>NC_052150.1:149779542-150097525 GCF_902713615.1 Scyliorhinus canicula | reverse complement strand
TACATAATTGAACACGACTCCTCGCACCCTGAAATTCCACATATTACCACCTTTTCTGGCAACATCCTTCCTAAACTACATAACTCCTCATCTCTTACCATTAAAGATTGACTAACTCCCGTATCTCTTAAAATTGGGACTTCTTTACCTGCTCCTCCTGATACACATGAGTAAACTTTACCAACACAAGTAAATTATTTAAAGAGATCTGGCACCTTCTTATCAATCACCTCTTGATCAGGCTGTACAATCCTTTGCACCTCCTTCGCTTCACTTGGGCTTTCCTTTACCACTTTAACAAACCCCAGTGGCTTATCCTGTTTTACCACATCAGCCTTCCCAGTGCTTTTCTTCAACCACCAACACTGACTTTACATGGCCTAGTTTATTACAGTGAAAACATTTGAAGCTTTTCATGTCTCTTCCACCCTCCTGGATTTCTTTTTTAGTCTGAGATACACTCTCCTTATTATCTCCCATCAGATCACCTTTACCTTTACCACTTGAGTATTCCTCATGTCCCCAGTTTCTATCCCTCACAGGCTGAAACTGATGTCGGAAACCAAGCTTTGATTTCTGAATTAATTCATAATCATCTGCCATTTCTGCTGTTAATCTCACAGTTTTAACCCTCTGCTCTTCCACATGAGTTCTCACTATATCAGGAATTGAATTTTTAAACTCCTCCAATAAACTCCTCCATAATTTCTCTGAGAGCTTCATAGGTTTGGTCTATTTTCAAAGCCCTTATCCACCTATCAAAATTACTCTGTTTGAGCCTTTCAAACTCCATGTATGTTTGACCAAATTCTTTCCTTAAATTTCTAAACCTTTGTCTGTCAGCTTCAGGCACCAGTTCATATGCACCTAAGATGGATTTTTTCACCTCCCAATTTGTCCCTCCTCCGGTAGTGATGAAAACACTTCACTAGCCCTCCCTACCAGCTTTGTTTGAATCAGTAATACCCGCATGTCCTGTGGCCATTCCATTTGTTTAGCTACCTTCTCAAATGAAATGAAAAAGGCTTCTACCTCCTTCTCATCAAACCTTGGCAATGCTTGGACATATTTAAGTAGATCCCCACCAAGCCTTCGACTATGATGCTCTTTCTCACTATCCTTATCGCTATCATCCAACTGTACGTTTCCCTTTACGTCTGCCAATTTTAACTGACTGCATGTTTCATAGCCATTTTCTGAAGTTCAAACTCTCTATCTTTTTTCCTGATCTGTATCTCCCATTCTCTTTCTTTTTGTTCTGTCAGGGCTATTCTTTCCTTTCTTCTTTCTTCTCTCTCCTTTTCTTTTCCCTCTCTATCTCTTTTGTAGTCAAGCTGCTTTAATGCTTTCTCATGTTCCATTTGTTTAATTTTTGCCGGCAGGACCTGGCTCTGCAGGCAGCCTGCGAAGTCCTTGGGGGGACGCGGGGGAATCTGGCCTTGGGGGCGGGGCCCCCACGGTGGCCTGGCCCACGATCTGGGCCCACCGATCTGCGGGCGGGCCTGTGCCATGGGGGCATTCTTTCCCTCTGCGCCGACCGGTGTAACGGTCCGCCATGGCCGGCGCAGGGATGAAACCCCCTGCATATGTGCTGGGATGACGCCAGCACATGCTGGTGCTCCCGCGCATGCGCCAACTCGTGCCAGCCGGTGGGGGCCCTTCGGCGGCAGTTGGCGCGGCGCCAAGCCCTTCGCCGCCGGCTGGTGCAGCGCCAACCCCACCACCGCCGGCCCAGCCTCTGAAGGTGCAGAGGGTTCCGCACCTTCCGGGCGGCCTGACACCGGAGAATCCCGCCTGAGATATTCACTCTCACTCAGTCTGGCCTACACGTGACTTCAGACTCACAGCATGTGATTGACTATTAACTGTCCTCTGAAATGGGCTAGCAAGCCAGTCAATTCGAGGGCAATTGGGAGGAGGAGCAATAATGCTGACCCTGCTGGCAATGTTCCCATCTCATGAAATAATTTTAAAAAATTCAAGTGGGTTCTCGTGTGAAACTAGAATCCCTTTGTTTTGTTCTTCTGATTACTTGCTTTCTCAGTTGCTTGGCCAAAATGAGAGGCTGGTTGCTCATATCTTCCTCTAACTGTTGGGATGACTGTGGCTGCATCCTCTAGATTTTGGATCCTACCATGGTTCCATCGATGACTTCCCCACCTGTACTTGCAGACATTGGCACAGCTGGCAGCTGGTGGAGTTCTGGAGACAATGAAATGAAATGTAAATCGCTTATTGTCACGATTAGGCTTCAATGATGTTACTATGAAAAGCCCCTAGTCACCACATTCCGGCGCCTGTCCGGGGAGGCTGGTACGGGAATCGAACCGTGCTGCCGGCCTACTTGGTCTGCAAAAAGCCAGCGATTTAGCTGAGTGAGCTAAACCAGCCCAAGGGGGATGAATGGGAGCACCGTTTGCAGAGTACTCACTTCCACCTGCATTTCCTCCACCTGCTCCCTCAGGGTCCATCTGCACTTATCTGCAAGCCAACAGTTGGAGGGCACTTTGCTGCACTTCAATGAGGTGCTGAACGGCCAAGGTGAGGCTTTCCTCCATCCAATTGAAACTGGCATGGGCATCATTGCTGCAGGCACCATTGCTGAGGGCCAGCATGTACACAGTTTCCAGCATGCCTGATATTCCGTGCAGGTTGTTACTCTTTCCATGGACATCAGCGGAAAGACCTGAGACATCATAGCATTTGTGCCGGAGACAAACTTCACCACTTCTCTCTAATGGGTGTGCAGTGCATCTGAAAATGCTGACAGAGCCTCGCACATTTTCTGCAGTAGTCCCAGAATAGATCTGTTTGTGGAGGAATCCTGAAGCTGAGCATCTGACTCCTGCTCCCTGATGGGGATTTTCTATCGTCATTGCTATCCCTGTCTCTAACAGCTGCTCCTACTCACTATTGATGAGTGCCTCCCCATGAATTAGAACTGACATGGAAAGGCCAAAAAAGTCATAATTGTACAGATGAGCCCCTGTTAGCTACTGGAGACGTGAATTAATATTGTGCACCATATGGCTGCATGAGATCTCATTCTATCACCAAATGTGTCAGGTAGACCCTTCTTTCTATTTTTTAAGCACTTGTACTCCGCCATCTACCAATCTCCAAGGTCTCCTCCGCAGTATCAATTACTGGATAGCCAGCCCTCAGAAGACCTGAAAACCATACCCTTAAAACGTATTTATTGCACAATGATACAATAAAATCCTTTGAAAGCTGTTTATACAAGACTTTTTTTTAACCCTTTCTTATTGTACTGTGCATCTTTTTAATTGAATGTTAAGAAGGAAGAAAGAAAGTTTGGGTTGCTATGTTGCAACATTGTGAGTGTGTTCAACCAATTATCTTTGTGATTATGCAGGAAATACCGACTGGAGCAGCTCTTTTTTGAACATGCTTATAATATCACTAATGACCAGAGCAATTCTATCTGCTCATGTGGCTAAATTTAAAGTAAGTTAATACACATACAATAGGTGACAGAATATGTAAGATAAAACTGTCGGTAATTGAGATTGCAGGATACTGAGGTGCCTCTACTGACAGTCAAACATTTTTATTATCAAATAAAACAGTAGATATAAATTCAAGACTCTAGGGCAGCATTCCCCTGATGTAGTACGTTCCTGCAATTCCAAATTATTGATGATCCTGAACTGGAATAGGCTATTGTCCTCCGCCTGTCCACATCTGGATTTACAATTCTTGGTGACTTGTATCATTCAGTATGATAAAATGTTAAAATTATATTGGGAAATTGAAATTAATGACAACATTTCCTTCCAGAAATGGAAGCAGTTCTCAACCAAATGATGAGAGTATCACCATGCACCAAGTTTCCATTTAAGAAGCAGTGACATTAGTGTCTGAATTGGAGAAAACACTTTGCTTGAGTAAGCATGGTTGCTGTCGGACAGCCTCTCACGCAGCAACAGAAATTAATTTCCATTACTTGTCATTTACTATATGCCTGGACAACTTCACTCCTGGATTTAGATTAAGCCCAGCCTCTTTCAATGAGTTATAGTGTTGTAACCGTGCCATCCAAAAATAGATGTTTGCGTGTATATAGCAAAGAAACACAACTTTAGAAAAAAAAACTATCAACTATGGTCATGAAACAGAGTAGTATAGGATGGAAGCTAGTAAGATAAAACCATCAGTATTGTATTCATCAGTATGGTAAGGTACCTTGTGCACTTTGTTTCCAGATTGTCAAACCTGAAAAGCTGTTTACCTCATTCAAGTGGAATTTTCCAACAGACATATTTTAAATTGAAATAATGGAACCTTGGTTGTTTTTTAAGATGGAAAATTAAATCAAGATGTACAATTACAACTATAGAATTACAAAGAAATATTCTGGATGTCACAAATATGTATCATACTGGAAATGGAAAACAACAGTGAACTTTTATATAGTTAGTTCCCAAGGCGATTAATTTGGGTTTTTTGGGTGCTCAATTACCGTGAAGACATTAAGATTAAAGAGAGCACACAGCACAGTTCAGCAAGCTGGTGTCAGGGATTTGAAGCGCTTGTTATAAGGAAACATTTGGGATGTTGAAATTATTTCCAGAGGAACAGAGAAAGCTATGAGGCGATTTAATGGAGAGGGTGGGAGCGTAACATTAGTTTGCCTCTGGAAGCTGAGGTTATGGAGAGAAAGATGAGCAATGGCATTAGAACTGGCACTGTTTCTGCAAAGAACCAGCACAGACACAATGGGCCAAATGGTCTCTTTCTATGAACTTTATTGGCTATAGTTAAAGATTCATTTGCCTCAAAATCCCATACAGTGCAGAAGGAGGCCATTTGAGTCTGCACCAACCCTATGGAAGAGCACCCCACCGAGGCCCACTCGTCCGCCCTATCCCCATTCTTATGTAAGGATGAAAAAACAAGGTTCAGTTAGGGCACTTGAGGGATACAAGATAGCTAGGAAGGAGCTCAAGAAAGATCTTAGGAGAGCTAGGAGGGTGCATGAGAAGTCCTTGGCGGGTAGGATCAAGGAAAACCCCAAGGCTTTTTACACTTACGTGAGGAATAAAAGTATGACCAAGGTGAAGTTAGGGCCGGTCAAGGACAGTAGTGGGAACGTGTGCATGGAGTCTGAAGATATAGGAGAGGCCCTAACTGAATACTTTTCTTCAGTGTTCACAAAGGAGAGGGGCCATGTTGTTGAGGAGGATAGTGCGATACAGGCTGGTAGGCTGGAGGAGGTAGATATTTGGAAGGAAGATGTGTTAGAAATTTTGAGAAGCCTGAGAATAGATAAGTCCCCTGGGCCAGATGGGATATATCCTAGGATTCTTTGGGAGGCAAGGGATGAGATTGCAGAATCTTTGGCTTTGATCTTTATGTCCTCACTGTCTACAGGAATAGTGCCAGAAGACTGGAGAGAGGCGAATGTTGTCCCCTTGTTCAAGAAAGGGAATAGGTATAACCCTGGGAATTATAAGCCAGTTAGTCTCACTTTGGTCATAAGTAAATTATTGGAAAGGGTCCTGAGGGATAGGATTTATGATCATTTGGAAAGATACAGCTTAATCTAGGATAGCCAGCACGGATTTGTGAGGGGTAAGTCTTGCCTCACAAATTTGATTGTATTCCTTGAAGCGGTAACTAAGTACATAGATGAAGATTGAGCAGTTGTCGGATACATGGATTTTAGTAAGTCATTTGATAAGGTGCCCCATGGTCGGCTCATGCAGAAAGTAAGGAGGCATGGCAAAGAGGGAAATTTGGCCGAATGGATCAGTAACTGGCTATCACATAGAAGATAGAGGGTGGTGGTAGATGGTAAATTTTCATCCTGGAACCCAGTCACCAGCGGTGTACCATGGATCAGTGCTGGGTCCTCTGCTATTTGTGATTTTTATCAATGGCTTGGATGATGGAGTTGAAGGTTGGGTTAGTAAATTTGCTGATGACACCAAGATTGGTGGAGTAGTGGATGAAATGGAGGGCTGTTGTAGGCTGCAAAGGGACATTGATAGGATGCAGAGCTGGGCTGAAAAGTGGCAGATGGAGTTTAACCCTGATAAGTGTGAGGTAATTCATTTTGGTAGGACAAATTTGAATGCGGATTACAGGGTTAACGGCAGGGTTCTGAAGAATGTGGAGGAGCAGAGAGATCTCGGAGTTCATGTCCATAGATCTCTGAAAGTTGCCACCCAAGTGGATAGAACTGTGAAGAAAGCCATCTTTACTCAGAGAGTAGTAGGGGTGTGGAACGCCCTGCCTGCAACAGTAGTAGACTCGCCAACTTTAAGGGCATTTAAGTGGTCGCTGGATAGACATATGGATGAAAATGGAATAGCGTAGGTCAGATAGGCTTCAGATGGTTTCACAGGTCGGTGCAACATCGAGGGCCGAAGGGCCCGTACTGTGCTGTAATGTTCTATGTTCTATGTTCTAAAGCCTATAGTGTGTTAGCATTTATTAACAGGAAGATTGAGTTTAAGAGCTGTGATGTTATGCTGCAACTGTACAAGACCTTGGTTAGACCACATTTGGAGTATTGTGTGCAGTTCTGGTCACCTCATTATAGGAAGGATGTGGAAGCATTGGAAAGGGTACAAAGGAGATTTACCAGGATGCTGCCAGGATTGGAGGATAGGTCTTATGAGAAAAGGTTGTGGGAGCTAGGGCTTTTCTCATTGGCGCGAAGGAGGGTGAGAGGCGACTTAATTGAGGTGTATAAGATGATGAGAGGAATAGAGTGGACGTTCAGCGACTTTTTCCTCGGTTGGATGTAGCTGTTACAAGGGGGCATAACTATAAGGTTCATGGTGGAAAATATAGGAGGGATGTCAGAGGTAGGTTCTTTACTCAGAGAGTGGTTGGGGCATGGAATGCACTCCCAGCTATGGTAGTGGAGTCGGACACTTTAGGAACTTTCAAGCGGTTATTGTATAGGCACATGGAGCACACCAGAATGATTGGGAGTAGGTTGATTTGATCTTAGTTTCAGGCTAGTTCGGCACAACATTGTGGGCCAAAGGGTCTGTACTGCGCTGTACAGTTCTATGTTCTATAACCCCACCTAACCTTTGGACACTAAGGGGCAATTTAGCTTGGCCAATCCACCTAACCTGCACATCTTTGGACTGTGGGAGGAAACCGGAGCGCCCAGAGGAAGCCCACGCAGACACGGGGAGAAAGTGCAAACTCCACAGACAGTCCTCCAAGTTCAGAATCGGTCCCCGTTACCTTGTGCTGTTAGGCAGCGGAGCGACCACCGTGCCACTGTGTGGAACCATAAAAGACTGTAAGAATTAGACAATGGGTCATCTGGACTCGAAACGTTAGCTCTTTTCTCTCATTACAGATGCTGCCAGACCTGCTGAGATTTCCCAGTATTTTTTCTTTTGGAAAAAATTAGAATTGTTTCTGTCCTAATGTTATAAAAACAATCATTAATGAATGCTAATATTTCTAGTAATAAATATATGCAAATATATAAGATAAAATTTGCTGTACTTTCTAATGCTGGCTATTAAACTAATCTGTTGTAATTTTGTTGTTTGTTTGTTTCTTTATTGTCACGTGTACCAAGGTACAGTAAAAAGTATTTTTCTGCAAGCAGCTCAAACATCTTTTAGTGCATGAAAAGAAAATTAAATAAAAATTAAATACATAATAGGGCCACACAAGGTACACAATGTAAATACATAGACACCGACATCGGGTGAAGCATACAGGAATGTGGTATTAATCAGGTCAGCCCATAAGAGGGTCGTTTAGGAGTCTGGTAACTGCTGTTTTTGAGGCTGTTCATGCGTGTTCTCAGACTTTTGTATCTCCTGCCCGACGGAAGAAGTTGGAAGAGTGAGTAAGCTGGGTGGGAGGGGTCTTTGATTATGCTGCCCGCTTTCCCCAGGCAGCGGGAGGTGTAGATAGAGTCAATGGATGGGAGGCAGGTTCCCTCCTGTTGGAAGTATGCAACTATAACATTATGTAAAGATAGAATAAGGTTTGATTTTTAAAAGCCTCGATAGGTTAACATTCCCTTCCCTCCATTTTGAACAACTACTATTCAGATTCAACCATGAAGAGTGGTCCAAGGATTCAGAGTCCAATACATGTCAGATGCTGAAGGGTAAAGTGAACAAAAGAAAAGTGATGAATTCCCCATAATGGCAATGGAAACCCCTGGTAATTCTGGTGGGAAAGAGCTCAGCAAAACTGTTTTCGTTCAAAGCTTAGAGTCGTTCAGCCAAACAAATCCTCTCAATGTTAGGAAAACACTGCCACAGAAATATGTGACCAGAAAACTGTTGGGTTAATCATGGTGTTCTCATCTCTACACACTGATTTGAATATTGATAGAGGTCAGGTTCAGTTTCCAGTCAAAGATAGTTAATAAGTTGGAGCTTTGCTTGTTGGGAAGATATATTGATGACAAATATATAGTCTTGTTTTGATAGAGACCAGTAAATCATTTCTCAGTTTAGCTGGAACGCTTCCAATGATTTCCATGATTCCATGATACCTGACGAAATTGTATTTTCCGAACCTTGAAGTATCAATTGGCAGATACCCAGCACGAAGGCATAACAAATGTATGCACTGAAATTGATGTTGGAAAATTAAATTCAATGCTACCTAACCTTAACTTACAAATGCCAGTGTAAATATCATAGCATGATTAAGAATCAAGAAAGGTTTTTTTTAAAATCCTTTAAAGCCAGTTGAACACCACAGATTTCCCAGGGTTTTTTATTGCAAGTTGTTTCATTCCATCTTCCCTCCTTATTCTCTTTAGTTTTTCACTATTCCAGCTATGATAGAAACAGCTGGAACTACAGACTGCACCATGCCAGGGCCGTGGGGTTCTCTGTCTGAGTAACAAGAATGCATGGATGAGGAGCAAGATGAGAATATGGATGACCTAGATGAGGCTTTGATCCACAGATCACTGCATTACCAGGCACTTATAACTTACAACATCTTGACAAGTATCTGCACAAATAACTGTTAAACACTATTACACAGCTGGCTTTACATGTACATAGTTTCCTTCTTAGCTCTAATATACCGTGCTAACAGGGCAGCGCGGTAGCACAGTGGGTAGCACTGTTGCTTCACAGCTCCAGGGTCCCAAGTTCTATTCCCGGCTTGGGTCACTGTCTGTGCGGAGTCTCCACGTGTCTGTGTGCGTTTCCTCCTGGTGCTCCGGTTTCCTCCCACAAGTCCCGAAAGACGTGCTGTTAGGTAATTTAGACATTTTGAATTCTCTCTCTGTGTACCCGAACAGGTGCCGGAATGTGGTGACTCGGGACTTTTCACAGTAACTTCATTGCAGTGTTAATGCAAGCCTACTTGTGACAATAAATATTATTATTATTATATCCATATGCCATGAGAGCTTAGCTCCTCCGACTCTGTCCAGTCTATGGAAAGATTAAAGATCATTGTGCGGTGTAACATCAATATTCAGCATTTTGGGACATCATTGTAATAACTCGCTATGTACCTATGGTAAACAGCAATTGTGTCTAGGATTGGTGGTAATAAATTGTGCACATTTTTCATAATAAAGCAACCAACAGTACACACAAGAACTTGAGGTTCAGTACCCATCCATAACACCTTCTCCACAGTCTCAGTGTCAGTGGTGTCCATGCTGAATTTACTAAACCAAGGTTTAGCTGCAATGAACTTTCACCTGGCTGCTTTCACTCAGCAATTATTGCAAAGCAACATCTGCAGTTAGTATAATTCTCTGTTCAATTGCATTAGTTGGATCCCATAAGAAATAAGTATGCAACATTCTTTACCTTACTACCATGGTTATTATAACATTCTCAATAATTATTTATTTATGACATTCTTCCACATGGTCATAATTAAATGTTGAGAAATATTACTTTCATGGTGCCCATATGTGTAACAAATGTTGTCTCCTTTAGGGAAGGAATTTCTGGATGTGCACAATTCTCATGGGAATGGTGAGTTGCAGACGATCCCACTGACTTTTAATACAAGCTTATTCCTGTGAGAAACCCTGGAGTTAATTATATTTTGTATTCAAGGCAAACTCCCACCCGCATTGCAGGCCATCTGGGAGTTTGCAATCACCGATCAAGAAAGTTAAAGCATTGCTGCAGCTATTTAAAGTGCTCCCATGTAAAATAAACTAGAGGACAGAAGATTACAGCTCTCTGTTACTCCTGCCTGATACAGCAGTTATATGTATCTAGTACATGGGCACAATATATGTTCCCATTTGGGTCTGGTGCACGCCACTGCTGTTGAAATTTGCATTTACGCAGTGCCTTTAATGTAGAACAATGTCTTAAATTGCTTCACGGAAGTATAAGGAAAATACAGCCACCAAGTTAAGGATGATGAGATTTGGGGGAATGCAAGAGGAGATGGGGAGATGGGAAGGGTCAGTGTGAGACTTGATGAAAAGGGTTTTGCAATCACCATGAAGGTTTGGACAGGGTAAAATGGTTAATTACTTTAAGCTTAATATCAGTAAGATATTGGATTTAAATGTTTTTTTTTGTCTCAGATCTGAAGCAGAATACAGGGCCAGAATACATAGATTTCTAGCCACTTCCTTTTCATTCTACCCTGGTACAAATTCAACCCTCAAAACCCCATGAAAACACATTCAAGTGGATGCTACAAATGCCACACAGTACAATTTCAAAACCTTATTGCTGCAATGAGACCTTTGCATAACTATTCTATAAAAGATTATTATGTTTGTACATCTTAAATAGCTGGCCCAAGCCCCATCGTGGATTGGTAACAATGGAAGACACTTATAGCTTATGTAGTAGCTGGCCCCTCTAAGGGACTTACATTGGGAGAGTCATGTGACTCCACCACCCAATGGGAATAGGATGCGGGGATTTGGGTGCAGAGGGTGGGTTTTTGCAGCAAGAATAGACCCTGGAGCTTGTAGTGACAACATTGTGAAAGACTCTGTGTAAATACTGTTTGTAAATAAGCTGTTAGAATTCATTATACATACTGATTGGTAGTCGCCAATCCTTGCTTTACTTATAATACTTGGCAAAACAATTTCTGAAAAGAAACAGTTGTGAGTGTGGGATTTCTTCAGACTGCCTGTTTTAGTCATGGAAGAAATCTTTGTTAACATGTTTTGATAGTGCAAGGATCCTTTCTGCTGATTCCCCCATTTCCCCTTTCTTTATATTTCCATTTTCATTTTTGATCCATGGATGCTTAATGGACATGTATTTTGAAGTCAAGCAGCAGAGAGAAAGAGGAATTCAGAAGTTACAACAAAGAACGTTCTGCTAGCTTTGGTCAGAAAAGCACAGACATTTCAGCACCTGAGAGCAGGGGTGGGACTCAGTTCGATTGACTGGCTGGTGGCCATGAATTTGCCAGAAGGCCATATTCTGCCTGGTAACAGGAGTTCAGTGGATCCTGCCTGAGTGGAATGATTTCAAGAGACCTAAGGATAGCAGAGTTGAGTCCTAGACACCCAGAGACAAGGACCTCATTACTCTATTCCCTCCATGTTCTTTCCAGAAAACTATACAACTGCTATATTTCTGAAGCTGCAGAGAACCTGAATGAATTAATCTACAGGAAAGACCAGGAAAGTGCTAGAAATCGCCATCTTTTACTTATTATTTTTACCCCTTTCTTCCCCTCTATGTTAGTTTGTCTTGTGTGTGTGTGTGTTTGTGTGTGTATAGAGCGCAGGGGAAAGTTCACGTGGGTGAATTAGGAATTAGATAATAGTTAACCAGTTGTATCTGCTACATATTTCATTATAGTTCTTATTATTAATAAACAGTAATTGTGTTTAAACTTACAAACCTGGTGACTGTAATTATTGGGTTGCCAAGGGCCAAAGATGTTGGATATTTTTCTAAGAATTATTGATTAATTTAATTGTGTTGCGACTCCGGGTCAAATGAGGCTGGAATTAGCCGTGCACCAACCCAGTGTATCGTACCAATAGTGCCAGGCGCTGCTGCCCTAACCCCTCATCACCCTGGCCCTCCTTCACATCCCGCTTATTGTCATGAGTAGGCTTCAATGAAGTTACTGTGAAAAGCCCCTAGTCGCCACATTCCGGCGCCTGTTCGGGGAGGCTGGTACGGGAATTGAACCGTGCTGCTGGCCTGCCTTGGTCTGCTTTAAAAGCCAGCGATTTAGTCCAGTGTGCTAAACCAGCCCCTATATGAACTTATCATGCCAGCCCCATACTGTATTTCCCAAACAATTGAGTAGAGAGCACTGTAATTATTTTTTTAAAAGTCTATTCATTGGATGTGGGCATCGTTGGTTGGGCCAGCATTTATTGCCCACTCCAAGGGCATTTAAGAGTCAACCACATTGCTGAGGGTCTGGAGTCACATGTTGGTTGGACTGGGTAAGGAGAGAAGATTACCTTCCCAAAAGGGATATTAATGAAAAATATAGGTTTTTTCAACAATGGTTTCATAGTCATCATTATACTTTCATTGAATTCAAATTTCACCATCTGCCATGGTTGGATTCGAACCTGGGTCCCCAGAGCATTACCCTGGGCCTCTGAATTACTAGTCCAGCGACAACCACTGTTGATGACTCTTGGTCAATAAAATGCAGTCATTACAGCCAAGTTTTTTTTTTCAGTTTGGCATTCAGTCAGCTGCCATTCTTACTGCAATCAGTCAATGAAGAGGTACTTTTGAGTGAAATATGTGAAGTTATAGAGCAGGATGCTCCCATCCCCCAGCCACATGTTTCTTAGTGGTGCGCCATTCGCTGACAGTGGGATTCTCCCTTCCCACCACTTATCAACGGGATTTCCCTTTGAAGTCACCCGCAGGAAACCCACGGGTGGGGATTTGCTGCCAGTGGGTAAAGAGAATCTCAATAGCCATAGCATTCCAGTCCTGTTCTTTGTTCTAACCATGGTAACTGATACCTTATTAGCTGACGTTCCTGTCCTATGTAGTTATCAATATTCTCTATACCCGTATAAGTAAACGTTTTAAGTCCAATGGGTGCGAGAACATCAAATCCATCAATGGGATTTTACTTCTAAATCATAAGATGGCCTTGGTGTAAAGATTTGTGATGGACTCCAACAACCATGAAACACAATATTATCTATGTTGACATACTCAAACTGAATATAAACAATGCAATCTAAAATCAGCTCCTTTTACTAGATAGATTGGAGAATTTGGCATATTTTTGTGAAAACTTTAGTTCATAATTCTTAAGTTTTAGAATATAATGTTTAGTTTTAGGGATTAAAGTTTAAACCGTAGATAAATAATTAAACCTGGTTAAGAAACTGATAAAGCACCCTACTGTAAAGACAAATCAATCAAGACGACGTTTGATTAAACTGTTCTTATCTTACAAGATCCACAATTTTCTTTATTCGTTCATGGGACGTGGGTGTCGCTGTCTTGGCCAGCAGTTATTGCCCATCCCTAATTGCCCTTGAGGGGGCAGTTAAGAGTCAACCACATTGCAGTGGGTCTGGAGTCACATGTAGGCCAGACCAGGTAAGGACGGCAGATTTCTTTCCTTAAAGGACATTAGTGAACCAGCTGGGTTTTTACGACAATCGACAATCATTTCATGGTCATCATTAGACTTTTAATTCCAGATTTTTACTGAATTCAAATTTCACCATCTGCAGTGGCGGCTTTCAAACCTGGGTTCCCAGAGCATTGCCTAGGATTTCTGGTTTAGTAGTCGAGTAACAATACCGCTATGCCACTGCCTCTCCCATGTTTCGATAAGACGCAGGAGCAGATGTAGGCCACTCGGCCCATCGTGTCTGCTCCACCATTCAATGAGATCATGACTGATCTGATATAATCCTCAACTCTATTTTCCCACCTTACCCCCATAACTCTTGATTCCCTTACTGATTTAAAATCTGTCTATCGCAGCCTTAATGTATAACCCTCTGCAATATAAATTTAATGGATTCTCAACCCTCTGAGAGAAGAAATTCCTCCTCCTCTGTCTTAAATGGGTGACCCCTGGTCCTCGACTCACCTACAAGAGGAAACGTCCTCTCAGCTTTTTCCCTGTCAAGGCCTCAGAGCTAATAGTGAAAAAATGTAAACAATGGGTGACCCATTTCTAAACCTCAATGCTAACTTCATAAAAGCTAGCAATTCTGGGAAAGCGGGTTGTAAAACTCCATTCAAGACAGAAAATATTCAGATGTGTTACAGAATCAAAGAGTA
This sequence comes from Scyliorhinus canicula, assembly GCF_902713615.1. NCBI lineage: Eukaryota > Metazoa > Chordata > Chondrichthyes > Carcharhiniformes > Scyliorhinidae > Scyliorhinus > Scyliorhinus canicula. Next base: position 150,083,309 of record NC_052150.1, on the reverse strand, counting down.
GCATTGAAGGTAAAATAATTCCTTTGAACTTCTGTTTGAACTATCTCAAACCATGCCATGTTGCCACAGAGACAGTGGGGTGAATTTTATGGCCCTCTGCCAAAACGTTTGAAGGCAGGGCACGTAAATTAATATGGGCGGCAATCCCACTGCCTTCAAATATTTGTCCACACAAATATCACAGGATATCAAAGTTTTATTGGATTTGATATTTATCACACTAAATGATTGCTGTAGGTCAGTAATTCATGTCAGCCAAAGAGATTACCTATGTTTAAATGTATTAGCATGAATCCTGTTTCTGACAAGCATGATGGTAAACAAAGAGGGAAGAATTGGGAAGTAATAAAGTTGTGAAATTAAGGGCAATAACAGTCACACGAAACTATATTAATGTTCTTTCAGGATTATATGGTCAAATCCAATTAAAACCTTCCAGGCAATATCTTCTAAAATGTTGATGTAGTGCTTTCCTACTGACTATTTTATATGTGATATCCTAAAAGAATTATATTACTCAAGAGAAAACATTTCAATAATATTTCCGACATAATCGCTGCATTTATAGATGCTCCAGTGTTTTCTTGCTCTATCACATCATAAATAAAGGAGTTCATTATATCGTAAATAAGAACAGAGGTAATTATATTGGTTTCAAATAAGCTCTTACAGCCGACAGTGAAGAAATTGGTGACATACAATCCCATATACTGGGAATGCAAAAGTGAAGAAGATATCAGGAAGAATATATATTACTTAATATACTCTCTCATTTTCTAATTTTAAGATATATCTTCCGAAATCCACAAGGGCACTTATGCCAGTCTTACACCTAACTGCCCGTACATGGGTGGAAGTGATGGCCAGAAAAGAAAATAGTCATTTGAAATCCTTTGAATCTCTGCAATCCTTGTGGGCCTGGAGGAGCAAAGGTGTCCTCCCAAGCTTCACAAGCAGTCATTAGCTTTGCTTCATCCAGTCTTAGCTTTGCTCCTCCCTCTCAGCAATGGCATTGCCTGTGATGCCTCTCCTCCAATGCTAGCTTTATGTTGGGACACTTCCTTTTACTGATAACACTGTCTACCCCTTGTGCAGAAAACCTTAATAACAACCGAGTACTTGTAAATTCTGACTTCCGCATGTCGTTCCCTTGGTGACAAAAGGGTGGCAGGTGGCTATACAGATATGGTTCCAGCAAAGAGTTTATCTTGAGCCTGATGAAAATCTTCTATTGTGTGAGTGATTTTGTTAGCGCATACTCTCTCGATCAGGCCCTTCCGAATTTGTGATTCCATTGCCATTACACATAATTGCAAAACCTCATCTTGTTTTGTTGCCATCACTATGTCAGCTGGTTTTAGAGACTTTGGCACCTTGTTTAGGCTTATATAATTAAGGCGATGTTTGACAATCATTTATTTGCAACTGACTGGCAGCAAAGGAAGTTGTGAAAGACAGTCGCTGGGCTTGTCTGGCTGTTAATCAACATGGAACTCATACACTTGCGGTTTGTGGATTCAACGCTGTATTGGAGTGAAATAAAAGCAAAATACTCCAAATGCAGGAAATCTGAGATAAAACAGAAAGTGCTGAAAAAAACAACAGTACTGGCAGCATCTATAAAGAGGGAAACCATTTTGAATCCAATATGCCTCTTCACACTTTACATTGTTCACCAGTAGCAAAATTGGTGTGCATTGCACTGCCACAGTGAAAATGTGCAGGCTAGGTGGATTGGCTACACTAAATTGCCCCTTAATTGGAAAAAATGAATTGGCTACTCTAAATTTAGTTTAAAAAAAGAATCCAAGCATCAGTCCATTATTTTGAGTGGGCGGTCTGATACCAAGGTTCGACGGCGGTCCTCCCACCCCTCCCAAAATGCAAGCCCACCTCCCCTCTGTTGCCAAGTAGGGGCATCCTCCCCCCAACACAGGAATAGAAGGTTCCACCCACAGCATTCACACATGAGAGTGCCCAATCACCCCCAGCGATTCCTCCAGCCCCCCCTCAGAACCCCCAGCCACCCATCAGATACCCATCAGAGATCCTCCAATGAAGAACCCTCCCTCAGAGACCCCATCAACAGTGACCCCGATCAGACCCCCAACAGAGACTCCCATCAGAAACTGCTGCCTGAAGAGCAGTCCAGGCAGTATAGTGAAAAATACTGCATTTTAACTGACCCTTCCCTGACATAAGCTGCCTCTGACAGATGTTTTTAAAGAAGCAGCTGTTACAAGTATCAAAGGTTTCCTCAAATGCCTAATACACTTTAAAGGGCTTCAAATCCATTGACAGCCTTTGAAATTCAATTTTTGCATTCAATTTCACATAGTGATATGTTGCATTAGCCAGCGATTGACAGTTTTATTCTTCCAGAGACAGGCACTTGGTGGATTATTGATCGACCTTTCCCTTCACACTTGAATGAATTTCTTTGCTTTGATGCTAATTGCAATGTTTATAAATGCTTTTGCTATCGTTGACAGTTTCTCACCACCTCATGAGCAGCTAAGTGCTTTCACTTTTTATTTTTCGCAGCAGAAAACATTTCAAAAGAAGCTAGGATCGGAAATCTCAGTCAGAAATGCAGAGCAGCATTATGACATTGGAAGGTACACGTGAGGGGCAACATGGTGGTGCATTGGTTAGCACTGCTGCCTCACACAGAAAAAATGTTCGATCCCATCCCTGGGTCATTGTCTGTGCGGAGTTTACACATTCCCCCTGTGTCTGCGTGGGTCTCACCCCCACAACCCAAAAGATGTGCAGGTAGGTGGATTGGCCATGCTAAATTGCCCCTTAATTGGAAAAATTTAAATAAAAAGAAACGCTTGAGTGGAGTTGCAATCTGATCTTGATTACATCTCTGTTGAAGATCCAGGCCATTATACAATATAAATTGGTCAGCATGGATGTCAAAAGAGATAGTCATGATTACCAGGTTTATTGAATTATTTGAAGAAGTAACAGAAAGAGTGGACAAAAGTAATGTGGTAGATTAATTTTTTTAGAAGTTGTTCCATAAGGTACCGGTTGAAACCTTATTGGTTTCCCCCAGCGATTCCCCCAGCCCCCTCAGAACCTCCAGCCACCCATCAAATACCCATCAGAGATCCTCCAATAAGAGACCCCACCAACAATGACCCCCATGAATAATGTCGGAGAAAATGGAAACAGGAGTTGGGCAACAGAATAGGTAGCAGGCTGTCTACAAAACAGGTAGAAGTTAGTGGGCACAATTCAGTGGAATAAATTCAAAGACCAAATTCAAAGAGATTGGATTCCTCACCCACTATAAGGAATTGTCCCTGGAAATTGTGGGGCTGCAGGTGGAGAGAGCTCTGACTGACAGTGAGGTTGGCTTGTGCCAGTGTGGTGAGGATCCGTTGCCCCTTCACCCAGTTTGGTGGGGTGCTTTGCAACTGCATTTAGTTCCAAAAATGAGCCCCCATGAGATTCTCAACATTTTGGCTGCCTCGCCATCAGAATCGGCCGACACGCACATCAGTGTCTCTCCACTAACACGGGGTGATGCTTTTAAGCACTTCCTCGCCATTCGCTCCCAGTCAACACACAAGCATGGCAGCCCGCAGACCTGCTCCTCGCTTTGGGGATGCCGACTTGGTCCAACCTTTCTACGCCGTGGATGAGAGGCGGGCCATCCTGTTCCCCCAAGGGGGTCGGAGTACCAGCAGCTGGGTAAGCAATGTTGCCAGGGTGGCAGTGGTTGTCAGTGTGGGCAGCATGACCAGGAGGACCATCGTCCAATGTAGGAAGAAGACCAACAACCTCTAACAAGCTGCAAGGGTAAGTTACCACCTCTCTCCTGGCATCAGTTCCACCTGCCACCTCTCAAATTCCCAACCCACCCACCACCCACACTAAATCACTGGCTGATACCTCGCACCCTGCCCACATACGATCTTCAGGTTTGTTCCTCAGAACCCAGTGTCACCCACCAGCACAACCTTTTCATGCCCAGGTGCAGTGCCCACACATGCCATGTGCTATTGACCCCCTTGACCCATCAAGCGTGTGGCTCACAATTCCCCCGCTTTGTCCCTGCAGGAAAAGATAGCCCAGAATAAATGGGAAAGTGACAAGATGGGGGCAAGCGTCCCAGAGATTCGAGTCCTCACTCCCTATGAGGAATTGGCCCTGGAAATCATGGGGCTGCAGGTGGAGAGACCAGTGACTGACAGAGAGGTTGACCTGTGCCAGAGAGGTGAGGTCCATTGCCTCTTCACCCAGATGACCTGTCCCAAGTGAGTAATTCATGTCAGACAAACTTTCCTTCCCTCTCACTGAGCACGTGTCCATTGCCTCGCATGATCTCCATCTAATGAGGCCAGGCCATCCGGAGTCATTCCCACCACCCAAGAGACCACCTTGGAGGAGACCACCATTGAGGTGTTACAGTTTTCACCCGCACCTTCCACCAGCAGTAAGACACACACCTCGGTGGGCGACAATAGTGGACAGACTTCTGGTGGTGAGCACCACACAGTTGCTGATGTACATTAGTTAGAGGCAGGTACACCCAAGGGAGACAGCGGTCAGAGGTCTGCCAGATCCTAGGACACATCTGGGTCCCAGTCAGATGCCAAGCCCTCCTAACACCGGCGCATCTCAAGGGCAGTGGTCAGAGGGGAGTGCCTCCCCCTGCCCCCATCATAGAACATAGAACAGTACAGCACAGCACAGGCCCTTTGGCCCACGATGTTGTGCCGACCATTTATCCTAATCTAAGATCAACTTAGTAAGAAGTCTTACGACACCAGATTAAAGTCCAACAGGTTTGTTTCGAATCACTAGCTTTCAGAGCGCTGCTCCTTCCTCAGGTGACATCAACCTAACCTACACCCCTTCAATTTACTGAGCCTGTCCAAGAGTTGCTTAAATGTTCCTAATGACTCTGACTCCACCACCTCTGCTGGCAGTGCATTCCACACACCCACCACTCTCTGTGTAAAGAACCTACCTCTGACATCTCCCCAATACCTTCTTCCAAACACCTTAAAATTATGTCCCCTCATGACAGCCATTTCCACCCTGGGGAAAAGTCTCTGGCTATCCACTCTATCCATGCCTCTCATCACCTTGTACACCTCTATCAAGTCACCTCTCTTCTTTCTTCGCTCCAGTGAAAAAAGCCCTAGATCCCTTAACCTTTCTTCATAAGACATGCCCTCCAGTCCAGGCAGCATCCTGGTAAATCTCCTCTGCATCCTCTCCAAAGCATCCACATCCTTCCTATAATGAGGCGACCCGAACTGGACACAATATTCCAAGTGAGGTCTAACCAGGGTTTTATAAAGCTGCAGCAAAACCTCGCGGCTCTTAAACTCAATCCCCCTGTTAATGAAAGCCAACACACCATACGCTTTCGTAACAACCTTATCAACCTGGATGGCAACTTTGAGGGATCTATTTACGTGGACCCCAAGATCCCTCTGTTCCTGCACTCTTCCAAGAATCCTGCCATTAACCCTGTATTCATCATTCAAATTCGACCTTCCAAAATGAATCACTTCACATTTATCAAGGTTGAACTCCATCTGCCACTTCTCAGCCCAGCTCTGCAACATGTTACCTCATAGTTCAGACTGGTGACATAAAAAATCAATTTGTGCCAATTGTACAGAGCTGCTGTTGTTGAGCTAGCACATAATACCCTACCAGTTATTTTATTCTAACTTTTTTTTGATGTTTGTTTTGTTTTTGTGCGCATTCCCTTCTCTTTTGTACATAACGATAAATATACTTTGTTCAAAAACCCAATAAAAAAACAAAAAATTCCATTTGATTTTGAAATTGTGGATGACACAAAATCTTCACTTATTGGAGTAGATGCATGTATTCAGCTAAACCTGATGCAGAGAATTCACACTAATTCCGGGAGGCCGCTGCAATCTCGTTAATGAGACTGAAATTAATGCAAATGAGGGTTAATTGAATTCTCACCATTTTTGGGCGAGGTCCAGAACTCGGCATTGGGAGCTGGTCGGGTGAATTGCAGAATGGTTCACGCCTGGCGCGAATCTCGACTTTGGCCTTTCCCGCTATTCACCACCAGCATGCCAGTATCAGAGCCGGGCGCAACAAGATGGTTGAATCACACCAATCCCAGTAGGGATTAAAGGCAGCTACCCAGACTGGCAAAAGATGGCAATTGGTGTTCCATAGGTTTTGGTGTTTGAATCATAATTGTTTACAATTGGCTTTAAAGATAGGACTTGTGAATCAGAACTACAATTTCTAAAATTGTGGATAATACACAAAATGTGCTGCGGGGGGCGGCAGCAGGGCATTGTAGTAATACAACAAAAGAATGGGACAAAATACAAAGACACGTTAACATGCTTGTCACTTGGACATGAATTGGCAAGTAAATTTCAATAAGAAAGTATAGGGTTCTCATAGGAAGATAAGGAGGTCACATACTGCTTATATAATAATATGAATCGAAGTGGGTTAGGTGAGCAAAGAAAGTGTTGCACATACGCAAATCATTAAATGTAGCCGCACATAATAAGGCCATAAAAAAGCAAACAAAGTCTTGTGGTTCATTTCTGGAAGAATAGTATTGAAAAACAGGGAGTTCATGTTAAATTAATATCGAACCTTCATATACTACACTGGGAGTACTGTGCAGCTCTGGTCCCCGTGCTAGACTTTAAAAATTGATGTAGAGGCCTTGGAAAAGGTGGAGGAAAGATTTACAACAATAATGCCAGAACTGAGAGGTTATAACTATAAGGAAAGATTGAATATGCTGGGACTCATTTCTGTAGAAAAAGGATGGAGGGTGACCTGACAAATGACTTTAAGATATAGGGGATAAGCAGCAAAGTTGTGATAGAGACTGAAAATTGAGGATATAAATATAAGATTGTCACTCGTAAAAATTTACACAGAATTCAGGCAAAACATTTTTACAAAAAGAGTGACTAAAATGTGGAACTTGCAAGTGGACAGAATATTTGAAACAAAGAGCAAAGTTGAATTTAAGGGGAACTAATAAATAAATGGGGGAGAAAGGAATGGGAGGGTATACTGAAAGAGTAAGATGATGAAGGATGGAATGAAAACTCATGTGGAGCATAAATGGTGACATAAACCAGTTGTTTCCGTGCTGTAGGTGATGTAAGCAACAAAAGCAAATATTGGCCTGGATTTTCCGAGCAGTGGCCAATCATTGTCGGAATGCCGCTATGCTCGACAATTCCCATGATTCGATGGAGATCAGTCTTTCTTCCAGGACCCCTGAGCCCGGCTTTCACACATATGTGCAGCACAGTGTCCATCAGGGGACTCTGTCAGCCCAAAGTAGGGTCAGGGAGGGGGCGACTGGACTTGCCTTCTTTTAACTGCACGAGCAGCTGTATGGTAAGTTTAAATGTCTAGACTGAGTGTCATTGAGCGGATAATTGAATGGGTGAGTGAGTGAGTGAATGGGTAGGTGAGTGAGTGGGTGGAAGGGAAGTGTAAGTAGGTAGGGGGGTAATGTGGCTAAGAAGGTGGGTAGGTGGGAGGGATAGGTGGGTAAGGTAAGTATGAAAAATGAAAATCGCTTATTGTCACAAGTAGGCTTCAAATGAAGTTACTGTGAAAAGCCCCTAGTCGCCACATTCCGGCGCCTGTTCGGGGAGGCAGGTACGGGAAGTAGGTAGGTAAATGAGTGAGGTGGATAGATTGGTAAGTGGGTAGATGGGTGAGGTGGCAGATGGGAGAAGTGATTGACTTGGTAGACGGGTTGAATGGTAGTTGGGTCAGGTTCGGAAGGTAGTTGGGTGGTCAGGAAGTAGTAGGGTCGGGATAGATATTAGGGTTGGGTTGGGAGGGTAATCAGGTGGTTGAGAGAAGGTGCGTCAGGGGATAGTTGAGTCAGGTAGGATGGTAGTCTGGTGTTTGAAGGGGAAAGGTTGGATGGTCAGTGTGGATGGTCAGGTCTGGTTGATGGCGTAGTTGGGTCGGTCCAGGGAGATATTCAGGTCTAGTTGAGGGGTAGTCAAATTGAGTCGATGGGAGTCAGGGATGTGGTAGGCTGGGAGAGGTAGTCAGGTCGGGGGTAGTGGGTCCGGTTAGGGATTAGTCAGTTGGTCTGGAGGGGTAACCAGGTCGTGGCAAGATGTAGTCAGATGATGGTGGGAGTGGGGTAGTCGGGGAATGGGTGGGGGTTGGTGAATTGGGAGGGGAAATCAATTATGCAGTTAACCAGAATTTAGACTTGGATTGAATCCATCTAATATTTCCTGGGTAACCACCCAGGCAAGTAGCACGGAATTGTACAAAATGTCTGACTCTAGCTTAGAGCCGGAGACATTTGCAGCAGGTCCCGGGGAGCAGAGGAACTGCCCGTCAGAAGTTAAAACTTCCCGGGCAATTCCCACAAAGGTCAGTGCTTCAGGACTTCCACAGGATCCTGACACACATCTTCAGTTTATCCAGGGAGCGGCCAATTTTTTATTTCATGGAAAATTGTTGTGTTTATACAGGAAGGTATTTAATATTTGAATAAAATAACACCATGCAGAAATATGTTTTCAAATAAGTTTAGTTGAAGATAACTTTCATAACTACCGAGTCTTCCAGAAGTAAGATTTTTTTCTTTGTGAAATGATTCTAGCAATTGTCCACACACTGATTTGGGGCTGATTTTGTCCGCGGGTTATGTTAGTGATATTTAAATAAATATCCTGACAGTTATTGTTAGCAAACAGATAAAAATTTGGCAAACTCCATTATGTTCAAACATGTTTTGTGATTTGACTGGAAATCTTGGTGGCAATTACTTGTTGTATCCATATTTGAAACTCAGCCTTAATGAACATTTGCACTGACAGTGTCCACATACCGTCATCTGATAATCCCAAACATATAATCCGCACTACATCCAATGTAGGTCAAGGAAGAAAAGGGAGCAAGAGTTGCATTTTGTGTCAGAGTTCAGTATTTCAACAGAATACCACAAATAATTATGAGCCATGATCACTCAGACTGCAGGACAACTCCTGTGTGAAAGCCCAAGAAGGGAGAGAAGGAGCTTGTGAATTTAACAGTGCATTTATGTGTCAAAAAATATTTATAATGTCATGATATTATTAATTATGTCAATCCTTCACAATATTCATTAAGATTCTCTTACTGTGGTTCTCATTATGTTTCTCCCAGCCTGTGTTTGATGTTTCAAGGTTTTGTGTCCTCTATGCATGACTAAAGCAAAGTATCAATAACCCACTTAGCAATTGGCCTGTGAGTAAGTCAACAAGTATAATCATCTCTGCAGCTGGTTAACATTTGGGACAATTGTTAAAACTGCAGTGCTTGTCTGGCTCAGATTAGTTTGTACTTCCATCAGCGCAGTCAGTGACTCATCAGACACCGGGTGGTCCAGCGCCTCTTGCATCCAACAGTCAAAATGGACTAACATAAGGAAGAGTGAATAAGAAAGAGTAAATCAAAGATGTGCACATCCAAAGATGTGCAACTTAGGTGGATTGGCCATGCTAAATTGCCCTTGGTGTCCAAAAAGGTTGGGTGGGATTACTGGGTTGCGGGGATAAGGTGGAGGTGTGGGCTTGGATGGGTGCTCTTTCTGGGGTTAGGTGTGGACTCGATGGGCCGAATGGCATCCTTCTGCACTGTAGATTCTATGATTCTATGACAACACAATTAGTTGGGTGCCTCTAATGCGTGCATGTTGTATGTTATTCCCAGCATTGCAGATTGTAGCACAGCCTAGCTCCAAATCTGGCTGTACTTTTGAGTAATGTACTGTATTCACTGCTCAAAATGTAGGCTGGATTCTCTGCTCCCGCCGGCTCTGCATCTCCACCTGTAGGTTTGCTGGCGGCGTGGAGCGGCCTCAATGGGAATTCCCATTGACAGTGCGGGAACAGAGAATCCTGCCGCCAGCAAACGGTATGCCACCTCCTTCTGCCGAAAAACCCGCTGCTAGAACTCCAGAGAATCCTTTATAATGGAGAAACATAAACAGATTGGGTGACTATTTTGTTGAACACCTCCATTCAGTCCGCAGTCATGACCCCGAACATCTGGTGGCCTGTCATTTTAATTGTCCATCCTGCTCTCTGTAAAGTTCCAGCTCCGCGACCATGCGGAAGTGATGACTGTAAGAAAACTCCAATTTATTATACCTGTTATATTACACCTCACCAAGGGCCGCCTGTGCCCGGCCCACACTCGGGCCGGGGTTTTCATGTCCCGTGGCTCTGTCTCCCCATCCTCTTCACTGGGTAGATGCTTGGAGAAGGGGCACGACCGGTCGTGGGGGCCTTGATCTGTCCTTGAGGACCTGGAAGGCCCGGTTGCGGAGATAGTCCACGTGCCTGCTTGATTCTTTACCCTGTACCCGTACGGAGTTCGAGACCTGTCCTGACCACTTTACCACCGTCCCTAGGAGCCACAATGCCCCATTAGTGATCTTTCAGATGCAGACCGTGTTGCCTGCCACAAATTCCCTGATGGCCCTGGTTCGTCGCATTTTGGCGTTTTCTTGTTGGTCGCAGAGCTTTTCCCCGATGTCTGGCAGGGTGACGTGTGCGCAACCGACATCCCATTAACAATTCTGAGGGTGCCACCCTGGTGTTGGCATGTGGTGTGGTCCGATAATAGAAAAGGAAAAGGGCCAGGCTGGTCCCCGGGGAATCGGAGGCCTGTTTTTGCCTGCCGAGCTTCAATGTATGCACTGCCCGTTTGGTCAATCCGTTGGATGATGGGAGGTAAGGTGCAGTCCGTACATGGCGGATCCCGTTTTGCTTCATAAAAGCTGTGTAGAAGCTGTGCCATTGTCTGACACCAACACCACGGGAAGCCTATGAACACTAAAAGTCTGTTTGAGCTGCTGACAGCGCCGGCTCTAGGGTTGCTGGCGCCCCGGGCAAGCTGAACTTCGGCGCCCTTGGGGGGGGGGGGGGGCTGGGGGGCTGGGGGGGGCGGGGCTGGGGGGGCGGGGCTGGGGGGGGCTGGGGGGCGGGGCTGGGGCCGAGGGGCGGGGGGCAAGGCCGAGGAGGGGCAAGGCCGAGGAGGGGCGGGGGGGGGCGAGGCCGAGGAGGGGCGGGGGGGGCGAGGCCGAGGAGGGGCGGGGGGGGCGAGGCCGAGTAGGGGCGAGGGGGGGCGAGGCCGAGGAGGGGCGGGGGGGGCGAGGCCGAGGAGGGGCGGGGGGGCGAGGCCGAGGAGGGGCGGGGGGGCGAGGCCGAGGAGGGACGGGGGGGGCGAGGCCGAGGAGGGGCGGACTCGAGGGGGGGCGGGGGGGCGGACCCGAGGGCGGGGCTGGGGGCGGACCCGAGAGGGGGGCGGACACGCGGGGGGGCGGACGTGGGGGGCGGACCCGAAGGGGGGGCGGACCCGAGGCCGGTGCGGGGGGGCGGACCCGAAGGGGGGGCGGACCCGGGGCTGGGGGGCGGACCCGAGAGGGGGCGGACGCGGGGGGCGGACCCGAGGCCGGTGCGGTGGGGCGGACCCGAGGGGGGGCGGGGGGGGACTGAGCGGGTGGCAGACCGAGCCAGGGGGCCGCCCTGGGGGCGGGCGGCCACCGCGCATGCGCTGGTTGGCACCGGCCCAACTGCGCATGCGCGGGACCCGAGTCTCTGGCGCCCCCGAGCACATGGCGCCCCGGGCGACTGCCCGAGTTGCCGGTGCCTTGAGCCGGCCCTGGCTGCTGAGTAGTGGCCCGCGATATCGCTGTGGTCATTCGGTGGATATCCATCCACTTTGAATAGGCATCTGCGATAATTTGATACATAGCTCCTTGAAAGGGTGCCGCAAAATCCACGTGTACATTGTTTTTCTAAAGTCTCGTATCTGTGTCTATTCCAGGCCACCATATATAACTCCGGGCCTACATCTTCATTTTGGAGACATCTGGGTGTCCGCTATGAAGGTCTTGTAGGATTGTTCCCTGGCCTCGCTTGGGGACGACTACCCGGGAGCCCCACAACAGGGTGCCATCTACCAAACTGAGTTTGGCTACCTTCATGTTGAATGTACGCAGAATGTCCGGGAGAGCATGGTGCTGGGCTCCGTACAGCACTATGTGGCAGACCCTGGCCAACAATGGGTCCATCTGCTGCCATGTCTTTACCTGGGCCATCATAACTGGTAAGGAGTCCATAAAGGGTCAAAATGAGTCAGCAGATCTGAAGAGGGTCACCACTGTTTCACCTCATTGAACGTCATCTGTCCCAAAACCATCATTGGCCCTTCTTTAGTAACAGATGCAATGGGGTGAACACTGTCGCCAAATTTGGAATGAACTTGCCATAATAGTTACTTAGGCCCAAGAAGGAGCGGAGTTCTGTAGGATCCCTTGGGACGGGGGCCTGCCGGATTGCTTGTACCTTGTACTGGGTGCAAGCTATTCCTGCCCACCCTGTAACCTAAGTAGACCACTTCTGCGAAATACACACTTTTCACGCAGGAGGCGGACCCCAACTGCATCGAAACGATGTAGTACGTCCTCTTCATGTTCTTCATGTAACATGTAACCCCAGTCGAACAACATGTCCTCTGGGTAAACTGCTGCTTCGGCAATCAAAGAACAAAGGACAATACAGCACAGGAACAGAGTCTTCGGCCCACCAAGCCTGTACCGGTCATGATACCAACCTTTGTCAAAACCCTCAGCACTTCCTTGTGAAAGAACAAAGAACAATCCTCGGACAATATTCTCCATTACTCGCTGAAAAATGGCACATGCAGAGGAGACACCGAAAGGCAACCTGGTGTACTTGTACACACCCCTGTGTGTATTGACAGTCATGTACTTCCGTGAGGCTGGGTCCAAATCTAATTGTGGACAAGCGTGATTCAGGTCGAGCTTGGTGAATGTACACCCTCCGCAGAGCTGCCCGTATAGCTCCTCAATCCTGGGCGCTGGGTATGGGTCCAAACGGGAAGCCCGATTTATCGTCATTTTATAATCCCTGCAGAGACGGATGGAACCATCAGGCTTCATGACTGGCACAATCGGCGCAGCCCAATCCATGAACTGCACTGGGTGGATGATCCATAATTGACCCAGGTGGTCCAGGAGATACGAAAGTCTGAGAACACGCACATGCAGACTCAAAAATAGCTTCTTCCCCGCTGTTACCAGACTCCTAAACGACTCTCTTATGGACTGAGCTAATTAACACTACACCCCTGTATGCTTCACCCGATGCCCAGTATTTATGTTTTTACATTGTGTTCCTTGTGTTACCCTATTATGTATTTTCTTTTATTTAACTTTCTTTTCATGTACTTAATGATCTGTTGAGCTGCTTGCAGAAAAATACTTTTCACTGTACCTCGGTACACGTGACAATAAACAAAATCCAAATCCAAATCCAATTCTGCATCACCTTTGGTTGCAATTCGTAGGGGACACGACGGGCCAAAAATACCTTGGCTGGGCCTCGGGGTCCACCGAAATCCTGGCATATCCGGATGGTAGCTAGTCGGTCTTGAAAAATGCCTGGAAACCGTGCCAACATCGCACCCAGCCCGTACATACAGCAGACCTTTTACCAATCCAACTGGAGGCAGTTCAATCAATCACACTCCAACAAGCTAAGGCCTGAACCTTTCGCTACCACCAATGGTAGGGTTACTGACTGTGCCCAGTATCCCATGGGCATCTCCGAGTTGCCCGCAATCTCCAAGGATCCCCGTATGTTGCCTGCCATGCGTCGGCGTCCCACACTACCAGGCCACGGATACCCGAGCGGATTCGACCATAAGTATGGCAGCTGATTACTGAGACCACAGCCCCGGTATCAAGCTCCTTCTGGATAGGGAACCAGTTGGTCCGGACCCCCGCTTGGGTGGGCACCACCCGTGGTGCTGAGATACAATAAAGGTGGTGGGCACCTGCCTAGTCTTCCACGAAATGGGCCGGTCCCCTGGGACAGTCATCGGGGGGTGTAGCGGCAGACGGGCGGGCTTCCCCGTTGGTGTCTGTTTCACTGGTTTCTCTGGGTACCAGCGCATCCATCCCACAGGTTGGAAGTCTCCAGCATGGGGGAGTGCCGGAGTCTCTTCCCGGGAAATTTCTGACATTGATCTTGACCTCGAGGAGTGCATCCCGAATGGCAGGAGTCCTGAACTGCAGCACAGGGAGAGGGCACGCTATGTCCAAATGGGTGCCCTCGGCTGAGGACGGCATTTCCATAGTTCCTAGATGCCACACTCTGTGCCCTCCCGGGTCAAGGCCATTTCAGTTGGCTTCTTCAAATCGGGATGCATTCCCCACCAGCAAGCGTTCTTGGGTCACCGCAACATGGATGTCTAAATTAGTCTTGGCATCCCCCAATCTGAATACATTTTCCCCTGATTATGTTAAGATGTAAAGAAACTAACAGAATTAATGGAAAATTTAAGATGTTAATTAAATACAAATAATTAAGAAAGCTGATGAGTGTAAGCAAAATACTGCCATGGTATTTACACTGCCAGAGTATTTGCATCATAGCCAGGAAGTCAGCTACTACAGAAGTCCTTGAGATCCTTGGGAGGCAGCCAACCAGACATACAGCTGTGTTTTTAGACAGCAAACATCTGACATACATGGCCCACACAAATTCTTCAATTGATAAGACTTATTAATAACCTTGTTTTTGTAAAAGGGTACAATACACAATGAAAGTTTGTTTTGAGTTTATCGAGGATAATTTTGGCTAGAGGACAGTTTAGTCAACCATTAGTCAGCCACTTTTGAAGACATAGTTTAAGTCTGAGCCTAAGCTAGGATTCCCGATATTTGACACAAAGGCACTTGCAATTAAGGAGAAGTTATGTTGGACTGTGAGTATAATTATCTTTGCTCAATATTTGTTTGTTTATCCAACATCTGCTGACTATGGTGGATTAAAAACTTGCATGTATCTTAAACAATATTGGCATGTTATGATTAGCTTTAGTTATCATCGACAATCCTCACGTATAAACTGTAATCTCTAATTGCTTTTAATTTTAAAATGTATTAAATAAGTATATAAGGGTTAAAGTCTCAAATCTATGTTATCTTGTTTGTCCACATATATAACAATATCCGAGCACTTGAAGTTAGAACGGTGTTTATGACGCCGTCAATACTTAGCCTCAGGATCAGAGAATCCCGCCCAAGATTGACCATGCCAGGGGTAAAGATAGCAGAACCATTAACAAATGGCTGCCACTTTGACCACCTGGCTGCCATCCAGCAATTCAAATAATTATTTCTTAGACTCTCATCTGGGTCCCTTTCAGCCAAAATTTCTTTTGGAACTACAACAATAACTTAGACTTGCCTGGTGCCCTTAATATAATAAACTGTCCCATGGCACTTAAAAAGCAACTCCCATGGACATATTTTAAATTGATGAATACAGGATGAGGCGGTAAGCTCCTCTATCCAGATCGGAGCATTATCTTTCCTCTTGCATATTGCTGATAAAAGACACAAACTGTCAAAGCTCTTCACCTCTCCCCATCACGACAAACACAAGAATACCAAATTTCAAAGGCAAGAGACATGTATACTGCATGAAAAATTGCAGTGCATTATACTTCATGGAGCTTATAGAAAGCATAAGTGAGCCATATGCAAGGTTGTGTTAGTTAATGCAAAACGTACCTTTATCAATGCATCAGTTGCCTGTTAATTAATGTTTTGATTTATGTTGATTTTAATTTGGTTACAGTAAAAGTCTTAAACATTGAAATCTTGTCCACCAGTGCATTTCCATTGATTTGTTTTGGAAATTCATCCCTTTTAAAAGGTTATCAGTCGATATGGGGATGGTAACCTTATGGGCTGGATTGTCTGCCTCCTGACTCTGCCAGCTAAAACCGTGATCGGGTGGACAGTATCAGCTAATGCAAAAATCGCGATTTGTACTCTGCACTTATTTTGACGTCATGTTGTGGTCCCCTGTTGGCAACATTAATGAATTTGCGACCTTTGTCAGTGGGCCCTGTGCAAAACCATCATTTGCATGGATTTGAATGTTATTAGCAGGTTGGACACTTCATGCTCCACCCCTCCGCGATGCTAAACCTCTGTCAGGCGGGAGTCATGCGGACACAAATTGATGCAAATATTTACAGTTGGGGCCTGGGCACCATGGTTGTTGAAGGGGAGCGAGAAGGTAAGAAAACTTTCTAAACTTGCTGGTTTGCTGAGTGGTGGCTGCCGGGGCCACAGGGAGTAGTGGGGAATGACTTGGTGACAAGGCTGTGCACTCAGGGTGTCCCCCTCGGGATCAAGTTGGCCTGACTCAGACCGCCATTGCTGAAGTATGTGATTTAAATGCACTCTCTTGATGCAACTTACAGGCCACCCCTGACTGCTCACTCTGTCCCGTAAATGCTCAGAGAGCCTTTGGTCATGTGGGAAGCAACCCAGCCTGCCCCCTTCCCACCCCCCCACTCCAGAAACCGTTGTACCTCAGAAGTATCATCAATAGAATGGGCGTGGCCATACTCAGTCGCTGGTCCACCACAGTACTCCTCAGTACACTCCTCAGAAGTGCAGCCCCACTGTAGAGGAAGCAGGGGATTAGCAGAGCTCACCCCAACCAAAGGACCACTGAACCGTGGCCTATGGAACCCTCCCTCGTACTGCCCCTCTCAGAGCAGAGGCCCCATCAGTGACACCCACCTCTCAGGATCTCAAACTGTCTCCTCCAGGTGATGCTGGGAGCACTGACTACCTCTGCCAACTCCTCTCAGACACTGTTCAGGTGGGCGGGGTTGAGTCTGTGGCCCACCTTGCAGGAGAAGGTGTCTCTCCTCTCCTCATTGAGCAGTGGATCCAGACTCCCGAAACCAGGTGACAGGTCTCTGAGCCATCTTCGTGCTGGAAGGAATGAGGGTGTGTGGCTCATAAGCAGCTTCGGCTTGTCAGGTTCTTTAACGCAAATACTGACTCCAGTGAATGTGCCGCCAGAGGGGATGACAATTGCTTCCAATTCACGTCGGAGAGTGCTGGACTATTTGTATCTCCTAAATTTTGGATCAAATATTGCCCCCAATGGGAACGCAAATTGCATGCGATTCAGTTCTGGCAGAAACTCCCAAATGGAGAATCCATTTCTTTCCATTTTCAATTCTAATGAAATGAAGGAATCTGAAATATTAACCTGCCGTTTCTCTTTACATAGGCTTACAGGCTACTGTGTCTGTCTGGCATATTTTAATAATATGTCACATTTTCCAGTGATTACAACATTTTCGAATTACTTCTCCTCAGTGATTGTAATTGATCATCACTTTGAATCCATTAATTATTTGGTAATAATTTAGTGAACAATCAGGTTTTGCTGCGTGTAGCACACTTTCCAGAATGCAATTCACTCAAGCTCAATGAATATTAATCAATGAAGACATCAGACGTAAATGCAGACTCGAGAATATTGGAAAATGATACTATTATAAACTATAAAGTGCATGAAACATATATCTTTTTACAGCCTGGACTGAAAGAATGGAAAATGCTGGTATTGTTTTTGGATGTGTTTCAGCTGCAGCAAAGCCCACTAAAGGTTAATGTTAGAGTAATTTCTCCCTCTAAGATTTCTTCTCCTCAAAACTGTCCAACTCTACTCCCTCCATAACACTATGAGGCTAGTTTTAACCTGGGGATCATACAGATGGGTGCGAAAGGAAAGAAAATTCTCACAGCGATTTCAATATAATGCCGAGACAATTTCAACTACGAGGCTAAATATTCAAAGCCGGGGCGGCACAGTGGCGCAGTGGTTATCTCAGCTGCCTCACGGCGCCGAGGGCTCGTGTTCGATCCCAGCTCCGGGTCACTATCCATATGAGGTTTGCACAGTCTCTCCGGGCGCGATTCTCCGCACCCGCGAAAAATCGCGAAACTGTCGTAAAAAACGGGCCCGTTTTACGACGGTCGGGAAGGGTCCATTTCCCGACGTATTCACTTCCGGGAAATGGGCTAGTAACGCGGCCGCGTCAATCACGTGCGCGATGACGACGGAACGCGGCGACGACACCATCACGCCCACGTGACGCCGCCCGACGCCGTAAAAAGGCGCGGGCGAGCACAGAATCTGTCGGCCATGATGTCGGAGTCCAGGAGAGCTGCACCTCGTTTTGTGGAGGCCGATGTCGACACTCTGCTCGATGCTGTCGAGCAGAGGAGGGGCATCCTCCGCCCGCGGAGAGGGCATCGCCAACCTGCCAGCGCGGTACGCCAGGCCTGGCGTGAGGTGGGTGCTGCCGTCAGTGCTGTGGGGCAGACCCCTCGCTCTGCAGAGCAGTGCCGGAAAAAGCTACACGACCTCACCAGGGCTGCCAGGGTAAGTGCCAAGAAGGTGCCCCCTGGTCACAACCATCCCTCCCCCCCCCCTTTACCTAATCACCCACCTCCCCCCCTGGCATGGGGGGTGGAGGGGGATTGGGCCAGAGTTATTTGAGGATGGTTCACAAAGTTGTCACAGACCCAGCCCTCTGGCCCCTTGGAGAGATGCAATCGTCTTATGACAACTTGACCCCCAAACTGTGCCAGTATCTGAACGGACTGCTGATACCTGCCGTATTGTAATGATCTACCTATGTACCCTCCCCCAACAGGCCAAGTCCGCTCACAACAACCGTGAGCGGCACAAGACTGGAGGGAGTTCGCCCAACCTGCACCCCCTCACCACCTTTGAGCAGAGGGCACTGGACCTTGTTGGGGGTCTGCCACCCGGGATGTCGCGCTATGCGAGGTTGGCGGATCTGCAGCAAGTGAGACAACCCTCCTTGACAAACACCCACCCCTCCCCCATCTTCTGTCCCTTCACACACCCTGCCCACTTGGACACCTCCCCCATCCTCTGTCCCTTCACACACCCTGCCCACTTGGACACCTCCCCCATCCTCTGTCCCTTCACACGCTGCCCACTGGGACCGTCCAGCGGCCTGCCGAGCAAATCTAAATAACCCGTCTCATTCTCTTCCCTAGGACGTGATGCCGAACGACCAGGGCCGTCTGGCTGCAGACGTACACAGGCATCTGCCGCCACCTCACCCGGGGCCGCACGACAGAGGGGCGCCCGATCAGCGGGGAGCCCCATCCTCCCCAACCCAATCTGCGGATCAGGACGCCCAGAGGGTGGCGAGAACACAACCAACGGAAATGGCCAGGGATAACCCTCCGGACTCTGAGCGGCCCCACACCATTGAGGAGGGGCTAAATTGCGAAAACATCGGGCTTGCGGCACTGCTATCTCCCACAACATCCATCATCCCAGAGACACTCACCCCGGTGGGCCTATTTAGTGATGAGTCTCCTAGGTCACAGTCTGGGTCGCACATCACAGCTGAGCAGGTACAGCAGGTGGAGGTCGGAGCAACAGAGGGCCCGGACTCACGGAGAACAGACCAGGCCCAGGATGCAGCTGGCTCCCAGACGTTTTCTGAGTTCCTGGTGTTTCTCAACCCACCCGCACAGCCGATGCCTCAGGAAACCCAGGGAAACAACGACGGAATGAGGGCTTCCTTCCAGACTCTGCAGACGCTGTTAGAGGAGTAGAGCCGCGTCCACGAGCAGGGAGTGGTGCCGCTCATGGCAGAGACCCAGTCCGACACCGCACGGGTGGCATCCGCGGTGGAGGCAATGGGTCAGGTGATGCAAGGCATTGGGGTTCATATGCACGCGTCATCCTCGGCCCTGGACAGGGTTGCCCTCTCACAGGCAGCAATGTGCCAGAGGCAAAACAACATTGCCGGCGCCCTGCAGGCCTTGGCCCAGTCTCACCAGGTCATTGGCCAGTCACAGCAGTCAGTCGCTGAGAGCATCAACCGCCTGACACATGTGCTGGATGGCGTTGTGCACTCACAAGTTGAGATTGCACAGTCCCTGGCGGGAATGTCTAACTCCCTGGACTCCGTCTCTGCAAACCTTCGGATCCTGGTGGATACCGTTGCAGGCCTCCAGGACTGGCAGCGCCAGGTGTCGGTGGTGCGACGGGGCACCTCCCCTTTCGCACCTCTGTCCCAAAGTGAGGCCCGGGGGCCACCGGGCTCCCCGAGGGAGGAGGAGGTTTCGGGGCCCGTCCCACTGACTCCAGCACGGGACGTCCCGGAATTCTCGGCCTCCCCCCGTCCCATCCCTGGTGCATCGGGTGGGCAGCAGGCAGAGCAGGGTGGCACAATGTCACCCGAGACGCCCGCAGAGCAGCCTGGCCCATCAAGGCCGGGTCGCCCCAGGAAACGCTTGGCCAAGGAGAAACGAGTCGAGGGGGGCGATTCGCAGCAATCCTCCTCCACTCCTGCTGTATCATCTGGGGAGTCACTTAGACGTAGTGGTAGGGCCCGTAAGGCAACTAAGATAGACACTGAGTAAGTTGGCACGGGTGAAGGGCACAGTTTAGTTGTAGGGGCTAGGGCACCTGTAAATAATTGTTAACATTAAACGCACTGTTCCACCTTATTTGTAATACCGTGTGATTGTTCCACAGCCACAGGATTTGTGATGGTGACCGAGTGTCGCTGGGGTTGACGAGTGGTGAAACATCGGTGCCGGGTGTGCAGTCCCTGCCCCTCCCCCCACCCCCTCCCACAGCTAGACCACGCGGGCACGTGATGGAGTGTCAGTGACGATCTCAGCGGCCACCAAGGTGGATGGTTCAGCTATTGCCATATGTCAGACTCTCTCTAACAATTCTGAGCTCACAGCTCATCGCAGAGCGGGCTGTCATCATTCCACATGGCACTGATCACACCCGCTGACACAGCCATCAATGTTGTGCCATACCGTCTGGACCCAGTGGTAAGGGTGATGTCGAAGTGGAGCAGGGTACACTGAGAGGGGGTGGGGGGGGTTGTGGTGGTGGAAGTTGTGTGATGACCCTATGCACGACTAGCGTTGCAGGTGGTGGTTTGGTGTTCAGCGGGGACGTCACATGCGATGCGTGAACCGTGCTGCCACCAAGGCGTCACGTGCCCGCCGTCCTTGCCGGGTCTGTCGTGCCGCCTCCTGGACATCACCAGCACCTGGGTCGTGTCTGCGTGCTGCGCCCGCCACTCCACCAGCCTCCTCCTCCTCCTCCTCCTCCTCCCTCGCCTCCTCCTCCTCCTCCTCCTCCTCCCTCGCCTCCTCCTCCTCCTCCTCCTCCTCCTCCCTCTCCTCCTCCTCCTCCTCCTCCTCCTCCTCCTCTGTGCTGGCACCACTGCCACTAGCTTCTCCCTCCGCCTCCTGCAGCAGGTCATCTCCCCTCTGCATCGCGATGTTGTGCAGCGCACAGCAGACCACAACAATGCGAGCGACCCTGTCGGCCTGGTACTGCAGGGCCCCTCCGGAGCGGTCCAGGCACCTGAATCCCATCTTCAGGAGGCCAAGGCAGCGCTCCACCACACCCCTGGTTGCTGCATGGGCATCGTTGTATCGTGTTTCCGCATTGGTCTGAGGCCTCCGTATAGGCGTCATCAGCCAAGACCTCAGCGGATAACCCCTGTCGCCTAGCAACCAGCCCCTCAGCCGGGGGGGACGTCCCTCAAACATCGCAGGGATGAACGACTGCGCCAGTATGTAGGAGTCATGCACACTCCCTGGGAACCTTGCACAGACGTTCATGAGCCTCATGTGGGGGTCGCATACCACCTGGATATTCATGAAGTATGTCCCCCTTCTGTTTGTGAACACATCCCTGTCCCCTGCAGGCGGGCGCATGGGGACGTGAACACAATCGATTGCCCCCTGCACCCTCGGTATCCCGGCCACGCTGGCAAATCCACGAGCTCGTGAGTCTTGACTTGCTTGGTCCTCGGGAAAGGTGATGTAGCGATCGGCGATGGCATAGAGGGCGTCGGTCACATCCCGGATACACCTGTGGACCGATGACTGGGAGATCCCGGAGACATCCCCGCTCGGAGACTGGAAGGAGCCGGTAGCATAGAAGTTAAGAGCGACCGTCACCTTGATGGCAACCGGGATCGCGTGTCCTCCCCCCGTTCCACGTGGGGTGAGGTGCGACAGGAGTTGGCAGATATGTATCACTGTCTGCCTACTCAGCCGGAGTCTCCTCCTGCAGATGATGTCCGTCATTGTTAGGAAAGAGACCCGGACACGGTACACCCTCGGCTTTGGTCGTCGCCTCTGGCGCCGTGGCTGCACCCTCACTCTCTCCTCTTCCTCTTCCTCCTCATCCTCCCCCCCATGCTGCTCGACGACTGGCAACTCCTCGGCCCTTCCCTCTGCTGCTGCAGCTGGCCCTGCATCCACTGCGGGTTGTGGCTGTGGATGCTGCTGCATCGCCAAATGCAGTACAGCGGCCCCAACCACTGCGCAGAACATAGCCGTTCTGTTCACAGACATTGTGCTAACCTACAGAAGGGTGGTGGGGGCAGAGAAACGGGACATGTTAGACGGAGGTTAGTCAACACCTCGGCAGCTGCCTGCCACGGGATACCTGTGTGTCCCGGTGGCCTGGTCGCGCTGCTGACACGCGGTCAGCCTAACCCCTGGTCACTTTCTGCATCCAACGGTCAGTAAACTATGTCCTCCTCACGGGTGCGTCAGTGGCCTGTGGCCGTAAGCCACAGGGCAACCAGCGGCCGTGTCCTCGTGACCCGCACGCCATGGCATGATGGCAGACATTTTGTTACGGGGTTGGACGGCTCACTCGCTCACTGTCTACCTAACTCCCCCTCCCACTCCCACTCCCCCCCGTCTCCCCCACTCCCCCCCCCCGTCTCCCCCACTCCCCCACTTCCCTCCCCCCGTCCCCCCCGTCTCCCCCCCCACTCCCCCCCCTCCCCCCCACTGCCCCCCCCGTCCCCCCCCCACTCCCCCCGTCCCCCCCACTCCCCCCCGTCCCCCCACTGCCCCCCCCTTCTCCCCCACTGCCCCCTCCGTCTCCCCCACTGCCCCCCCGTCTCCCCCACTGCCCCCTCCGTCTCCCCCACTGGCCCCTCCGTCTCCCCCACTGACCCCGCTCTGGACCCCCCCTCCCGTTCTCAGGGATGCCTTCTCCGTTGTGGCCAGACTCGAGCGGTGCGCTGAGCGGTGCGCAGAGTGGTGCCCTGACCTCCTCCAAGCTGTCATCAGCCAGCCCGACTGGTTGACAAACTTAAATAGCAGGTGTGTTTCACGCCGTGCAAACAGGGCGCGATGATGTCGGGACTTCGGCCCATCCGGGCCGGTGAATAGCGGGGGGGGCTATTAGTGGCGAATCTGGTCGTGTCGGGGGCGGGAAGGAGGCGTTTGTCGGGAATGGCGACTCCGAGATTTTGCGGGGTTCGGAGAATAGCGGGAGGGCGTCGGAACAGCGTCGCCGTAAAAATTTGCGACGCCCGCTATTCTCCGAACCGTCATGAGTCCGGAGAATCGCGCCCTCCATGTCTGCGTGGGTCTAACCCTCACAACCAAAGATATGCAGGGAAGGTGGATTGACCATGCTAAATTGCCCCTTCATTGGGAAAAAAGAATTGAGAACTTTAAATTTGAAAAAAATATATTCAAAGCCCACGGAATGTTGAGGAACAGATATATAAGCAGATTCTGGATAGATGTAGAAATAATAAGGTTGTTGTCGTGGGAGACTTTCATTATCCTCATATTGACTGGAAGTCCCTTAGGGCTAGGGATCCGGATGGGGAGGAATTTGTTAAGTGTGTCCAAGAAGGTTTTTTGGAACAATATGTGGACAGTCCGACCCGAGAGAGGGCTATACTGGACCTAGTACTAGGGAACAAGCCCGGCCAGACCATCAAAGTGGCAGTGGTGGAACATGTGGCGAACAGTGACCACAGTTCCGTAAGCTTTCAGATACTTATGGAAAAGGACGAGTGTTGTCCTAGGGTTAAGGTGCTAAATTGGGGGAAAGCTAACTACAACCAGATCAGGCAGGATTTGGAGGCTGTTGTTTGGGAGAGGCTGTTTGAGGGTAAATCCACATTTGGCACGTGGGCGTCTTTTCAGGAGCAGTTGATGGGAGTGCTTGACAGTCTTGTGCTGGTAAAAAGGAAGGACGATTCTCCATGAATCGGCGCGATGGCCCGAACCCGGCGGCAAAACGGCGCGAATGACTCCGCCGTCGGACCCCCCGGAACGTCGCAAATTTTCTGACCGGGAATGGGCTAGCAGCGGCATGACGCCACTCGCAACGGCGTCATCCATCACAGCGCGCATGCCGTCAGTGACGTCACGTGGCGTCGCAGCACAAAGGACGTTTCCCCCTGTGTCGCAGCACAAAGGACGTTTCCCCCCCCGTGTCGCAGCACAAAGGACGTTTCCCCCTGTGTCGCACCACAAAGGACGTTTCCCCCCCCTGTGTCGCAGCACAAAGGACGTTTCCCCCCCCCTGTGTCGCAGCACAAAGGACGTTCCCCCCCGCCGTGTCGCAGCACAAAGGACGTTTCCCCCCCCCTGTGTCGCAGCACAAAGGACGTTCCCCCCCCTGTGTCGCAGCACAAAGGACGTTTCCCCCCCCCTGTGTCGCAGCACAAAGGACGTTCCCCCCCCCCTGTGTCGCAGCACAAAGGACGTTTCCCCCCCCTGTGTCGCAGCACAAAGGACGTTTCCCCCCCCCTGTGTCGCAGCACAAAGGACGTTTCCCTCCCACTGTGTCGCAGCACAAAGGACGTTCCCACCCCCTGTGTCGCAGCACAAAGGACGTTCCCCCCCCTGTGTCGCAGCACAAAGGACGTCCCTCCCCCCCCCCTGTGTCACAGCACAAAAGATGACGCCTCCTGTGTCGCAGCACAAAAGATGCCTCCCCGGAGACATATCAAAATGGCCATCTGCTGTGCAGCGCCGAGGTTCCAGGAGCAGGACATCGAGGCGTTCCTGGACGCAGAGCAGCAGAGGAGGGAGGCCCTGTATCCCGGACATGGCCGCAGGGTCGCACCACACCTCAGCCGGCGCCTGTGGAGGGAGGTGGCAGCGGCTGTCAGTGTCGTGGCCGTAACAGCCAGGACAGGCATCCAGTGCCACAAGAAGGTCAATTACCTAGTCAGGGCAGCCAGGGTGAGTTCCCCCCCCCACCCCCAATGGGCGGCACCACCCTAGACAAAACCGACAAGGCTGCACCCATCCATGCAGGCTGCATTGACAGAACGGGTTGCGAACCTCTGCCAACATACACACAACCGCTGGTCCGCATGTATATGTCTGCCTAACACTGTTGCCCTTTATCCCTGCCACCCTCCTGCCCCCCGTCCCCTCACAGGAGAAGCGCGCTCACAACAACCGGGAGCGTGAGAGGACCGGAGGGGGTCCACCCGAACTGCGACCACTCACCATCCATGAGGAGAGGGTCCTGGAACTTGCAGGTGGACCTGAGGGCCGAGAGGTTGCGGATGCAGAGGTCGGGGGTGCACCACAGAGTGAGACCCCCCACTGCCTGCCCCCCTTTCCCCTTTCCCCCATATCCCCCTTATCCTCCATAACCCCCTTCCCCCTTATCCCCCTTATCGCCCATATCCCTCTTCCCCCATATCCCCCTTCCCCCTATCCCTGTCTGCGTGTCTAACCATGCATGCTGTATTGTGTATTGCAGGATGAAACGTCAACCCACCCGTCCCCGCGGTTGGCGACCGCCCCCAGGACGATCTGGGGCGGCCATAAGCCAGGGGCAGACCCGGCCCATCAGGCATATGAAGCCCTCAGGACGATCCAGGGCAGCCACAAGCCAGGGACAGACCTGGAGCACCAGGGAGACGATGCCCTCATCTAGTGCGAGTGTGGCGACGACATCGGGCCAGACCCAGCGACGAGGGGGGCAACCACAGGAATAGGCCCCCGTCGCAGCCGACCCAGGACACACCTATCTAGGACACATCTACTCAGGAACAGGTCCCCACGTGGCGCCTGGAATGACCCCGTGGCATAAAAGTTCAGGGCCACGATAAGCTTGATGGACACAGGGAGAGGGTGTCCTCCCCCAGTGCCACGCAGTGCCAGGTATGCCATCATGCGGCAGATATGGGTGCTGGTTTCCTGGCTCATCCGGAGTCTCCTCCTGCATGCCCAGTCCGTGACACACGGGGCCTCATCGGGTGTCTCTGTCGCCGGGGAACTACCACTTCCTCCTCCTCCCCCTCTTCCTCCTCGTCCTGTCGGGCGGGTGGCCCTGCAGCCTGGGCGCCTGTCACCTGCCTCCCTGCAGCCTGCTCCTCTGCGGCAGCCTCCGTCACCTCCCTGACACACTCCTGCTCCCCCAGGGCAATATGTTGAAGAGCAGCTGCCGCCACGGCGGCCAACATCACTGGGTGATGACCAAACATGACGGCCTGCAGGGGGTGGGGGGGATAGACAACATGTCATCATTGCCCATACCGCCCCCCCCCCCCCCCCCCCCCCCCCCCCCGGCCCTGCAGCCAGGTGTCAGGGGCTGCATAGTTGCGGCTGTCGGAAGCTGGCTCCCGGCCAGGCGGACAGCCTCCCCAAATCCCCCACCCACCCTGGCAAGCCCCTCCCCCTCCCCAGCACACGCCCCCTCCTCTCTGGCACCCGCCTCCCCCCTCGCCAGCACTTGCCCCCTCCTCCCCAGCACTCGCCCCCCCCCCTCGCCAGCACTCGCCTCTCTCTTCTCCCCAGCACGTGCCCCCCAAACCCCCAACCGCCCCGGCATGCACATGCTGGCCGGCATCAAACCGGCGGGGGGGGGGGGGGGGGGGGGGGGGGGGGTCAGAGAATCTTGCCCAGGATTCAGTAACCATGGATGACCAGGGAAATTGAGAATCTTCTAAAAAAAAAGATGCACACTGAGGTCCAGGCAACTAACAACAGATGAAGCACTTGAGGAATGCAAGGCAAATAGAAAAGAGCTCAAGCAGGGAGGAGTTAGGAGGGCAAAAGGGGTCACGAAATGTCCTTGGCAGACAGGATTAAGAGAATCCCAAGGCATTTTATACATATATTAGGAACAAAAGGGTGGCTGGAGAAAGAGTTAGTCCACTCAAGGACAAAGGAGGGAAATTATATGTAGAACCAGAGGAAGTAGATGAGGTCCTTAGTGAGTATTTTGCATCGGTATTCACAAAGAAAAGGGACATGTTGATTTGTGGTATCTCAGAGGGATGTGTAAACACTTGAGAACAGGTTGTGCTTACGAGGGAGGAAGCGTTAGGTGTGTTAAAAAGCTTTACGGTAGACGCATTTCCAAGGCCAGATGGCATCTATCCCAGATTACTGAGGGAGACAAGAGATGAACAGAAATCTTTGTGTCCTCGTTGGCCACAGGTGAAACCCCAGAGGAATGGAGGATAGCCAATGTTGTACCGTTATTCAAGAAGGGTTGCAAGAATAATTCGGGTAATTATAGGCCAGTCAGCTTGACGTCAGTGATAGTGAAATTGTTGGAAAAGACTCTCAGAGATAGAATCAATGCACATTTGGAAGTGAATAGGCTTATTAGCGACAGACAGCATGGTTTTTTTGTATGAGAGAAGTCATGTCTCCTTAATTTAATTGAATGTTTTGAGGAGGTGACAAAAATGATTGACGAGGGAACTCGTACATGAACTTTAGTAAAGCATTTCATAAGGTCCCTCATGGCAGGCTGTGCAAAAGATTATGGATTCAGAACTGGCTTGGCCATAGAGGGTAACAGTGGAAGGGTGTTTTTCCGCATGGAGGTCTGTAACTAGTGGTATTCCGCAGGGATCAGCACTGGGACCTCTGCTCTTTGTAACATATATAAATGACTTGGAAGAAAACGTAGAGGGTCTGATTAGCAAGTTTGCAGATGATACTAAGATTGCAGGAGTTGCAGATAATGATGAAGATTGTCAGGGAATACAACAGGATATAGATAGGCTGCAAAATTGGGCAGAAAAATGGCAGATGGAATATAACCCGGACAAATACCTTTAAGAAATGGGTATTATCAGTGATTTCAGAATGTGGGTGGACTGGGCTGTCTGTCAGCTTTTAACTTTTGCTTTAGGCTGTTTGCTGCAGGGTGTGTTTTAGTTTCGTTTTCAGTGTTGGAGCTGAAGCCAGAGTAAGCAGGTGTACTGCTGTTCTCTCTGCCATCAAAAGACTATCTCTTGATCATTTGGTGAATTCAGAATTATAAATGTTTTCAGTAGTGAATGTAAACCTAATGTGCTTCTGGTAAAAGATGTTTTAAGTCTTATTGATGTTTAAAGGACAGCTTACGGATTACTTGGTGTTCTATTTTTTGGGGGTTGTATTTGAATTAATGGTTGCCAAGATGTTCACTGTATGTTTTAAAAAGGTGAACTTGAGTTCAGAGAATAAACATTGTTTTGCTTTAAAAAAATACTTTTCCATTTCTGCTGTACCACACCTGTAGAGTGGGCCGTGTGCTCCCCATACCACAATCTATTAAAAGTTGTGGGGCTGGTGGACTCCATGATACACTTTGGGGTTCTCTAAACCCTGGCCCATAACAGGGAGGAAATGAGAATTTCAAAGGGGCAGAAGTTCAAGGTGAGGGGGGAAAGGTTCAGTGGAGATGCGCAGGGGAGTTTTTTGCACAGAGGGTGGTGGTTGATGCATCACATTGATGCAACAGTCCAGAAAGCCCAACAATGTCTCTACTTCCTATAGAAGCTAAAGGAATTCGGTATGTCTGCATTGACTCTCACAAACTTCTACAGATGTGTCATAGAGAGCATCTTATCCAGTTGCATCACAGCCTGGTATGGCAACTGCTCTGCCCAGGATCTCAATAAACTTTAGAGTGTGGTGAACTCAGCCCAGCGCATCACACAAGCTTGCTACCCTCACATTGATTCTGTCTACACCTCCCGCTGCCTCAGGAAGGCAGACAGCATTAACAGAGACCACTCCCACCCAGGCATTGCCTTCTTCCGGACCCTTCCATCAGGCAGAAGATACAGAGGTCTGAAGACCCGCACATCCAGACAGGAACAGCTTCTTCGCCACAGCTACAAGACTCCTCAACAACTCCCCCCTCGGACTGATCTGGTCCCTGTAAGAACGTTATTTATTTATTTTTATTATTTTTATTTTTTATAAATTTAGAGTACCCAAGTCATTTTTTCCAATGAAGGGGCAATTTAGCATGGCCAATCCACCTAGCTGGCACATTTTTGAGTTGTGGAGGCGAAACCCACGCAAACACGGGGAGAACGTGCAAACTCCACACGGACAGTGACCCAGAGCCGGGATCGAACCTGGGATCCCGGCGCCGTGAGGCCACAGTGCTAACCTACTGCGCCACCATGCTGCCTAAGAACGCTATTTACGACGCCCAACGTTGCACTTGCTCATGTATTTGCTTTGCTTGGCCCCTTGTTCCGCGCTGTAACCAATGACTGATTGTCGATGTACCATATGTCAATGTACTCTCTTGATTATTGTTTTTGTCTCCTATGTACATAGTACGTTCCCTCAACCACAGAAAAATACTATTCTCTGTACTCCACTACATGTGACAATAAATCAGATCAAATAAAATCAGTCTACGGAACATTACAGCCTGCACGTCTTTTGGGTTGTGGGGGTGAGACCCACGCAGACACGGGGAGAATGCACAAACTTCACGCCGGCGTAAATCCCGCCCCCACTGTGGCCCGAATTCTCCGACACCCGGGAATCAGCGGGAGCGGGAATCACGCGGGAGCGGGAATCAGCGGGGCCCCGCGGCGATTCTCCGGCCCGCGATGGGCCGAAGTCCCGCCGCTGTCAGGCCAATCCCACCAACGTGGTTGAAACCACGTCGGTGCCAGCGGGATTGGCAGCGCGAGCGGGCCCCAGGCGTCCTGGGGGGAGACGCGGGGCGATCGGACCCCGGGGGCGGGCAGGCCAATGCCGTGGGGGCACTCTTTTTCTTCCACCGCCACCATAGCCTCCACCATGGTGGAGGAGGAAGAGACCCCCTCCAACGCGAATTCGCCGGTGGTGACGTCAGCGGTCGCTGACGCTCCGGCGCATGCGTGGACCAGTGAAGGCCTTTCAGCCAGCCCCGACACCGTGCGGCATAGCACCAAAGGCCGTTGGCGCCAGTTTTGGAGCTATCGGCGGAGCGGGAGCCACTCCAGCGCAGGCCTGGCCCCTAAAGGTGCGGAGAATTCTGCACCTTTGGGGAGGCCCGGCGCCGGAGTGGTTGGCGCCACTCCGCTACGCCGGGATCCCCTGCCCCGCCAGGTGGGGGAGAATTTCGCCCCAGCTTTACTCAACCCAAGGTCACAAGTACAACGTTCACCAAAATGTCCCTGCAGCTGAATTCAGTCTTCTTGGTCTTTTTCCCACTATGGTAAACTCCATCCTCTTTCTAACTTGGCCACCCGAGCCCTAATTCATCAAACAGGCTTCTCACTGGGTTCCCGCCCACCCTCACCTCTCTGCAATTTTATGTTGAGATGGGAGAGGACTCTAGGCAGGCCCGGCCCAGCCCCAATTGATGCCCTTATGTAGCCAATTATGACCAATCAGCCTCAATTTCTAGGTTGACGATAATAGTTCTCAAGTATGTAGGAAACTATAGGTCTCTGGTCGGAAAGGAGTGAGATTGTAACTTCATGTAAGCCTTGTAACTTAATGTAAGCCTACTTGTGACACTAATGAAGATTATTTTTTAAAAAGCCACCTTTTAACTTTGGATGCTTCCACCCACCTTAATGATCAGGACCTTTCTCCATCATGTCCCTCAGCCTTTCCCCTGACATACCAAGCCCAGAGTGTCCATCTCCAAGGCCATCCCTAACACCCCCCACCCATCCCCAGCGACCCCCCCCCCCCCCACCCCCCCCCCCCCCCCCCCCCCCCGGTCCCTGAAAATGTACTTCCTGTGGAATCCTGGGGTTTAGGCTCTGGGGCCTGCATGCAGTCTCAGTCCTGCCCACAGCAGTCTCAGTCCTGCCCACAGCAGTCTAGAGAAAGGCCAGCCAATCAGATTTACAGGCAGCTCTCTAAGGCGGGCCATCCTCCTGAGTGAGGGCAGAAGTCCTGCCTGCAGCCACTTAACGCTCATTGGAACCATTGCAGGGCAGACAGTGTCGGTGGAGACACGTTCCCTGCCAACTCTTTGGATGGTGGGATTGGAAATCCTGCCATCCTAAAACCTCTGGCCCAAATCTCAGAGTGCTTCACGGAAAACATGCTTACGCAGTACGGACCGTTGGTATGCCCTCAGTACGCCAGAAAGGGTGGGGGAGTGAGGGCAGGGGTGAGTTACAGCAAAAGGAGGGACCACAACCAGCCACTAACCAGCATGTGACCACATCAAAAATAGCACCCTTGCAACACCCAATGTGGAACAAGGTTGTGATGATGGTGGTGCGCTCCCACACCTCTGCCACCCTGTCCACTTCTGTCTGCAAGCTGACTTGTGGCCTGGCCATCACACTTACCCACAACTGCTAATTTTGCAGATCGCTGAGCTCATCACGCAGTTCAAGGGTTACATTTGTGGTCTTTTGGTGCACCTTTGCTCCACCTGGTCCATAAGTAATCCTCCAGATATTTTACCGTATATGTTTAGTTTGGCCTATTTAGGATTATCATGTGCAGGCCTCCTAAATAAGGATATACAAGACAAAAGTGGGCCCACCAGCCCTTCAAGACTGCTCCAACATTCAATAAGATCATGGCTGAAATTCTATATCAACTCCACTTTCCCAATCTGTCCATATATCTTTTAATTCCTTTAGTGCCACGGGGTTGCAAAAATAATGTGCAAATCTTCACTGTTGGAGTCATAACTGGCACAAAGGCACTGCTGCCTCATGACGCCGAGGTCCCAGGTTCGATCCTGGCTCTGGGTCACTGTCTGTTTGGAGTTTGCACATTCTCCCCGTTTTTGTGTGGGGTTCGCCCCCACAACCTAAAGATGTGCAGGCTAGATGGATTGGCCACGCTAAATTCCCCCTTAATTGGAAAAAATGAATTGGGTACTCTAAATTTAAAAAAAAATAACTGGCACAAAGGAAGGTGGTTGTGGTGGTTGGAGGTCAGTCATCTCATATCCAGGACATCACTGCAGGAGTTCCTCAGGGTAGCGTCCGAGGTCCAACCATCAACAATTGCTGCATCAATGCACTTTCCTCTATCATAAGATCAGAAGTGGGGATATTTACGGATGACTGCACAATGTTCAACACCATTCAAGACTCCTCTGATAATGAAGCAGCAGGGTAGCATGGTGGTTAGCATAAATGCTTCACAGCTCCAGGGTCCCAGGTTCGATTCCCGGCTGGGTCACTGTCTGTGTGGAGTCTGCACGTCCTCCCCCTGTGTGCGTGGGTTTCCTCCGGGTGCTCCGGTTTCCTCCCACAGTCCAAAGATGTGCGGGTTAGGTGGATTGGCCATGCTAAATTGCCCGTAGTGTCCTAATAAAAGTAAGGTTAAGGGGGGGGTTGTTGGGTTACGGGTATAGGGTGGATACGTGGGTTTGAGTAGGGTGATCATGGCTCGGCACAACATTGAGGGCCGAAGGGCCTGTTCTGTGCTGTACTGTTCTATGTTCTATGTTCTATGAAGCAGTCCATGTCCAAATGCAGGAAAACCCGGACAATCTCTGGGCTTCGGCTGACAAGTGGTAAGAAACATTTGTGCCACACAAGTGCCAGGCAATGACTGTCTCCAACAAGAGAGGATCTAACCATTGCCCCATGACATTCAATGGCATTACCATCACCGAATTCCCCAAATTCAACATCCCGGGGTTACCATTGACCAGAAACTGAACTGGATTCACCAAATAAATTGTGTGGCTATAAGGTTAGTAGGTCCAAGCTAGGAATTCTACAGCGGGAAACCCACCTCCTGACTCCCCAAAGCCTGTCCACCATTTACAAGATACAAGTCAGGAGTGTCATGGAATACTCTCCGATTGCCTGGATGAATGCAGCTCCAACAACACTCAAGAAGTTCAAAACCAT
This sequence comes from Scyliorhinus canicula, assembly GCF_902713615.1. NCBI lineage: Eukaryota > Metazoa > Chordata > Chondrichthyes > Carcharhiniformes > Scyliorhinidae > Scyliorhinus > Scyliorhinus canicula. The sequence continues at coordinate 150,050,492 of NC_052150.1, read as the reverse complement.
CCAGGAGAAATCAGCCTGCTTGATTGGCACACCTTTGACAAATATTTACTCTCTCCACTGATGCACAGTGGCAGCCGTGTGTACCATCTACAAGATGCACTGCAGCCAGAATGTGGCGACTAGGGACTTTTCACAGTAACTTCATTGGAGTCTACTTGTGACAATAAGCTATTATTATTAGTAACTCATCAAGGCTCTTTATGCAGCACTTTCCAACCCACAACTGCTACTATCTAGCAGGACAAGAGCAGCAGATACCTGGGAATACCACCACCTGGAGGTTCCCCTCCAAGTCATATCCCTGACTTGGAAATATATCGCTGCCCTATCACTGTCACTGGGTCAAAATCCTGGAACACCCTCCCTTACAGCACTGTGGGTGTACTTACACCATATACACTGCAGCAGTTCAAGAAGACCCTGTATAAAACTCTTGCTGGGCAGGTGTTGGCCATTTGAAATCAATGCTATATTTCTGATTGTACTGTCACACTCCCCTATTGTTTTAATCACTCATCCCTTTTGACTGCCCTCTTCCCATGATACTACAGCCAACAACCTATAGTTGAAAAACTCCTTACCCTCTTCCTGCTTCCGTACCCAGCGTACAACAACATCCAAACTGAAAACTAACACCTGCAACATATTGACCTTCAGACCAAAGAAAAGCAGCAGGAGATCCCTTGGTAGTACTTTAATTTCACTATATTTTAATAACTTCATTTTTAATGACAGGGAGCATGACATTTCTCGAATTAAGTTTATTTGTTTTGCCGGGTAATGATATGGCTGTTAAAAAAACATACAGATATTGGCAAGGATAGAGAATTGGCTAACTAACAGAAAGGGAGAGTTTGGATAAATGGGTCATTTACAGCCTGGCAAACTGTAGCTATTAGGATCCACAGGAATCAGTGCTGTGGCCTCAACTACTTACAATCTATGTTTTTAAGATAAAGATAGATAGTTTTTTGAAGAATAAAGGGATTGAGGGTTATGGTGTTCAGGCCGGAAAGTGGAGCTGAGTCCACAAAAGATCAGCCATGATCTCATTGAATGGCGGAGCAGGCTCGAGGGGCCAGATGGCCTACTCCTGCTCCAAATTTTTATGTTCTTCTTATGTTAACTTGGATGAAGGGACTTATTAGATTGTAGCCAAATATTTTGACAGCACAAAGATAGGTGGGAAGCAAGTTGTGAAGAGAACACAGACAGCTGGGCATTCCCCCACTGCTGTGCCAGCTGCTGGGCATCCTGCCTTCCATTACCCACCCGTGATCAGCCTGCAATTTTACATTGGAGCGAGGGAGGTATCATGCAGACCACACACCCTTGGGCTATTGAGATGCTTCAGTGGCCAATTAAGTCCTTATCTTGACCCCATTAATATTTTAATGCAGCAGCGGGCGAAGTATATGCTATGCAGGAAACCCAGAAGCCAGCTGGTGGAATAAGCAGGTGCACTGCTTGTGCACCAATTGGAGGCACCCCCTCAAGGTCATCCTCCCAACCAATCCTTGGCCTTGTGAACCTGGCTACCCCACCCCCTTTACACCCCTTGCTGAAACCTCTAACTCTGGACATACCTAGTCTGCTCAGCATGGTGGGACTGTTTATAGTCCCAGCTGTGGCCACCGCTCCCAGCTGATGCTGTTGGGCTACATAGCTACCTGCCATCCAACTGGCTGACAGCTCTTTAAGGTGAGACTTCCAACCGAGAACGGGATGGAAGCTTCACCACCACCATCAACAGCCCTCCCCCCCCCCCCCCCCCTCTCCCGACAATGGCTCAACCTTAATCTACTCGCCCCATCTCCTTCCTTGGTGACCAGGGCTTAGGGTCTAGTCTATCTCTCTTTAGCTCAGCTTCTTAAGATCTCATCACTGAGACTTCAAATGAATTGAGAAGGCAACAGGCTTTTTTTTTGTAAATTTGCTCTTGTTTTTCAACTGTACTTACTGCTGAGCACAGCAGTCATCATCAGCTGTCCCTCAATTCGAGGAGGACGTCCATTGAGGTTTGCAAGTTCCTGTCATGGGTCTTCATGTGAATGAACAGGCCCATTCTCAACCTGCAGATATTTGGGCACCTCGGGCAGGACATCCCACAAGGTGCTGAAATCTGGAGAACAGGATTTTCTTCTTTTCTTTCCTTCTCTGCTGCTGCTTTGCCATATCATTAAAATATTGGGACTCAAAATGCCATGCAACCTTCTGAACCAGTCACTCTCTGTGCAAACAGTTAACACATTCAGCTATGAACTGAAAATGTGGTGATTCAAGGCTACCCTGGGACACACCCTGCCATTACATAAGAACAGTATTAAATGAAATGAAAAATGAAAAATGAAACGGTATTAAGGCAACAAATAAAATTAGTAAAGGTTGAGCAAGATCCATTAGCATCAGTAGAATAACCCAGTGATTTATAACACAAGATTTTAGGTTCAAAATTCTAAAGGCTCTTTTTGTAAAGTAAATAATAAGAAATTGCTTTGATTGGCACCAGGCGGGTCGAACACCAGAAAACACTGATTTTAGATAACTGAGCAAAAAAAACTAGCGGGTAATGAGGTAAAAATGTTTACTCTGCATGTTATTATGATCAAGAATGCAATGCCTGAAAAGGGTGGTGGAAGCAGTTTATAACCTCCAGTTTGCTCACCCTCAGGTGTTGCGATCAGACCAGGTACCACCTTTATTTTTATTTGTTCAGAGGATCTGGGCCATCATTTATTGCCCATCCCTAATGTCCCTTGGACTGAGTGGCCATTTCAGAGGGCATTTAAGAGTCAACCACATTGCTGTGGGTCTGAAGTCACATGTAGACCAGACCAGGTAACGATGGCAGATTTCTTTCCCGGTTCCCAGAGCATTATCCTGGGTCTCTAGATTACTAGTCCAGTGGCAATACCACTACATCACCGCCTCCCCAAGTATCAGATCAGATACCAATCGAGAGGTGCAATTATACATCTCCATATTTGTTATATCACCTCCATATTTGTTAACTTGCCAGTAGACGTTTTCTGAGCTCGCTGCTATTTTTGTAAAATATAATTTTCTGCAATGATTGAACTGTTTTCTTCTGGGTAATAGACACAATTTTTTGTTATTTGGACCCAAAGGCTGGATTCTCCGACCCCCCGCCAGGTGGGAGAATCGCTGGGGGTCGGTGTGAATCCCACCCCCCGCTGTCTTCCTAATTCTCCTGCCTCCCAAAATTTGCCCCGGTGTGAGTCGCGCCGCCCGCCTCGGAGAATGGTGGGGTCCGGCATGACTCAATGGGCCCCGAGGCTGTCCGAATTCTCCGGCCCGCGGTGGGCCGAAGTCCTGCCCGTTCTTTGCCGGTCCCGCCGCGTAAATTGGAGTTGGTCCCTTACCGGCGGGACCTGGCGGCGCGGGCGGGCTCCGGGGTTCCTGGGGGGGTCGCAGGGGGATCTGGCCCCGGGAGGTTCCCCCACGGTGGCCTGGCCCGCGGTCGGCCTGCGCCTTGGGGGCACTTTATTGTTCCGCACCAGAGGCCGTGGTCCTCCGCCATTCCTGATGCGGAAGCGATTCCCTTTGCACATGCGCAGGGATGACGTTGGCACGCGCTGGCGCTCCCATGCATGCGCCGACACTCGCCGGCCGGCAGAGGCCCTTCGGTTGCCGTGTTGCCGTGGTACCAAGCCCCTCCCCCACTGGTTGGCAGGGCGCCAACCACTCCAGGGCGGGCCTAGCCCTCTGCACCTTTGGGGCGGCCAGATGCCGGAGTGGTTCATGCCACTCCGTCCCGCTGGGATACCCCGCCGGGTATGTGAGAATCCCGCCCAAGAGCTCTGAGACTAAATATTTGTGGGAGGATGCAAATTTGCATCAATATTTAGAGATTCCATTCAGAGAACTATTTGTAAAGAGCTGCTCTGGAATGGGATGCCGGTGTTAAAAGCAGCGGCCAGTTAATAGCCCTGTAAGCTGCTATTTTTCTTCGGGTTGGACTGCACACACTTTCATAGACCTGTTAAAATGTAATTTAAATGAAAAAAACCTGTAAGTTCTTTTATGTTCCTCCAACACTGTAACTTGGTTTTTTTACTAATACCCTGATGGTAATCACATTTGTTGCAAACAAATCTCAGTATAGGTTGCTTCCTAAAAAGGAACTAGCAAAATTGTCCCAAATGACTTCACCACTGTAGGTAATCTTGCTGAAATGTGTGGCACGGTGTTAACACAAGCAAGGATTAAATAGCATGTAGTCTTCTGTGTGGTCTTTGCACAGATTTAGTTGCAGCATTCTAACTGTCACAACACAACCACCTCAGCGTTTCTCATAGCTGAAGATTTTATGGTTTTGTTTTTGCCAACAGTCGAAATATTTGGCACAGAACCTCGCTCAACTACTCACCCACCCCCGTTCTTCATCCATGAACCTCTTTTTTTGAAATAAAACACTAAGGATAATAAAGCTCAAATGAATATTATAAATCTTTCTGTTCCACTAATGATCACGTTGAACCTTCCAATATCATTTTTTATTTCTCTTCATGTGTTCTTGAGCAACTCATAGTTCCAGGTTTGGCTATCAGAAAAAACATTCAGATTTAATACTTTCATGCCAACACCACCACAACATGTTTTACAGGGGGCTGAAAAAAATAACTTTTCTTATCAAGGTTTCTTATGTGGGCTGCGGGGATTCTTTGCAATTAAACTTTCCTCTCGGCGAGGAAAATGTTTACTAAAACAAGAGCTTCACCATAAATGAGTTTGTAATAATGAGATTTCACTATTATTACTGCCCTAATGTTATTGTAATGTTAGAAGCCGTCCGGTGACGGGGATGTGCTGAGCGCAAGCCTGAAAGGTGACTCTCCTTCTGGAAATGCGAAGATAGGCACTTTCAACCCAAACTAGTCTGCTAAATCTGGGAGAACACCCCCCCCCCCCCCATCCCCCTCCCCCACCACCCTACCTCCAACACCACCAAAACATGCCTAGCAGCAGCATCCCTCAGGGCCGAAGAGACGGCAAAGGCAGTAAGAGTTGTGAGAGGAGGACCGAGGTGATGCCAAGCACACGTGGCGATGAGGTCCTGGCCACACCTCAGCGTGAAGGACCGCCAGAGCGTATGCAGGGCCTCCCACCGATGAACGAATGGAGGGAGTTCCTAATGCAGGAACTCCAAGAGCTCAAGAATGCCATCAAAGTGGAAATGTGTTGCCTGCCTGGTGCTCGGGTTCAGGATATCTCATCTGGACTGCAGAGGAACTTGGAGTGGGAGGATAAAGATCCACTTGTCATGGCCCACGTAGGTACCAGCAACATTGGTAGAACAGGAACAGAGGTTCTGCTAAGAGAATATGAACAGCTAGGAACTAAATTAAAAAGCAGAACCAGCAAGGTAATAATCTCTGCATTACTACCTGAGCCACAAGCTAATTGGCACAGGGTCAATAAGATAAGGAGGTAAATGAGTGGCTCAAAGATTGGTGTGGGAGGAATGGGTTTGAATTCATGGGACATTGGCACCACTACTGGGGAAGAGGCGACCTGTTCCGACGGGATGGTCTTCATCTGAATCATGCTGGGACCAGAGTCCTGGCGAATCGTATAACCAGGGCTGTAGACAGGGCTTTAAACTAAATAGTGGGAGGGGGAGGGTCCAGTTGTATGGAGAATTAGAAAATCAAAGTTAAATGAGGGTAGAAGTGCAGGTTAATGATGAGAACTACAAACTAGTTAAAGGAGCCGAGGGCTCAGGAGAGGTTAGTAAAGTTTCCAGACCACTTAATAGAACAGAGAGTATAGAATGTGGCAGGAATCTAACCTCAGGCAAAGCAAAACCTATGACAAGTATGGGAAGGGAGGTGGTCAATGCAGGACTGAGGGTGTTGTATCTAAATGAATGCAGTATATGGAACAAAGTAAATGAGCTTGTTGTGTACATTGAAATTGGCCGGTACTATGTTGTGGGCATCACAGAGTCCTGGCTGCAAGAGGATAAGGGCTGGGATCTAAATATCCAAGGATATGTGTCCTATCGAAAGGGCAGACAGATGGCAAAGGGCACAGGGTTTTATTCTCAGTAAGGAGTGAAGTTAAATGGATAGCAAGATGCAATAGCAATATTGGATCAGAAGGCATAGAATCTCTGTGGGTAGAGTTGAAGAATCGCAAAGGTAAAAAGACCCTAATGGAAGTTATGTACAGACCCCCTAGCAGTAGTCAGGATGTGGGGCAGAAAATAAATCAGGAGATACAAAAAGAAAGGCAATATTACAATAATCATGGGATTCTTCAATGTGTAGGTTGACTGGAAATCAGGTTTGTAGTGGATCCCAAGAAAAGGAATTTGTGGAATGTCTAAGAGATGGTGTTTTCAAGCAGCTTGTGAGATGGCCGACCAGGGAACAGGCAATTTTGGATTTGGTGAAGTGTAATGAGGCAGACTTTATTAGGGAACTTAAGGTGAAGAAACGCTTAGTGAGCAGTGACTACGATATAATAGATTTTATCCTGCAGTTTGAGAGGAAGAAGCTAGAATCAGATGTAACAGTATTAAAATTAAATAAGGGTAACTACAAAGACACGAGGGAGGAGCTGGCTAGAGTTGATTGGAAAGGGAGCCTAGCGGGGAAGAGAGTGGAACAGCAATGATAGGATTTTTTGGGGGTTATTCGGGACACACAACGGGAATTCATCCCAAGGAGGAGGAAATATGCTAAGGAGAGGATGAGGCATCCATGGCTGATGAGGGAAGTCAAGGACAGCATAAAAACAAAAGAAAAAGCACACAAAGTGGCGAGGATTAGTGGGAAGGCAGAGGATTGGGAATCCTTTAAAAGTGAGCAGAGGACAACTAAAAAAGCTATAAATGAAATGAAAATCGCTTATTGTCACGAGTAGGCTTCAATGAAGTTACTGTGAAAAGCCCCTAGTCGCCACATTCCGGCGCCTGTCCGGGGAGGCTGGTACGGGAATCGAACCGTGCTGCTGGCCTGCTTGGTCTGCTTTAAAAGCCAGTGATTTAGCTGAGTGAGGGGGGAGAAGATGAAATATGAATGTAAACTAGCTAGTAATATAGAAGAAGATAGGAAGAGTTTTTTCAATACACAAAAGGTAAGAGAGAGGCAAAAATAGACATTGGACCACTGGAAAATGAGGCTGGAGAAGTAATAATAGGAAACAAAGAAATAGCAGAGGAACTGAATAGTTACTTGGCATCAGTCTTCATGGTGGAAGACACCAGTGGGATGCCAGAGCTGCAGGAGAATCAGGGGCACAGTGAGTGTAGTAGCCATCACTAAGGAGAAGGTTCTGGGGAAACGGAAAGGTCTGAAGGTGGATAAATCACCTGGACCTGATGGACTACACCCCAGGGACCTAAAAGAGATAGCTGAGGAGATTGTGGAGGCATTGGTAATGATCTTTCAGGAATCACTGGAGGCAGGGAGGGTCCCAGAGGACTGTAAAGTGGCTAATGTAACAGCCCTGTTTAAGAAGGGAGGAAGGCAGAAGACGGGAATTTATAGGCCTGTTAGCCTGACGTTAGCAATTGGTAACAATTTAAAGTCTATTATTAAACATGAGACTGTGGAGTCTTTGGAAGTGCATGATAAAATAGGATTGTGTCAGCATGGCTTTGTCAAGGGGAGGTCATGTCTGACAAATCTGTTAGAGGTTTTGAGGAAGTAACAAGGAAATTAGACAAAAAAGGCCTTTAACAAGGTGCCGCATAGGAGACTGTTAAATAAGTTAAATGCCCATGGTGTTAAGGGTAAGATCCTGGCATGGATAGAGAACTGGCTGACTGGCAGAAGGCAGAGAGTGGGGATAAAGGGGTCTTTTTCAGGATGGCAGCTGGTTACTAGTGGTGAGCCTCAGGGGTCTGTGCTGGGACCGCAACTTTTCACAATATACATTAATGATCTGGAAGAAGGAACTGAAGGCACTGTTGCTAAGTTTGCAGATGAGACAAAGATATGCAGAGGGACGGGTAGTATTGAGGAAGCCAGGGGGCTGCAGAAGAACTTGGAGAGGCGAGGAGAGTGGGCAAAGAGTGGCAGATAGAATACAATCTGGAAAACTGTGAGGTTATGCACTTTGGAATAAGGAATGGAGGCATAGATTATTTTCTAAATGGGGAAATGCTTAGGAAATCAGAAGCACAAATGGACTTAGGATTCCCTGTTCAATTTTCTCTTAAGTGCAAGTTCAGTCGGAAGTTAGGAAGGCAAATGCAATGTTAGCATTCAGTTCGAGAGGGCTAGAATACAAGACCAGGATGTACTTCTGAGGCTGTATAATGCTCTGAAACATGGGAGGCGTGGCTCTCCCAAACTTACACTTCTACCACTGGGCAGCCACAGCAGAAAGAGTGAGGGGATGGGTGATGGAACCGGGAGTGGAATGGGTGAAGGTGGAGGAGAGTTCTTGCAAAGGGACATCCCTCCGAACCCTCGGCACAACTGCACCCCCATCCCCAAGTACTCAGAAGCCCATTGATAGTAGCCACGCTCCAAACGTATTATCAGACAAGACAGCACTGCGGCCTAACTGAAATGTCCACTATGATCTACACCTACAACAAAGACAGGTATACGCCCGCAAAAATGGACACCATTGCGTCAAGGCGGCGCACCGAGAATGACGCGACGGAGGCACCTTCGTGACGTCAGCCGCGCATTGGCAGGTTGACCGGCTCCAACCCGTGCATACGCGGTTGACGTCACAACGGTTGCCGTCTACCCCTCCGCTGCCCCGCAAGGTGTGGCGGCTTGATCTTGTGGGGCGGCGGAGGGGAAAGAGTGCGTCTCTTGGAGACGCCGGCCCGACGATCGGTGGGCACCAATCACGGGCCAGTCCCTTCCCGAGCACGGCCGTGGTGCTCACTCCCCTCTCCGCCCCCCACAAGGCACAAATGAGCATTTGGCGCCATGTTCACGACGGCAGCGACCAGGTGTGGCTGCCGCCATCGTGAACCAGTCGGGAACGTCGGGCCGGAGAATTGCCGGTCGCCGTGAAAAACGGCGAGCGCCGATTCATCTGAGCGGGGGGGTGGGAGAATCGCGGGGGGTGCCAGGGCAGCGTGTCGTGAGTCGCCCGGCCCTCCCGCGATTCTCCCACACGCCGTGGGGAGCGCAGAATCCCGCCCAATGGCTTGTAAATATATGTGACGATTTGTGTTTTGTCGTCACTTTCCCTTTTGTCTTCTTTTCCTTTTGTTTTCTTTGGCTTTTGTTTCATAACTTTAATTTGTTCCCTTTTTCTGTTTTCTGTTTTGCTTTGAGCGGATATACAACATGTAATTTAACCCTATGAACTGAAATGTGAAACATAAAATGTGAAAACCAATAAAAACATTTTTTTAAGTATAATGTTATAACATGACTGCAATTACATACAGTGGCTCAATATTTGGATTATACATTAATTATGGCATTCCATCTTCACAAATAGACACATTAAATAAAGGAGAGGTTTCTTATAGGAACTGTCATGAGGCTCTGCCCCTTTATTTTTGAAAATATGAATTCTCAACTTTCAGCTGACTGGAAACTTTACAATTTGAACTGAGACAGAGCAAACTGCTTAAAAATTGCAAAACCACATTCCAAGTTGAAGCTGAAAAATCAATAAGTCAAACTCAGGGGAGTGTGAAGAGAGAGGCATTTCCTATAATCCAGCCACCAATAGAAACTCAGAACTTCCTGAGGATGAGACATTCAATTGGCAAAGTACTGGAGTTTGAAACAATGGCAGCCACATACAGGCACATCCAAAACCTCATGGAAATACACAATGGGTGAAATATTTTGAGACAAGGCTGCCAGTCACTAGAAAGATAGCAAGTCACCGAGACAGTGTTAAGAAAGTCTTTAACAAAGGAAACAGGCTGAAGGCTATTCTCTCTCCCTCTCTCTCTTTAGGAATAACCAGTCACTTGGTTTGAGAAGCCAACTCTACTAGAAACCCACCAACGAAACAAGATCTCACGATTATTGCAAAATATTCTACTTCTGGCTGCATCCCAGAAACCAGCTAACTTGAATTGGACGCAGCATTTAAAATTTAAGCCTCAAGGACAATCGAAGAACACTTAACTCTATATCCTTTTACCTTTTTAAAATTAGATTTCAATTAACCTTATTTCTGATACGCATGTGTGTGTGTGTGAGCCTGAATCCCTACATGAGGACTGAATGCTTGACGTTGTGTTTTGTTTACTTTTCGTGGAGTTCGTGGTTAATAAATTTCCTCTTTCTTTGGCTCAAGAAAATCTTGTTTGATTGCCTGTCAGCTAAAAAAGTTATATATATTCTAATTTGGAAAAGGCACATCCTCAAGAAAAAGAAACTTAAACCTTTGTTGAGACCAACCAAGGAGGTTAAATAGAGAGGTACCAGTTCACCCCTTCTCACCTGTGTTATGTTCGGGTACTATGATAATAAATGTATCAGTGTACAACAGAACATCTAATTCAAGACCAGTTATTTAATGTTGAAAATACTGTGGGTAAACTGTGGATATTTTACCCATGCTACTAACAGCTTCTGTAACTCTGATCAAGACTGTTTTTTCGTCTGGTTTCAGTGTCCTATTCCTCTTGGAGGGTACCTAGTGGTTGGAGGCTATTCTTCTTATATACACTGTTACTGCATATCATTACAACCTGGTCATAACAAAATGCTTTTATAAAAAATAAAAAATAGATGTCTGGGTTTGTTATTTCACAAGAAGAATGATAACTTTCAACCATCGCTGGGTGAACATCCTGGAACATCTGGGCAGCACGGTAGCATGGTGGTTAGCATAGATGCTTCACAGCTCCAGGGTCCCAAGTTCGATTCCCGGCTGGGTCACTGTCTGTGTGGAGTCTGCACGTCCTCCCCGTGTGTGCGTGGGTTTCCCCCGGGTGCTCCGGTTTCCTCCCACAGTCCAAAGATGTGCGGGTTAGGTGGATTGGCCATGCTAAATTGCCCGTAGTGTAAGGTTAATGGGGGGATTGTTGGGTTACGGGTATACGGGTTACGTGGGTTTAAGTAGGGTGATCATTGCTTGGCACAACATCGAGGGCCGAAGGGTCTGTTCTGTGCTGTACTGTTCTATGTTCTATGTTCCTTCCTCTGAGTACTGTGGGAGAACCTCCATAACACAGGTGCAGTGGTTTGAAAAAGTGCCTCACCACCATCTTGTCAAAGCAGTTAGGGATGGGCAATAAATGCTGGCATTGCCACATCCTGTAAAATGGTTTTTAAAAATGGCCAGAAGCTTGTTCACATGAGACAGAGGAAGTGGAAAGAGAGAGAATAACTTGTGGATTATATCAATCTTGCTCAAAGTACTGGGACACATGCATCTTGTGAACCATAGTGATCCAGCCCAAACTGGCCAAGAAATTCAGTCCTATCTGAGTTTATATTTCTTACTCACTGCTTACTGCAGTTCAATTATTTGAGCTGTGTTGCTGATTAAGTCGTAAATCAGAGCACCATTGTCAGCTTGCACTGTGTGCACATTACTGGAAACGTTGGCTGAAGTTTTCCATGTGGCCCTTCAGGCTTCCAGGTTTGTAACTAAGACATAGACTAAGTGCTTGGACACTCCTTGCTCTGAGTAACATTCCATCTTCTACTAATTCCCTTGGCTGGGAACACACACAGGCACACAAATCCACCATGGTAGATGGCAGAATTTGAATTCAATAAAAATCTGATTTTGAAAGTCTAATGATGACCATAAAACTTGTCAATTTGCTCACTTTTTGGTTGCAGTTGTGTTTGATGTATATATACAAATGCCGTAATAAAACAATTTAAAATAAAAATAAATAAATAACACCATTGTCGATTGTTGTAAAAACCCATCTGGTTCACCAATGTCCTTAAGGAAGGAAATCTGCCATCCTTACTTGGTCTGTCCCACATGTGACTCCAGACCCACAGCAATGTAGTTGACTCTTAACTGCCCTTAGTAATGGCCCAGCAAGTCCCTCAGTTCAAAGGCAATTAGGGATGGGGCAACAAATGATGGACTTGCGAGTGAAGCACGCATGCCATGAAAGAATTTTAAAAACACTCGCACTCAAAGACACACACTAACATACACACACATTGCATTGTTTTGTTTCATGTATAAAATGTTAACATTTTAAAACATTAAAAATATTTTCAAGTAATGTCCAGAAAAGAAAACACCAGTGTTTTGGCCACGTGGGGCGAAATTCTCCGACCCCACGCAGGGTCGGAGAATTGGCGGGAAGCGGCGTTATTTCCGCTCCCGCAGGTTTTTGAATTCTCCCGCCGGTCATAAACCGGCGTTGTGCAAATCCCGCCGGCAGCCTGTGAAAACAGCTGGCGCCGGCGGGATTTCATTTTTTTAAAACTTACCTCAAATCTCCGGCCCGGATGGGCCGAAGTCCCGCCACTGGGAGGCCTTCTCCCGCCGCCGAGGTTTAAACCACCTCTGGAACGGCGGGCTCAGCGGCGCGAGCAGGCCCCCGGGGTCCTGGGGGGGCGGGGGGCGATCGGACCCGGGGGGGTGCCCCCACGGAGGCCTGGCCCGCGATCGGGGCCCCCCGCTCACTCCGCGGGGCAGTGCCGTGGGGGCACTCTTTCTCCTTCCGCGCCACCACGGCCTCCGCCATGGCGGACGCGGAGGAGAACCCCACATCGCGCATGCGCCGGCAGTGACGTCAGCGGCAGCTGGCCGCTGACGTCACTGCCGGCGCATGCGCCGACCGCCGAAAGCCTTTCGGCCAGCCCCGCTTCCGACTGCGCCGGGTGTTTGCGCCAGTCTTCTGGTGCAAACTGCTCCGGCGCGGGGCTGGCCCCCAAAGGTGGGGAGAATTCCCCACCTTTGGGGAGGCGCGACCCCTGAGTGGTTGGCGCCACTCCCCTACGCCGGCACCCTCCGTCACGCCGGGTAGGGGAGAATCCAGCCCGTGATCAGAGCTGAAAAGCTACAGGCATCTCTCCGAGAGAGCAACGTGGAGGGCAGCAGAAAGAGGGGTTGACTTAGGTGTAGTTGGATGACAGATGTGACAGAGCATTTTCAGACAAGCTGCAGTAGAAGTGTAAGAATGTCACATGACAGATGAGTATGGTAGACAATGACAGCAGAAGCAGACTAATCTACTCTCTCAGCAGGAGTAGCTAGATAAACAACAGCAGCATTGATATTTACAGTAAATGACAGCGTGTGGACCATTGCACATATACTTACTGGGATCAATGTCCCTCTGTCCTCACTGTGGATTTGGAGTTACTCAGATGCAGAACAGAGGAAAAAGGGATGTTGACCACATGAGCTCGGTACCTGTCCTCATTGTACTGACCCTGGAATTGCTGGGGTTTTCCCATGATGTGCAAGTGGGCCTGCACCTGCAGTATGTGAAGGCCATACATCGGCATTTAAATTTTAAGAGATGCTGCCTGACCTGCTGGGTGTTTCCAGCAGTTTCTGTTTTAGTGTCAGAAAGTCGAATATATTCTGTTTACTCAGTTGTGAAAGTCGTTCTGTTTTAGTTAGTTTAAAGGTTCAGAGTTGGAGTTCATGTTTCAGTCTCTGGATAGGAATAAAATGACACAACATTTTCCAACTGCAATGTATTAACCACACACCATTAACATTTTAACAACCATTTAGGGAGTAACAGGTTCTTTATTGCAGGAAATAAGAATCAAGGTTCAGTGGTGACCTATTAATACAAAATGATTTAAACATCAAGAAGCCTGCAGCTATGTTTTTCCACATTACCACTCTGGGTCTTTTTCACAGCCTCCACATTGTAGGTTTTAGAAGAGATAGGAGACACAGCCATTAAGCCACATTGTTTTGGATAGTTAACGGGCGGGATTCTCCTTCGGCCGACGCCGGAATCAGGAAACGTGATAGGGCGGAGGATCGGTTCCGACGCAGAAATCGCGGCATGCGCTGATTTCACACCAAATCGCAACTCTCTGTTGCCTCGACAGCAGCGTCAATGCATTCCACTGTGCACGTACAGTAAACACCCTTGGCATATCATTAATAGCAGGCCTGACCCGCTGTTCTCCAGGACTTTCCCGATTCTCCGCCTCTAATGGGCCGAATTCCCAACCGGCAAGGTTCACTTGTGCTTTTAAAAATCATGAAACAGGCGCCATGGCTGCTGAGGGAGAGAGAGGGGGTATGGAAAGTGTCCAACATTGCCATAGTTTGTGGACAGTTGTGCCTCTGGCTGGGGGGCTGCTGCCAGGGCCGGGGGGAATAGTGGGAGGTAGCCAGGAGGTGGGCTGTGGGGTCAGCGTTGACAGGCACGGAATACCATTGCCACAGACTGCAAGGCAACCATGCAACTACGCATGCTGTTGACAGCCCACTGTGAACTTTGGACAATAGGTCGTATGGGTATCCCCCCTGGACACCCTCCTAGGTACCCTCTGGCCCCAGCCAACCCATCAGTGGGATGGGCACACTCCAGTGCAATCAGTGCCATCTTGTTGGCTGGGATGGTGTGTGTGGAGAGTGAAGGTGTATATGCGGCTGCAGCTTGTCAGCCTCCTGACTGTTCATCACGAATCCATTTCTCGTTGAAATTGATTGTGTTCCACGTTGTGCCGGTGCTAGCCCCTCAACGGTCATTTAATCAGTTCACAGGCAGCACCGGTTTTGCTGTTGTGTAAGTCTACGAATCCTGCTCCAGTGTCAACATTTAGTCTCAGGAATGGAGAAACGCCCCGAACACCTGTGTATCTGTGGACCATCCATATTCTGACACCTCAGTCTTTTTTCTAATCTCTTCAGAGTTTGACACAATACACTGCTTGAAGAAATGTCAAAACTTCATCATGCAGGAACAGCCATTCAAAATCTCCATTGATCATCTTACTGCCTATTTATTATCAATTTTATTCGATAGTGCCTGTTATTTTGCAATGTAATTCATCTGCAGCAAATTTGCCTTGTTTCAAAGTTAGATTCTTTGTAAAACTGTGTTGATTCTGTGAGACATTAACTGCATCTTAACTGTCATTTTGGAGATTCGACTGAAAGGCCTTCATCTCCCAAATGCAGCATAAGAAATCGAAGCAGGAAGAGACCATTCTGCCCTTTCATTCTGCTGTGTCATTCAACAAGATCATGGGGATCTTTTATCTCACCTCAACTTTTCCACACTTTCCCATATCTCTTCATTTCTTTATGAATGAAAATCGCTTATTGTCACGAGTAGGCTTCAGTGAAGTTACTGTGAAAAGCCCCTAGTCGCCACATTCCGGCGCCTGTCCGGGGAGGCTGGTACGGGAATCGAACCGTGCTGCTGGCCTGCCTTGGTCTCCTTTAAAAGCTAGCGATTTAGCCGAGCGAGCTAAACCAGCTAAACTAGCATCCAAACTCCATCGATCTCTGATTTGAATATACTCAACAACTGAACAGATTTGTGCTAGAGAATTGCAAAGATTCATGTGGTAGTATGACTAGAGGTACTACGGTACCTGGGAGTGTGAGCTACCATTGGTGGAGAAGGCTCGCTGCTCATTGGCCCAAGTGTTGCTTTCTCATTGGTCAAGACGTAAGGTAGCTCCGCCCTATGAGGCGGGGTATAAGAACCCGTGTTCCCAGCAGCCACCGTTCTTTCTATACTCAAGCTGCTGGGGAAACATCTTGTAGATTAAAGTCTTCAATTCGGACTACATCTTTATTTCAGTGGTTATTGATCGCGCATCAATTCACAAACCTTTGAAGAATGTATCCTGATGGCCAACCCCATTACCCTGAGACTGTGACCTCTAGTTCGAGGCTCCCAGTCAGGGGAAACATGCACCCAACATCTCCCCTGTCAATACCTTAAAAATTTTATATGTTTCAATTAGATCATCTCCCATTCTTTCTAACTCGAGGGAACATGAAAATGAAATGAATGAAAATCGCTTATTGTCACGAGTAGGCTTCAATGAAGTTACTGTGAAAAGCCCCTAGTCGCCACATTCCGGCACCTGTTCAGGGAGGCTGGTACGGGAATCGATCCGTGCTGCTGGCCTGCCTTGGTCTGCTTTCAAAGCCAGCGATTTAGCCCAGTGTGCTAAACAGCCCCTATGGGCACAATTTAATGCCTCATCGCGCCCAACTTGGTTACACAACGAGGTGGTGTAAGCTCCCGAGAGGCCTGTTGCAAGGTTTGCAACACTTGAAACGCCTCGCGAGACATCACGAGATGCCGCAATACAGGTACCAAGAAACACCCCGCTAAATGCATTCAAAACGGAACTCTGTTTTTGTCCCATTTAATCGCACCCCTAATCGATGCAATTCCTCCCCAGAGGACAATCTCCTCATACCAGGAATCAACCTAGTGAACTGCAGTCTGTAAGCTCCTTCCTGTTTGTTCCCTGTTTTCCACTTTCTTTTATTTTTGCTATTACCATTTTGATCACTGGATGAGTAATGGACCTATGATTTTAATACAGCCTGTATCTTTAACTCAGGCAGAAGCAATGGCCTGTATCTTTAAATCAAGCAGGAGGAATCCAGAATCAGTAATGACTTGCTTTGATTGACTTGGCTGGTGGCCAATGAATTGGCTCAAATGTCAGTGCCCTGCCTGTTGGACAATGAATGGGCCCAGTAGGTTGTGCCCTGTCCAGTGGCCAGTGGTGATTGTTTCTGGCCCCACTGACATGTTTCTCAGTGTCACACTACTGAGTTCATTTCACTTATGATTCTGCAGGCTGGATGGAGGAATCTGACCAACTCATTCCAGAAATATCCAGTTAATTCTCACCAAAAAGCCACAGTGAGAATCTGATAACGCTCGCTCTCCAGAAAAGGCTGAGGAAGCAGGGACCAGAACCTGATACTCTCTCTAAGAACAGGCTGATGTGAAGTCAGCGTTGTCTCCTGAAAAAGCTTTAAGATATACTGCTGAGCAGCAAAGAAGATCATTACATGCTGTCGACCAGAAACTTTAAACTACACTCATACCATGAAGAGAGTTCACTGAAGAACTCATCATTTAAAACAAAGACTTTTATATTTTCACCTTAATCCTAAGGGGGGGAGTGTGGGTGACGGAGGGGGGAGTGGGGGAGACAAAGGGGGGAGTGGGGGAGACTGAGGGGGGAGTGGGGGAGACTGAGGGGGGAGTGGGGGAGACTGAGGGGGGAGTGGGGGAGACTGAGGGGGGAGTGGGAGAGACTGAGGGGGAAGTGGGGGACACTGAGGGGGGAGTGGGGGAGACGGAGGGGGGAGTGGGAGTGGGAGTGGGGGGGGGTTAGGTAGAGAATGAGCGAGTGAAGCGTCCAACCCCGGTTACAAAATGTCTGCCACCATGCCATGGCGTGCCGGTCACGAGGACACGGCCGCTGGTTCCCCTGTGGCTTACGGCCACAGGCCACTGACACACCAGTGAGGAGGACGTAGTTAACTGCCCGTTGGATGCGGAAAGTGACCAGGGGTTAGGCTGCCCGAGTGTCAGCAGCGCGACCAGGCCACCGGGACACACAGGTATCCCGTGGCAGACGACTGCCGAGGTGTCGACTAACCTCCGTCTAACATGTCCCGTTTCTCTGCCCCCCACCACCCTGTTCTGCGCAATGGTTGGGGCCGCTGCACTGCATTTAGAGATGGAGCAGCATCCACAGCCACAACCCGCAGTGGATGCAGGGCCAGCTGCAGCAGCAGAGGGAAGGGCCGAGGAGTTGCCAGTCGTCGAGCAGCATGGGGAGGGGGGGGGAGGGGGGGGGGAGGAGGAGGAGAGAGTGAGGGTGCAGGCACGGCACCAGAAGCGACGACCAAGGCTAAGGGTGTACCATGTCCGGATCTCTTTCCTAACAACGACGGACATCACCTGCAGGAGGAGACTCCGGCTGAGTAGGCAGACGGTGATACATATCTGTCACCTCGTGGCGCACCTCGCCCCACGTGGAACTGGGGGGAGGACACGCGATCCCGGTTGCCATCAAGGTGACGGTCGCTCTTAACTTCTATGCGACCGGCTCCTTCCAGTCTCCGAGCGGGGACGTCTCCGGGATCTCCCAGTCATCGGTCCACAGGTGTATCCGGGATGTGACCGACGCCCTTTATGCCATTGCGGACTGCTACATCACCTTTCCCGAGGACCGAGCAACTCAAGACTCACGAGCTCGTGGATTTGCCAGCGTGGCCGGGATACCGATGGTGCAGGGGGCAATCGATTGTGTTCACGTGCCCATGCGCCCGCCTGCAGGGGACAGGGAGGAGTTCACAAACAGGAGGGGGACATACTCCATGAATATCCAGGTGGTATGCAACCCCCACATGAACGTCTGTGCAAGGTTCCCAGGGAGTGTGCATGACTCCTACATACTGGCGCAGTCGTACATCCCTGCGATGTTTGAGGGACGTCCCCCCCGGCTGAGGGGCTGGTTGCTAGGTGACAGGGGTTATCCGCTGAGGTCTTGGCTGATGACGCCTATACGGAGGCCTCATACCAATGCGGAAACACGATACAACGAGGCCCATGCAGCAACCAGGGGTGTGGTGGAGCGCTGCCTTGGCCTCCTGAAGATGAGATTCAGGTGCCTGGACTGCTCCAGAGGGGCCCTGCAGTACCAGCCCGACAGGGTCGCTCGCATTGTTGTGGTCTGCTGTGCGCTGCACAACATCGCGATGCAGAGGGGAGATGACCTGCTGCAGGAGGCGGAGGGAGAAGCCAGTGGCAGTGGTGCCAGCACAGAGGAGGAGGAGGAGGAGGAGGAGGAGAGGGAGGAGGAGGAGGAGGAGGAGGCTGGCGGAGTGGCGGGCGCAGCTCGCAGACACAACCCAGGTGCTGGTGATGTCCAGGAGGCGGCACGACGGACCCGGCGAGGACGGCGGGCACGCAACGCCTTGGTGGCAGCACGGTTCAGGCGTCGCATGCAACGTCCCCACTGAACACCAAACCACCACCTGCATCACTAGTCGTGCAGAGGGTCAACACACAACTGCCACCACCACAGCCCCCCCCCCCCCCCCCCCCGCCCCACCCCTCTCAGTGTACACTGCTCCACTTCAACATCACCCTTATCACTGGGTCCAGACGGAATGGCACAACATTGATGGCTGTGTCAGCGGGTGTGATCAGTGCCATGTGGAATGATGACAGCCCGCTCTGCGATGAGCTGTGAGCTCAGAATCGTTAGAGAGAGTCTGACCCATGGCAATAGCTGAACCATCCACCTTGGTGGCTGCTGAGTTCGTCACTGACACTCCATCACGTGCCCGCGTGGTCTAGCTGTGGGAGGGGGTGGGGGGAGGGGCAGGGACAGCACACCCGGCACCGCTCGTCAACCCCAGCGACACTCGGTCACCATCACGATTCCTGTGGCTGTGGAACAATCACACGGTATTACAAGTAAGGTGGAACAGTGCGTTTAATGTTAACAATAATGTACAGGTGCCCTAGCCCCTACAACTAAACTGTGCCCTTCACCCGTGCCAACTTACTCAGTGTCTCTCTTTGTTGCCTTACGGGCCCTACCACTACGTCTACGTGAGTCCCCAGATGATACAGCAGGAGTGGAGGAGGACTGCTGCGAATCGCCCCCCTCGACTCGTTTCTCCTTCGGCAAGCGTTTCCTGGGGCGATCCTGCCTTGATGGGCCAGGCTGCTCTGCGGGCATCTCGGGTGACGTTGTGCCACCCTGCTCTGCCTGCTGCCCACCCGATGCACCAGGGATGGGACGGGAGGAGGCCGAGAATTCCGGGACGTCCCGTGATGGAGTTAATGGGACGGGCCCCGAAACCTCCTCCTCCCTCGGGGAGCCCGGTGGCCCCCAGGACTCACCTTGGGACAGAGGTGCGAGCGGGGAGGTGCCCTTTCGCGCCACCGACACCTGGCGCTGCCAGTCCTGGAGGCCTGCAATGGTATCCACCAGGATCTGAAGGTTTGCAGAGACGGAGTCCAGGGAGTTAGACATTCCCGCCAGGGACTGTGCGATCTCAACCTGTGAGTGCACAACGCCATCCAGCACATGTCAGTCTCCGCGACTGACTGCTGTGACTGTGCCATGGCGTGCTGCGACTGGGCCATGACCTGCTGAGACTCGGCCAAGGCCCGCAACGCGCCGGCAATGTCGTGTTGACTCTGGCGCATTGCTGCCTGTGAGAGGGCAACCCTGTCCAGGGCCGAGGATGATGCGTGCACATTAACCCCAACGTCTTGCATAACCTGACCCATTGCCTCCACCGCGGATGCCACCCGTGTGGTGTCAGCCTGGGTCTCTGCCATGAACGGCACCACTCGCTGCTCGTGGATGCGGTTCGACTCCTCTAACAGCGTCTGCAGAGTCTGGAAGACAGCCCTCATCCCGTCATTGTGTCCCTGGATTTCTTGATGCATTGGCTGTGCGGGTGGGTTGAGAAAGTCCAGGAACTCGGAAAACGTCTGGGAGCCAGCTGGATGCTGGGCCTGGCCTGCCCTCGCCAGTCCGGGCCCTCGGCTGCTCCGACCTCCACCTGCTGTACCTGCTCAGCTGTGATGTGCGACCCAGACTGTGACCCAGGAGCCTCATCTCTAAATAGGCCAACCGGGGTGAGTGTCTCTGGGATGGTGGATGGTGTGGGAGATAGCTGTGCCGCAAGCTCGAGGTCGTCTTGGGTGGACGCCTCCTCTATGTCATCGGCCCGCTGAGAGGCCGCAGGGCGTTCGCGGGCCATTTCTCTCTCTGGCTGTGTCGCCGCCCTCTGGGCGTCCTGCTCCACAGATTCGGTTGGGGAGAATGGGACTCCCCGCTGATCGGGCGCCCTCTGTCGTGCGGCCCTGGGTGAGGTGGGAGCAGATGCCTGTGTCCGCCTGGAGGCAGACGGCCCTGGTCGTTCGGCGTCACGTCCTAGGGAAGAGAATGAAACGGGTTATTTAGAGACGCTCGGCCGGGCGCTGGACGGTCCCAGTGGGCAGAGTGTGAAGGGACAGATGATGGGGGAGGTGTTCCAGTGGGCAGGGTGTGTGAAGGGACAGAGGATGGGGGAGGTGTCCAAGTGGGCAGGGTGTGTGAAGGGACAGAGGATGGGGAGGGGGGGTGTTTGTCATGCAGGGTTGTCTCACTTGTTGCAGCTCCGCCAACCTCGCATTGCGCGATCTCCCAGGAGGCATATCCCCCAACAAGGTCCAGTGCCCTCTGCTCAAACGTGGTGAGGGGGTGCAGGATGGGCGAACCACCTCCAGTCTTGTTCCGCTCACGGGTGTTGTGAGCGATCTTGTCCTGTTGGGGGAGGGGGCATAGGTAGATCATTACAATACGGCAGGTATCAGCAGTCCGTTCAGATACTGGCACAGTTTGGGGGTCAAGTTGTAATAAGACCATTGCATCTCTCCACGGGGGCCAGAGCGCTGGGTCTGTGACAACTTTGTGAACCACCCTCAACTCACTCTGCCCCAATCCCCTCCACCCCCCGTGCCGGGGGGGGGGGGGGGGGGGGGGGGGGGTGATTAAGTAAAGGGGGGAGGGATGGTTGTGACCCGGAGGCACCCTCTTGGCACTTACCCTGGCAGCCCTGGTGAGGTCGTGCATCTTTATCCGACATTGCTCTGCAGAGCGAGGGGTCTGCCCCACAGCACTGACGGCAGCAGCCACCTCACGCCAGGCCTGGAGCACTGCGCTGGCAGGGTGGCGATGCCCTCTACGCGGGCAGATGATGCCCCTCCTCTGCTCGATTGATTCGAGCAGCGTCTCCACGTCAGCCTCCACGAATCGCGGGGCTGCTCTCCTGAGCTCCGACATCCTGGCCTACAGTTTCTGTGCTCGCCCGCGCCTTTTTACGGCGTCGGGCGGCGTCACGTGGGCGTGTTCGTGTCGTCGGCGCGTTCCGGCGTCATCGCGCACGTGATTGACGCGGCCCCATTCCTAACCCATTTCCCGGACGTAAATATGTTGGGAACTGGGCCGTGTCGGGCCGTCGCAAAAGTCGTCCGTTTTCACGGCCGACTTCGCGATTTTCCGCGGGTGCGGAGAATCGCGCCCATGGTTTCTCCTATACTCCATTTTAAATTTGTTACCTCTTATCCTAAGACAATGACATCTTGTTTCAGATGCCCCAAGAGTGCCCACAAGATGAAGCATCCACTCCACGTCTACTTTATCCATACCTTTTATCATCTTGAATACCTCAACTTGATCTCCCCTCATTCTTCTAAACACTAGAGAGTTGATGCACAATCTACTGAAACGAAGGAGTAGTCCGAATTGAAGGCTTTAATCAACAAGATGTTTCCCCAGCAGCTCTAATACAGAAAGAGACTGGCTGCTGGGAAACACGGGTTCTTATACCCTGCCTCACTGGGCGGAGCTACTTTACATTCCGACCAATGAAATGCAAACACTTGGGCCAATGAACAGCGAGCCTTCTCCACCAATGGTGGCTCACACTCCCAGGTACCGTAGTACCTCTAGTCATACTACCACATTCACCCCTTGTTGAGAAAGGAACCGGGAGGAGGGGGGGGAACTGCTCGGGCGTCCAGCCATGACTGGTAGTCCGGTGCGGGTGGGATAACTTACTGGTAGTATGACTAGTGATATGTTACTATATGGTTGTGGTCATGTCGGGGCAGGGGATGGCGAACGGGAAACGGGAGTACTCGTCAATCACGTTGAGGAAGTACGTGTTGCGGTTGGTAGAGGGGAGGGGACCTTTGAAGTCCACGCTGAGGCGTTCAAAGGGACGGGAAGCCTTTATCAGACGTGCTTTTCAGGACGGTAGAAGTGCGGCTTGCACTCCGCACAGATGTGGCAGTTTCTGGAGACTGTCCTGACCTCCTCGATGGAATAGGTCAGGTTGCGGGTCTTCACGAAATGGAAGAAGTGAGTGACCCCCGGGTGGCAGAGGTCCTCATGGAGGGCTCGGAGGCGGTCCACTTGGGCGTTGGCACAGGTGCCGCAGGATAGGGCATCAGGAGGCTCGTTTAGCTTCCCAGGACGATACAAGATGTCATAGTTGTAGGTGGATAACTCGATCCTCTACTGCAAGATCTTGTCGTTTTTTATCTTGCCCCACTGTGCATTATCAAACATGAAGGCCACTGACCGGGTGGCCTCCCATTACTGACCGTAATGCCTCCAATGTCGCACAGCTTCTACTATGGCCTGTGCTTCCTTCTCGACTGAGGAGTGGCGGACTTCGGAAGCATGGAGGGTGCGCGGGAAGAAGGCCACGGGCCTGCCCGCTTGGTTGAGGGTGGCTGCCAGATCTACGTCAGATGCGTCGCACTCGACCTGGAAGGGGAGGGACTCATCGATGGCGCGCATCGTGGCTTTTGCAATATCCGCTTTGATGTGGTTGAAGGCCTGGCGGGCCTCCGTCAACAGGGGGAAAGTGGTAGTTTGCATGAGGGGACGGGCTTTGTCGGCGTAATTGGGGACCCACTGAGCGTAGCAAGAGAAGAACCCAAGGCAGCGCTTCAGGGCCTTGGAGCAGTGGGGGAGGGGGAGCTCCATCAGGGGGCGCATACATTCCGGGTCGGGGCCTATCACTCCATTTCGCACTACGTAGCCGAGGATGGCTAGGCGGTCGGTGCTGAACACGCATTTTTCTTTTATATAGGTCAAATTCAGGAGTTTTGCGGTTTGGAGGAATTTGCGGAGGTTAGTGTCGTGGTCCTGCTGATCGTGGCCGCAGATGGTGACATTATCGAGATACGGGAAAGTTGCCCGTAAACCATATCGGTCGACCATTCGGTCCATCTCTCGTTGGAAGACCGAGACCCCGTTTGTGACACCAAAGGGAACCCTTAAAAAGTGGTAGAGACGTCCATCCGCCTCGAACGCAGTGTACTTGCGGTCACTCGCGCGGATGGGGAGCTGGTGGTAGGCAGACTTCAGGTCTACCGTGGAGAAGACCTTGTACTGTGCAATCCTGTTGACCAGTCGGATGTACGGGGGAGAGGGTACACGTCCAGCTGTGTAAACCTGTTGATGGTCTGACTGTAGTCTTTTCCTATTCTTTTCCCCGGTCTTTACCACCAGAACTTGTGCTCGCCAGGGGCTGTTACTAGCCTCGATGACCCCTTCCTTCAGAAGCCGCTGGACCTCGGACCTGATGAAGACCCTGTCCTGGGCACTGTATCGTCTGCTCCTGGTGGCGGCAGGTTTGCAATCCGGGGTGAGGTTTGCAAACAGGGAGGGGGGATCGACTTTGAGGGTCGCGAGGCTGCAGACAGTGAGGGGAGGTATAAATGTTAGGCTCTGGAGGTTACACTGGAAGTCTAACCCCAGGAGTGTGGCCGTGCAGGGATGGGGGAGGACGTAGAACCTGTAATTTTTAAACTCCCTCCCCTGGACAATGAAGTTCACTATACAATACCCCATTATCTCAACCAAATAGGCCAGGGAGATTTTTTGATTGACGGGATGGACAGGAAGAGAACAGCGTCTTACCGTGTCAGGGTGCATGAAACTCTCCGTGCTCCCAGAGTCCAGCAGGTAGGACGTTTCATGCCTATTGATCAGGACCTTCGTCGTCGCCGTAGAGAGGGTGTGGGGTCGAGACTGGTCCAAGGTGAGTCATGCGAGTCGTGGCAGAAGATCGGAGTCGTCATCGGGCGGTGAGCAATCACCCGTGCCGGGGTCCTCGGAGCCGGTCCAAGATGGCGCCGCCCACTGGTTGCACATGGCGGGGGATGGACAAAATGGCGCTGCCCGTCCCCCGCACGTGTCGTCAGAAGCACAAGATGGCGGTGCCTGGAGGGCGCACGTGGCGTTGGGAGGGGGGGACGGAGAAGTTCACGGGCCACACGGGGCCCTCGGAGAGAGACGGGGTGATGTCCCGCAGTCGCTGCCCAGGACCGCAGCGACCGCCTTGGCTTGGCAGACCGACATAAATTGGCCCTTCTTACCGCATCCCTTGCACGTTGCCGATCGGGCTGGGCAACGCTGTCGGGGGTGTTTTGCCTGTCCACAAAAATAGCAATGGGGTCCAGCGGAGTTTCCAGGGTGTCTTGCAGCGCAGGCCTGAGGCGATTCAGAGTCCGTAGGGGAAGATGAATTCCACGCTGCCCAGGGGGCCGCCGCGTGGTCGAGGGCGAATGAACGGGCGTTTTGTACGCAACATCTAGAGAGTTCGCGAGGGCCCGTGCCTCCGTGAGGCTCAGAGTTTCCTTTTCTAAAAGTCTCTGGCGGGTCTGTGGGGACTGCAACAAAAGCATCTCGGATTAACAATTCGGTGTGCTCATTAGCAGAAACTTGCGGGCAGCCGCAGTTCCTCCCCAGTACATGGAGCGCACGGTAAAAATCGTCTAACGACTCACCAGGGGTCTGCTGCCTCGTAGCCAGCAAGTGCCGAGCGTAAACCTGATTCACCGGTTGGATGTAGTGTCCTTTTAGCAGTTCCATGACGGAGTCACAGTCGGACGTGTCTTCGATGAGCGTGTAGATATCAAGACCTACGCACGAGTCCAGGATGTGCAGCTTCTGCTCCCTCATCGGTGCGTTTTCTGCCGTGCTGAAGTAGCTATTGAAACACGCTAGCCAATGCTTGAATGTAGCTGCTGCGTTAGCTGCGTGGGGGCTGAGTCGTAGACACTCCAGCTTGATGTGGAGCTCCATCTTTTAAAACCTTGTTGATTAAATTGATGCGCGATCAATAACTACTGAAACAAGGATGTAGTCTGAATTGAAGGCTTTAATCAACAAGATGTTTCCCCAGCAGTTCGAGTACAGAAAGAAGCTGGCTGCTGGGAAACACAGGTTCTTATGCCCCGCCTCACTGGCCGGAGCTACCTTACATTCCGCCCAATGAAATGCAAACACTTGGGCCAATGAGCAGCGAGCCTTCTCCACCAATGGTAGCTCACACTCCCAGGTACAGTAGTACCTCTAGTCATACTACCACAAGAGTATAGGCCAAAACTATTCAATCTCTCTTCAGACGACAAACCCCTCATCCCTTCTGTGTTTTTGTGTCTTGTGTATGTAGGTAGGAGAGTGGGGCAGTTAAAGGGGAGCCAGGTATTAGTTTGACATTAGGCAGCTGTGTTTGCTGTATATTTTATATTAGTTCTAATTATAACTAAAGACTAATTGTGTTTAAACTTACAAAGCTGGTGACCGTAATTACGGGGCCAAGGGCCAAAGGTTTTGGGAACTTTTATAAAAATTTTGGTTAATTCACTTGTGCTGTGACTCTGAAGTATGTGGGGTTAGCATTCATAGAGTCTACAGTGCAGGAGGCCATTCGGCCCATCGAGTCTGCACCGGCTCTTGGAAAGAACATCCAACCCAAGCCCACACCTCCACCCTATCCCCATAACCCAGTAACCCCACCCAACACTAAGGGCAATTCTGGACACTAAGGGAAATTTAGCATGGCCAATCCACCTAACCTGCACATCTTCAGACTGTGGGAGGAAACCGGAGCACCCGGAGGAAACCCACGCACACACGGGGAGAACCTGCAGACTCCGCACAGTGACCCAAGTCAGGAATCGAACCTGGGACCCTGGAGCTGTGAAGCAATTGTGCTAACCACACTGCTACTGTGATGCCCAACTGACCACATTCTTGCCCAGGGCGGCATAACATCTCCATCTATGAAACTTACACCCTTCCTTAGCTAAGGAGACCAAAACTGTACATAGTGCCCCAAGCATGGTCTCACTATGGTGTACAAACATTGACAGCAGAAAATAATGCTTCAGCTAGTTGCAAGGATATTATGATGTCAATCTCCTGTGATTCCAATCCTGTGCTCATATCAAACCGAGTAATACCAACAAAATGGATCAAAGTGCTTTAGAGCAGGGTTTTTCAAACTGGGGGTTGTGACCCGTGGGTGGGTGATGAGTGGGTGGCAGGAGGCTCGCGGTGTGATCGGTCACGCCATTCCTGGTCACGGGAGAAGCGCCTTACGACTATGACCGACTTTTAAGAATGCCGGCTGCGACCAGCTTTTAGGTTGAGAATTCTGCCCGCGAGCGGCCTTTAAATGCAAACACTGGAGTCTTCCCGGCAGAAGCAGTAGCAGAGAGCAAGTCACACGTCCAACACGTACACTGACGCCAAGCACCCTGCATGTCCATGCTTTGGGCGCAAAATCACGGGGGTGACCATAGAAAGGTACAGCACAGGAACAGGCCCTTTGGCCCTCCAAGCCTGTGCCGACCATGATGCTGGAATTTTTAAAAAAACCTTCTGCCCTTACTCAGTCCGTATCCCTCTATTTCCTCCCTATTCATTTACCCATCCAGATGCCTCTTAAATGTTGATAATGTGCCTGCTTCCACCACATCCTCTGGCAGTGTGCTTCTGGCAGCCACCACTCTCTGTGTGAAAAACTTACCCTGCACATCTCCCTTAAACTTTCCTCCTCTCACCTTGAACCTGTGCCGCCTTGTAATTGACACTTCCACGCTTGGAAAAAGCCTCTGACTATCTACCCTGCCTGTGCCTCTCAGAATTTTGTAGACCTCTATCAGATCTCCCCTCAGCCTCCATCCATCTAGAAAACAATCCTAGTTCATTTTACCTCTCTTCATAGCCAATACCCTCAAGAACAGGCAACATCCTAGTGAACCTTCTTTGCACTCTCTCCAAATCTTCCACATCCTGATAAAGTGACCAGAGCTGTAAGCAATACTCCAAATGCGGCCTAACCAAGGTTTTATATTGGTACAAAATAACTTCCCAACTCCTATACTCAATGCCCCGGCTGATACAGGGCATATAACTTCTTAATCACCTTGGCCACCTGTGTTACCACTTTTTTTTTTTTATAAATGTTTTTATTCAGTTTTCATATTTTATATTGAACAAATTACAAATTGTTAGGAGAGAAAAAGAACAAAAAAAAACAAACAAACACGCAAAAATTAACATACATATTTACAGGTAGGCATCTTCGTAGTAGTAACTGCGCCCGCCCCCCCCCCCCCCCCCCCCCCCTCAACATGTTTATTTAGTTTGGTTTTGGGCCTTAGCTAGCCATCGAACCCCCGTACCGAACCTGTAGCCCCCCCCCCCCCCCCCCTCCCGCTACCTTCCCCCGACTATTCTTCCTCTTGTACATTGGCCACAAATAGGTCCCGGAACAGTTGCATGAATGGCTCCCACGTTCTGTGGAAGCCGTCGTCCGACCCTCGGATGGCAAATTTGATTTTCTCCATTTGGAGAGATTCCGAGAGGTCGGACAGCCAGTCCGCATCTCTGGGCGGTGCTGCTGACCGCCAGCCAAACAGGATTCTACGGCGGGCGATCAGGGAGGCAAAGGCAAGGGCGTCCGTCCTCCTCCCCAGGAATAGATCTGGCTGTTCTGAAACCCCGAAGACCGCCACTATCGGGCATGGCTCCACCCTCACTCCCACCACTTTGGACATAACCTCGAAGAAGGCTGTCCAGTACTCCACAAGTCTGGGGCAAGACCAGAACATGTGGGCGTGGTTGGCCGGGCCTCTTTGGCACCGTTCACATCTGTCTTCCACCTCCGGGAAGAACCTACTCATACGGGTTCTTGTTAAGTGGGCTCTATGTACCACTTTTAGTTGCGTCAGGCTGAGCCTTGCGCACGTGGAGGTGGAGTTGACCCTATGCAGTGCTTCGCTCCAGAGTCCCCACCCTATCTCCATCCCCAGGTCGTCCTCCCATTTCCTTCTTGTTGCGTCCAGTACGGTGTCGTCCCTATCTACCAGTCGGTCATACATGTCACTACAGTTCCCTTTCTGTAGGATACTTGCGTCCAGTAGGTCTTCCAGTAGTGTCTGTCGTGGCGGTTGTGGGTACGTCCTTGTCTCCTTTCGTAGGAAGTTTTTGAGCTGCAGGTACCGTAGCTCGTTCCCCCCAGCTAGCTGAAATTTCTCTGTCAGTTCGTCCAGTGTTGCGATCCTGTCGTCCGTGTATAGGTCCCTGACTGTCAGTGTCCCCCCGTCCTGCCTCCACCTTTTGAAGGTGGCGTCAGTCAGTGCTGGTGTGAACCTATGGTTGTTGCAGATGGGAGCCCTGTTCGACATTTTGGTCAGGCCAAGTTGCTGCCGCAGTTGGTTCCAGGATTGGAGGGTGGCTGTCACCACTGGGCTGCTGGAGTGTTTTTTGGGTGGGGATGGGAGTGCTGCCGTGGCGAGGGCCCGGAGGGAGGTTCCCATGCAGGAGGCCTCCTCCGCACGCACCCACTCGGCTTCTGGCTCCTGGATCCATCCCCTTACTCGCTCGGCTGTTGCCGCCCAGTGGTAGAATTGTAGATTCGGGAGGGCTAGCCCTCCCCTGGTTTTTGTTTTTTGTAAGACCTTCTTTGGGATCCTAGCATTTTTACCCCCCCCCATACGAACGCCATGATGAGTTTGTCCAGCGCTTTGAAAAAGGCCTTGGGGATGTAGATCGGAATGGATCTAAACAGGAAGAGGAACCTGGGCAGTACGTTCATTTTGATCGTCTGAACTCTCCCCGCGAGGGAGAGCGGGAGTGTGTTCCATCTTTGCAGGTCCTTTTTAACTTCCTCCGTCAGGCTGGTGAGGTTCCATTTGTGGATCCCTTTCCAGTCATGGGCTATTTGGATCCCCAGGTAGCGGAATTTATGTCGGGCTTGATTGAACGGCAGCCCCTTTAGTGCTGCCCTCCCCCCCCCCCCCCCCCCCCTTGCGGGTGTACTGGGAAGATCTCACTTTTGCTCATGTTGAGTTTGTAGCCCGAGAAGGCTCCAAACTCTTTCAGGAGCGCGATGATTCCGTCCATGCTGCTTTGTGGGTCCGAGATATAGAGGAGCAGATCATCCGCATAGAGTGAGACTCTGTGCTCTCTACCTCCCCTTCGGATCCCCCTCCAATTTTTTGCTGCCCTGAGCGCGATTGCTAGCGGTTCAATTGCTAGTGCGAACCGCAGCGGGGACAGTGGGCATCCTTGTCTGGTGCCCCTGTGCAGCTGGAAGTATTGGGAGTTGGTATTGTTGGTCTGTACACTCGCCATGGGAGCGTTGTACAGGAGCTTTACCCAAGCGGTGAACCCTGTTCCAAGCCCGAACCGCTCCAGTACCTCTATGAGGTATTTCCACTCGACTCTGTCGAAGGCCTTTTCTGCGTCCAGGGAGACGATCACCTCTTGTGTTCTCTCCCCGGAGGGGGTCATTATCACGTTCAGCAGGCGCCTGATGTTCGCGGTAAGCTGTCTACCTTTGACAAAGCCCGTCTGGTCCTCTGTGACCACCTCAGGTACACAGTCTTCTAGCCTCTTGGCTAGGATTTTGGCCAGTATTTTGGCGTCTGCATTCAGCAGAGATATGGGTCTGTATGACCCACATTCCGTTGGGTCTTTGTCTTTCTTAGGTATCAGCGAGATTGAGGCCTGTGCTAACGTGGGTGGCAACGTGCCCCTAGCTAGCGAGTCTGTGAACATCTCCCGCAGGTGCGGGGCCAGCGCTGTCGCAAATTTTTTGTAGAAGTCCGCCGGGAATCCGTCCGGTCCCGGCGCCTTCCCCGCCTGCATGGAGCTAATGCTGTCCATGATCTCTCCCAGTGCTAGTGGTGCTTCCAGATCCCGTTTTCTGCCCTCTCCCACAACTGGTATGTCCAGTCCGTCAAGAAACCGGTTCATCCCAGCCTTCCCCGTTGGGGGCTCTGAGGTGTACAGCTCTTGGTAGAAGGTGTGTTACCACTTTTAGGGAACTGTGGACCTGCACACTCGGTTCCCTCTGTGTGTTAATGTTTGTAAGGGTTCTGCCATTTACAGTATAATTCGTAATACAAACAACAGAGGTCCCAGCACTGATCCCTGCGGAACACCACTAGCTACAGATCTCCATTCAGAAAAACACCCTTCCACCGCTACACTCTGTCTTCTATAACCAAATCAGTTCTGTATCCATCTAGCCCGCCCACCCCGAATCCCATGTGATTTTAGCTTTTATACCAGTCTGCCAATGTGGGACTTTGTCAAATGCCTTACTAAAATCCATATAAACTACATCCACAGCCCTTCTCTCGTTAATTTTCTTTGTCATCTCTTCAATAAACTCAATTAAGTTGGTGAGACATGACCTTCCCTGAACAAAACCATGCTGCCTCCATTTTGCAGCTGCCAGGAAGCAAGGCAACAGAGCTGTGGAGAGCTGAAGATGGAGCATTTTGTATTAAGGAAAAGAGGGCCAGAGACACAAACAGGTCAGGATTTCACAACTTAATCTGTTGGAGAGAGCTGCACAGGAGAGTCCATGGCAGGACAAAGCAGTTCTGGTGTGAGTTGTATCCAGAGCTCCAGGGTGAACAATCCATCAAGAAGAACCTGATATCGGGAAGAAAGCAGTATAAAGATAATTTCTTGAGGTTTAGCTTCATTAATTGTCCCAGTGCAAATCAGGATGTAAAGTTCATGTGTGTTATATGCAGGTACTGGCAAATGAGAGTTGGATGCTACCTGTATCTTACTTTGCAGACACCTTTTCAATTCTAAATGAACTGAACTTCAAATTGCAAGGGAAGGATGATGATAGCTTTTGTTGCTGTGAAGAAATAAATGCTTTGAAAAAGTCATTGAAAGTTTGGCAAGTATGAGTACAAAGCCAAAACTCCTACATGTTCCCCATACTGCTACAACACATCAAAGAAAACAGTGTTACTAAGGGAACTGTCAATAGACTGGCAAGCTTTATTCAGTTGCATTTGGTGGCGCTGATCAACAGTTTTTCCAGAGACGTTTCAGATTTTGAAAGAGAAAAGGTGGATGAGAATTCCTTTCCTGTTTGAGACCCCAAAGTCAATTATTAATTTACAGGGCGGCACGGTGGCGTAGTGGCTAACACTCACGGCACCAAGAATCCACATTCGATCCCGGGCCAAGGTCACCGTCCGTGTGGAGTTTGCACATCCTCGCCATGTCTGCGTGGTTCTCACCCCCACAACCCAAAGATGTGCAGGGTAAGTGGATTGGCCACACTAAATTGCCCCTTAATCGGACATTTTTAAAAAAATTATTCGCTTATAGCTGACTCCAAATGAAGAGACTGAACTTCCACGCCTGACCTGTGACAGCACATTAAAAACACACCACAAGTCCACGAGGCTGTCAACATTCTGGAGTAGCCTCTCCG
This sequence comes from Scyliorhinus canicula, assembly GCF_902713615.1. NCBI lineage: Eukaryota > Metazoa > Chordata > Chondrichthyes > Carcharhiniformes > Scyliorhinidae > Scyliorhinus > Scyliorhinus canicula. Next base: position 150,018,509 of record NC_052150.1, on the reverse strand, counting down.
AGTACTGGCCAGTGCTGAGTAAAACATGCAATTTGTTACCATTGCCCTTCACAACGACCTACATGTGCGAGGTTGGAATTTCTGACTCACAAAGGTGAAGACAGCGCAAAAGAGCCAGCTGAACTCTGCACCTGATATGCACTTTGCCCTCTGGCAGGCTGCATTTAGGAAGTCAAACCACTTTGCCACTGATATTGCAGTTAAAATATAAATCCAACTTAAATTCAGGCAATGCCCAAATTGATACCAGAGCAGAGAAGGTTGAGACTCCCTGAAGGAGATATTTTTGCTCCACTTCATTGAAGTCAGCTCAGGACTTGTCACCTGATTACCTCTGCAATGTTAACACCTGTATACAGTTCAGATAGTTTAGTACCAAAGTTAATATTATATTAATACCTTATAAACTATCCTTTACCTTAGTGTTGTTTAATTTATAAAAGTAATAGCAGGAACCAAAAGCTTGTTGTCAATAAATTCACTGATACTTTGGAATTCAATTAAATTAGTCCAACCCCGGAAAAGAAACCAGAAACCAGAAAGCCAAATAAACGGGCAACTGAAAGCAGACACAATGACAAGATGGAACTGTTCTCTCCATGCAAGCAAGAAATGGTCAGACATCCTATAACTGGAAGAAAAGCAAAGGGGGCAGCCAATGAAAATACAGATACCACAAAAAAACATCAATATTGGGTTAAAGTCAGGACTTCTCAATCAGATATTCTTCAAAGAATTGTCAGCACTTCATTAATCTACAAAATATGAATATTAATCTGCGAACGGAAGCAAAATAATGATTGTGTCAACCTCTGGATTAGTAATGCACGATGCATAATTACATGTGTTATGCAGAATATTCAGCCTAAACTAAGACTTCAAAAGGTAGCTCAACCAAACTGCATTATTCATATCTAGTAAAAAGCTGAGAGCTCACTCATAATTTCTGAAAGGATTTCCATAAATGACTGAAGAAAGGGACAATTTAATTTGACATGTGTTTTTCTCAGTGCACCAGAAAATTCTCCTTCAATAAGTATTACTGCAGCGTGAGATTGTTTTTGATGCTTCTTCAACCCTGTAAAGTTGTGAGATGTTGGTTTACCACCAGGCAGGTAAATCTGGGCAGGGTAAATCTGGGCTACTTCATTGGCTTTACAGCACAGGAACAGACCATTAGGCTCTGTCAGTGTTCCCGTTCACATCAGCTGCAACCCATCCACTTCATCTCATCCTATTATTACTTTCTCCCTCTTGTGCTTTTCTAGCTTCCCATTAAATTCATCTATGGGCTGAATTCTCCAGCCGTTGGGATAATTTTTTCCTGCAGATAGCGTGCCCCCGCCCGCAGGTTTAGCAGTGGCCTGGGATGGTTTCAATGGGGAATCCCATTGACAAGCAGGAGGAAGAGCGAACGACATGCTGTTGAGAAACAGGCAGCTGGGAGACCGGAGAATCCAACCCATAATATTTAGTGAAAGCTTATCATAGAATTTACAATGCAGAAGGAGGCCATCCGCCCCATCAGGTCTACACCGGCCCCTACCTAAGCCCACACCTCCACCCCATCCCCACAACCCCACCTAACCTTTGGAAACTACGGGGTAATTTAGCATGACCAATCCACCTAACCCGGACTGTGGGAGAAAACTGGAGCACCCGGAGGAAACCCACGCAGACACAGGGAGAACATGCAGAATCTGCACAGACAGTGACCTAAGCCGGGAATCGAATCCTGGTCCCGGGCGCTGTGAAACAACAGTGCTACCCACTGTGCTACCATGCTACTGTTTGTGGTAGTGGATCCATTTCATAGTTCTTTGGGTAAGGAGGTTTCTCTTGAATTCTCAACAGGATTTATTACTGATTTCCCTATGTTTATGACCTCGCTAATTTTGGTCTTCTCCACAAGTGGAAACATTTTGCCCATAACCATGCCATCAATTATTTCCATTATCTTAAAGATCAGTCATTCCTAAACCTTTTCTTTTCTACAACCTGTTCACCCTTTTCTGATATCTGGTATTTTTCTGGTTCATTTGGATCGGATGGTAATCTGATGATAATTCCCCAGGATTTTATTTTTAAAAAACATTTGATGAATTTTGAGTCAACGAAGTGAAATACGTCAATACTTAGGAATCTAGCATATTCTCCCTTCACCCATTTTGTGCCACGCCATTCCAAATCAAATTCAACCCAAATCAGGACAGTGCAGAGCTGCTTTCAACTTGCTGACATAATTGGGATGAATTCTTCGTCAGCGGGATTCTCCGTTTTGCCGACAGCACACCCCTGTCCGTGGGTTTCCTGGCGGCGTGGGGTGGCCACAATGGGAAGGTGGAGAATTCATCCCGATTTATCTTAAATGAAGAATTTTAAAAGGTATAATTTGTTGGAGCAGCATAATATTTCCATTTCTCACAGAAGTTGTCCTTGCTGTCGCTGAGTAAGATTTTCCGATCGAGTCTCAAATTATGTGCAGTGTTATGGCAGCTCGGTGACGCAGTGGTTAGCACTGCTGCCTCACATCACCGAGGTCCCAGGTTTGATCCCGGCTCTGTGTCACTGCCCGTGTGGAGTTTGCACATTCTCCCCATGTCTTGCATAGGTCTCACCCCCACAACCCAAAGATGTGCAGGCTAGGTGGATTGGCCACGCTAAAATGCACCTTAATTTAAAAGAAATTATTGGATACTCTAAAAAAACAATTCTGTGCAGTTTTGAGCTTTTGCCATTGGGAATTGTGTTGAGAATGCCGACACTAATTCAACTTCGAGTCCTTAATAGCCATAGCTGAGGGGAAACTTTCATTCCATACTGGTCTGAATTTACAGCTGACTCCCGGAGGTGAAAAGACTTTGGGCGTGATTCTCCGCAAATGTGGCGAGTTGTAAAGGCTGCCATCAAGCGTCACACCGGCTGACGCGCACGATGACGTCAGCCGCGCATGCGTGGGTTGGACGGCTCCAACCCGCGCAAGCGCGGATGACGTCATCACGCAGACGCGTCAAAGCCGCGCATGCGCGGGCCGTCATACCCCCTCAGCCGCCCCGCGGACTGATCCTGCGGGGCGGTGGAAGAACAAATAGTGCACGGGTATCGGACCCGCTGCCCGTGATCGGTGCCCACCAATCGCAGGCCCATGCCACCCTTGGCACGGCCGTGGTGTGACCGTGCCAATCGGTGCCATGTTCGTCCGGGATGGCACTTTGCGGCCGTTTTCACGAACGGTGAGAGCAGGTGTGATTGCGTTCGTGAAAACGGCCGTAAAGGCCTGGGAACTCAGCCCATCGGCCTGGGGAGAATCGCTGTTCGCCGTAAAAAACGGCGAGCAGCGATTCGTGTCGTGGGGCGGCCGTGGGGGGGGGGAGAATAGCGGGAGGGCGTGAAAATTGTTGGGAAGGCCCTCCCGCTATTCTCCAACCCGTCGTGGGCAGCGGAGAATCACGCCCTCCAACTCAATAGGTATTACTTTGAAATCATCAAGTGATCTGGAGACAGTCTTTACAGAGAGTGAGGGAGACCCAAAATACACCTCCTTGGTTTGAATGCAGATCTCAACTGAAAACGAAACTAAAACTCAGCTACAAAACAGCTTCCAGCTCAAAATGAAAGTAAAAAGCAGTAAAAGTCATTGTACAAGATTATCTCTCCTATATTTGTTTCATTGACTTCATAAAAGGAAGGCGGGTATCTTTCAGAAATCACATGGGGCAGATTTTAATTTGTAGTCAACAAACATTTAAATTGGTGGAACTGGAAAAGAGGCTGCAGATTCTCCAATACTTGCCTTAACTATCACTTAAAATCAAAATGACTCCTGTACTCCTGGTGAATTAGAACAGAGTCCTTTCATTTCTGGAACACCCCCAACTGTAAGAAGTCTTACAACACCAGGTTAAAGTCCAACAGGTTTGTTTTGAATCACTAGCTTTCAGAGCGCAGCTCCTTCATCAGGTAAAGCTTTCCGAAAGCTAGTGATTCAAAACAAACCTGTTGGACTTTAACCTGGTGTTGTAAGACTTCTTACTGTGCCCACCCCAGTCCAACACTGGTATCTCCACATCACGACCCCCAACTGTGTTCCACTACTGCACTGCCCACTCTCCTATACCCCATCATGGAAAATATTTCAACCTGCAAATGTATCCTACAAATCATGAAAAGAGCCATCCTATATCTTTGCTGCCATTTTCACAGAAAATCATTTTCCTACTACTGCATGCAGAAAATTTCAGGTTATCAATTATTTAACAAAGTAACACATGCAGTAGCAAAAGTGGTATTTTTTTCAGTGTTAAGGAATATCTCAGGGACTAGACTACTTCACTGGCTCTGATCCTGTAATCAGAGTTGCATTAATGATATTGGAAGGTACACTAAATCATCAGGCAAAATCACTTGTGTAGAACATGATCCAAGCTTCAGATGGAGCAAAAGGTTCAGCCAGAGGCAGCAGCCTTCCCATTGAATTGTTAATAAAGAGCACTATTGAATTTGCAGACAATGCCAGAAGTGAAGAAATTAGCTTATTGCTCTAAGTCTTTGCAGATGTGACAAGATTTAACTCCAGAATTCACAGGAGAGATGCCCAATCATCAATTCAACAAATCCCTCCAGACAACCAGTAGCGTAAGATGTTGATGGTTGTAAAGTTCTTGATTACAAAACTAGTTCCTAGTGCTGCTTATCATTCCAGTTTTCCTGTTTAATAAGTGAGTTTTATCATCTTTTAACTCAACAACTGAATGAAGCACTGGGCCAAATCACAGCACTTTGTAATAGAGGAAGAAAAGTCGACATGGTCCAGATGAGTGGGTTTGAATCTTATGTTCTGATCACACATTTCTTTGGATGGATCAGCAGCCCAATTTAATAATACTGCACTTGTGAATGAACTTGCTCAGAGAAGCAATAGCTTTCACACACTGAGAGAAAAATATACACAATAAAATGCCCAATGGCAGGTTTTAGACAGTTACAAGATGATTACAGATGAGGAAGATCATTCAGCTCATCTTAATTCATTCATGTAGAGAGATCCTAATTTCCCCCCATTGTAACATATAATTCTTAAATGATTCCACCATTTACCCTTGACTCAATCTGGAAATTTATTCCGCACACCGATCACTCTTCGCACGCAGAAGAATTTTACGACATGAGTCCAACAATCACCTTTTGTTAGTTGGAATCATGTTCCCTCATGCTTCTCCTATAGTTTAAATTAAAGCTGTTGCCATGGAAATGTCACTTTAAGAAATGTTTGTCTACTCAAGTGGCTGCAGTGTTGCCATTGTGTGGGTGGAGTTGGGCTCTAGCTCTGCTTTTTACTTTTGTTTTGAGCTGGAAGCTATTTTGTTGCTGAGTTTTAGATTCGTTTTCAGTTGAGATCTGCATTCAAACCAAGGAGGTGTATTTTGGGTCTCTCTCTCTCTGTAAAGACTGCCTCCAGATCACTTGATGATTTCAAAGTAATACCTGTTTGTGTAAGGAATGCAAACCTATTGCTTTTGTTAAAAAGGGCCTTTGACTTATGGATGTTGTTAGGAAAGTTACTAAAGGTTTCGTTTTCATTTCATTTTCAGGTTACCTATGGAGTATTGTATCTTTGGGGGGAGTATCAGTGTTGGTAGTTGATAAGATGTTTACTGTGCGTTTATAAAATGTTAACTGGATTCATAGAATAAACATTGTTTTTGTTTAAAAAAAAAATCAAACCTGTAAAATGGGCCTTTGTGCTCCCCATTACCAAAATCTATTCAAAGTTGTGGGTGAAGTAACTCCATGATATCCTTTGGTGTTCTCTACCTGGTCCATAATACTATATTCTAGGTTCCATTTTTCCATACCATAAGACCATAAGACATAGGAGCGGAAGTAAGGCCATTCGGCCCATCGAGTCCACTCCACCATTCAATCATGGTTCAATCATACCTTTAACAATCGTATAGCTCTGTATAAGATCAAGTCTCAGATGTCTCCATTGCAAGCTCAAAAAACCAGGGATGGATTGTAACTTTGTCCGCCTGGCTTAAATATGGTGGTAGTGGCCCAAATTGTTTAAAAAAAATAAAGTTCGAGTATCCAATTCATTTCTTTCCCAATTAAGGGGCGATTTAGCATGTTAAATCCACCTACCTTGCACATCTTTGGGTTGTGAGGGCGAAACCCACACAAACACGGGGAGAATGTGTAAACTCCACACGGACAGTGACCCAGAGCCGGGATCGAACCTGGGGCCTTGGCACCGTGAGACTGCAGTGCTACCACTGCGCCACCGTGCTGCCTCCTATTGGCCCAAAAATGACAGCCATCTCCATAAGTGCCTGCTTGACATTCAAACAAACCTGTCAGACTAATGAACAGAAGATGTGTTGTATGTGATAGTTTCAGTTTTGCTGGGTGAAGAAACAGAGAAAACAGCAAAAACAAAATTTGGAAATTATTCTTGTGTGGGCAGAAAGACTGGGTTGCACAAGAATAATGTGTGTCGTTGCCACATGCTGTGATCAGCCTTTCCTCTGAACCTATCTTCCTGCTTACCCAGAGCCAGCAGTGGAACATCCAGCTGGCACGTGTATATCTTGTCAATGGCATAGTGATAGTGGTCCGTGAATGAACTTCCCGTCCACTTAACTAAATCTTTCAATTAATGTCACTGGAATTAAAATATCTTACTTTCCCCACCAATATTTCACCCTCATCTCCTGAAGTAACAGACTCCTTGCTGAGATGCAGATCCAGAGTAACAGTTTAGTGCTTCATCAAGTGCTGATTGTTCAGGTGAGGAACTACACACTGGGTGCTAGCAGGTTGGTCTACAGGAAGCATAGTTTTAAAAATGATTTCACAGGATGTGGGCGTTGCTGACTAGGCCAGCATTTATTACTCATTCCTTGAAAGGTGTGAGCTGCCATCTTGAACTACATTTGTCCATGTGGTGCAGGTACTCCCACAATGCAGTTAGAGAGTGAGTACCAGGAGTACCCAGCAACAGTGAATGAATGACGATGTAGTTCCAAGTCAGGACGGTGTGTGGATTGAAGGGGAACTTGCAGGTGGTGGTGTCCCCATATATTTGCAGCTCCTGTCCTTCTAAATGGTGGTGGGTTTGGAAGGTGCTGTCTAAGGAGCCTTGGGGAGTTGCTACAGTGCATCTTGTAGATGGTACACACTGCTGGCACTGTGCATCAATGGTGGACGGGAGTGAATGTTTGTGGATGGAATACCAATCAAATGGCTTGCTTTGTCCTGAATGATGTCAAGGGTTATTGGAGCTGCACTCACCCAAGCAAGTGGAGAGTATTCCATTACACTCCTGACATGTGCCTTGTAGATGATGAACAGGCTTTGGGGACTCAGAAGGTGAGTTACTAATTGCAGAATTTCTAGCCTCTGACCTGCTCTTGTAGCCACAGTATATATATGGATAGTCCAGTTTAGTTTCTGTCTTTATCAAACTTAGAATTATAGGGTGGGATTTAATGGCCCCACAGAGGCAGGCTGGTATGTGGGGTAGGAGTGAAACAGGATCTTCTTCCTTGGTAATGACAGATGTTATCTGTTTTGTACCTTAGACATTTTGCTGAAATTATTTTTCTTCCACTCACCAGGCCAAATGCAAGAAGACAGGACTGGATTCTCTGATGTTTGAGGCTATATCCAGATGAAGTGTCTAATTATACAATGAAAAAGTCAGCGCTGCCCACGCACCGATGCTCTGCTCGGTGGGGAGCTAGCAGCTGCGCAATGTGAAACTCTGGATGTCCCCGGAGAACAGTGGGAGAATTGCCGGGTCTGTGGCTGCGTTTGCGCACGGTGCCGACCTGCAGCGGTCGCGCTGAACGACATGGCACCGGTTGCGCGCGGATCCAGCCGGACAAATGGCGTCCCCCTGGACCCCTCTTCACCACCCCCAGTCCACCGCCACCAGTCCCCCCAGATCTTGCCGAAGCACCGCATGCCAGCAGCACGTCTCCCGCCTGGCTGTGGCGGTCGGGAACTCGGCCTATTGGGGCGGAGCATTGGGGGAGGGCCTCAAAGCAACATGTTGATGCTGTCGAGATGGCGTACAGTGCGCTCCTAAATGACGGCAATTTGGAAGGGGCGGACCATCCAAATAACGGCGGGAAACCATATCGGTCGCAAACAGGGAGTCTCCATCCGATCGCCGAAAGTGATTTCAATGATGGGCAATGGAGAATCCCGCCCACAAAATTTCAAATGATCGGTATACTTTATACTTGTTCCAATCTCAGTTGATGTTGTAACTGGATGGAAAGATCCTGGAATGGAACCCTGGCTCAAAAGCCTGTGGGCGGAAATCTCCGTACACACATGCCGAAATCCAGAACGGCGATTGAACGGAGAATTGCTTCGAATGTTGTTGGGACGCATGCCGCGTGCAGCCGCAACGCCTTTGGTGCGACATCAGACAGCCCACCCGCTATGCTTCGCCTCCGATGGGCTTAGTTCCCGATGGCGCAGGCCAGGTCAGAGGCCGCGCACGCTCACAGCAGCGGCCTTCAGCGGTCGCGCCGTGCTCCATGGCGGACTCAGCCCACGGACCTGAACCGCCGAAATAGTGCCCCGCATCGCCACTCGCCCGCCCCAGACCGCCCACACATATAGCCCCCAGTCCGAATGAGATCCCCCCTGCCCTCCGATCGGCCCGCCCCCGACTGTGGCCACCGCGGACTGAGTCCGCAGCCACCTCGCGAGTTTCCTAAACGGCAGGACCAAATTAGAAATACACTGTCGGGAACTCAGCCGGTTGGGGATGGAGAATAGCGGGGCAGGCCTCAGACAATGGCTTGAGCTGATGGATACTCGGCACGCTTTTCAGGGACAATCGTGGAACCGGCGCCGGTCTCAATTTTGTGCAGGAAAATGGATTCTCCGCCCCGTCGTCGAACGCAATTTCAGCGTCGGGGTGCGGAGAATCCAGCCCCCAGGTGTCCTCCATTTAAAATGCACACTTTGAAATCTTCTTTCGTGTCAATACTTTCCGGCAATGATTTGCATTCCAAAAACCAGTCTGGCAGCTGGATACTCCATTCTGGTGACTAAGTCCCCACGTCGGCATGAAAACGGTGGCGTTTCACAATGGAAGAAACGTTGTGAAACAGCCACCCATTCTCCGTTTAGATGGGGGCTAGCAGCCAGGCAGTGTAGAACTCCCAGCTCTAGCTGCTGCTACGGCCTGGAGAATTGCCGGGTCCGTGGCCGCGCATACGCACAGCGGAGGCCTGCAGCGGCCACGCCGTGCTTCATGGCAGATGGACCTGGCCTGCGAAATAGCACCCCCCCCCCCCCCCTTCGGCCAGCTCGCGCGTCCCGGACTGCCCCCCCCACAGTGCCCCCAGCTGCAAGTATATCCACCCCTGCCCGCGGATCGGCCCTGCCCTGAGTCTGGCGATGCTGGACTGTGTCCGCAGCCTCCACACCGAGTTCCTGATGGGTGAGACCACACGTGTCCCACGCCATCGCCAACTCGGCCGGTCGGGGAAGGAGCATTGGGGGTCGGGTGGCCTTAGGCAATGGCCTGAGGCTGTGGATATGTTGCGTGGTGTACTCCAGGAGTACGCCACTTTGGAGAGGTTGGCACATAGTGGAAGCTGCGCCGTCCCCAATTTTGTCGAGAATTTGGATTCTCCGAACACAATTTCAGCGTCGCCGACCGGAGAATCCAACCCCAGAATGACTCATTTAAACCATGCTTCTGCTTGACTTTTACCAAAGAATGAGAAGCCAGGCTTTACTACTTCCCCTCCAGGTTTTCACGGTCTTCACTGTTATACAAACTGTTCACAATTGCTTTAACTATTGCTTCTCATACTCAATGGAAATAGCATCAAACTTTTGATCGACCTCTGAAATTTGCTTTCACATTTTAATTCTGGTTACAACAACTAACTCTTTCACACATTGTGGTGATAACCACTGTAGATATGCATACTTGCAGTAGGGGGATGTATGCCTGTACCTGTAATACAGGTTCCTCCGGTTAGCCCCTGCCGGCTAGCTCCGCCCACAGGGAACTTGTGTATAAATATGCGTGTGAGTCACTCAGACTCTAGTCTTCAGTTGCAGCCGGAGGAATAGCATCACACAGCAATAAAGGCTCGATTGAACTTGTCTCTCGTCTTTGACTGTAATTGTTAGCGCCACAATTTATTGCTGTGTGATTTTCCGTACACCATGGACATCAGAATCAAGCCTGACCGTCTGCAGTTGGATCCGCAGTCGCCTCACGCCAGGAAAGACTTCGTTCACTGGCTCGCAGTTTTCGAGGCCTACATCTCCTCAGGGCACCCTGCCCCGACGGAGGCTCAGAAAAAGCAACTCCTGTACTCCAGACTTAGCTCCAGTGTCTTTCCGCTAATTCGAGATGCGACTGACTACACCACAGCTATGGAACTGCTCACGGAGAACTATGCACAGTCAATGAACAGCCTGTTTGTGAGGCATTTACTCTCTACTCGCGTCCAGCAGCCGGGTGAGTCAATTGAGGACTTCTGGAGGGCCCTTGTACCTCTGGTACGAGACTGCGATTGCCGGACCCTCACAGCCATGGAACACTCTGACTTACTCATGTGCGATGCCTTTGTTACAGGCATTGCATCGGACCCCATCCGGCAACGACTGCTGGAAGGGGCCGCCCTCGACCTCGCGGCCACAAAGACTCTGGCGCTTTCCATGATGGCCGCCTCCCGTAGTGCGCGACCTTACTCCGCTTGCCGCTCGGCCCACCCGTCCTACCCCTCGTGGACCCCGCAAACGGCCCCCCAGGCTCACCCGTCCTACCCCTCATGGACCCCGCAACCAGCCCCCCCAGCAGCCGTCCCCACGCACTACGCCTGCGCTGCTCGCCGCACCGCACTCCCTGGGGGTCCCCACTGTTACTTCTGCGGTCAGCAGAAGCACCCTCGCCAACGCTGCCCGGCCCGCACCGCGACCTGCAAAGCTTGTGGCAAGAAAGGCCACTTTACAGCGGTGTGTCAGTCCCGGACGGTTGTCGCTATCGCGCCCCTGTTCCCCTCGCCTCAGCCGATTGCACAATGGGCCCTGTCGTCCGCTTCCCCCGACCCCACGTGCGATCAGTGGACGCCGCCATCTTCCCCCGACCCCACGTGCGATCAGTGGGCGCCGCCATCTTTCGCCGCCCCCGCCACGTGCGCTCCATGGGCGCCACGGTCTTCATCCCCCACCGCCTTGTGCGGTCCATGTGCGGCGCCATTTTGTCCCGACCCCACAACGTGCGCTCCATGGGCCCCGCCATTTTGTCCGCCGCCATCTTCTCCCACGCAGGTACTCCAGACGCCGCCATTTTGTCCTCCCGGGGACGGGGGGATGGGTTGCTACCGCTCCTCGTCGGACTCATCTGACTCGACTGCTGATCGCTCGCTACTCGCCTCCGTTACGCTCGATCCGTCACGTCCTCGCAACCTGGCACCCTCTTCCACATCGGTGCTGGTCAACGGCCACGTGACCTCCTGCCTCATTGACTCCGGGAGCACCGAGAGTTTTGTCCACCCGGACAGGGTAAGGCGCTATTCCCTTGCGGTCCATCCCGCCAACCGGCAGATCTCTCTCGCCTCCGGTTCCCACTCTGCCCCGATCCGGGGTTTCTGCCTGGTTAAACTTACTGTACAGGGCGTGGAATTCGACCGTTTCCGTCTGTACATTCTCCCCAACCTCTGCGCGTCACTCTTACTAGGCCTGGATTTCCAGTGCAATCTCCAGAGCCTCACCCTCAAATTCGGCGGACCCCTACCTCCCCTCACCGTTTGCTCCTCACGACCCTCAAGGTCGAGCCTCCCTCACTCTTTGCCAATCTGATCGCAGATTGCAAGCCCGTCGCCACCAGGAGCAGACGGTACAGCACCCAGGACAAGGCCTTCATCAGGTCCGAAGTCCAGCGGCTGCTTCGGGAGGGTATCATCGAGGCCAGCAACAGCCCTTGGAGAGCCCAGGTGGTAGTGGTTAAGACCGGGGAGAAGCACAGGATGGTCGTGGACTACAGCCAGACCATCAACCGGTACACGCAGCTCGACGCGTACCCCTTCCCCCGCATTTCTGATATGGTCAATCAGATTGCACAGTACCGGGTCTTCTCTACTATTGACCTGAAATCCGCCTACCACCAGCTCCCCATCCATAAATCGGACCGTCCCTACACTGCCTTCGAGGCAGATGATAGTCTGTACCAATCTCTTAGGGTCCCCTTCGGCGTCACGAATGGAGTCTCGGTATTTCAACGAGAAATGGACCGAATGGTTGACCGGTACGGACTGCAGGCCACCTTCCCGTACCTCGACAATGTCACCATCTGCGGCCATGACCAGCAAGACCATGACGCCAACCTTTCTAAATTCCTCCACACCGCATCCCTCCTTAATCTCACGTACAACAAGGAGAAGTACGTGTTCCACACAGACCGCTTAGCCATCCTCGGCTACGTAGTCCAAAACGGACTACTGGGGCCCGATCCCGACCTCATGCGCCCTCTCATGGAGCTTCCACTCCCCCACTGCCCCAAGGCCCTCAAACGCTGCCTGGGGTTCTTTTCTTATTACGTCCAGTGGGTCCCACAATACGCGGACAAGGCCCGCCCACTTATCCAGTCCACACATTTTCCCCTCTCGGCCGAGGCACAACAGGCCTTCGCCCGCATTTGATCTGACATAGCCAAGGCCGGGATGCACGCAGTAGACGAGACACTGCCTTTCCAAGTAGAAAGCGACGCTTCAGATGTCGCACATGCCGCCACGCTGAATCAGGCAGGCAGACCCGTGGCATTCTTTTCACGAACCCTCACGCCTCCGAAATCCGACATTCCTCTGTTGAAAAGGAGGCCCAGGCATTCGTTGAAGCGGTGCGTCACTGGAGGCATTACCTGGCCAGCAGGAGATTCACTCTCCTCACTGACCAACGGTCGGTAGCCTTCATGTTCAACAACACGCAGCGGGGCAAGATCAAGAATGACAAAATCTTGCGGTAGAGAATCGAGCTCTCCACCTTTAACTACGAGATCTTTATCACCCCGGCAAGCTCAACGAGTCCCCAGATGCCCTCTCCCGAGGTACATGTGCCAGCGCACAAGTGAACCATCTCCGTGCCCTGCATGATAGCCTTTGCCATCAGGGGGTCACTCGCTTGTACCATCTAATCAAAGCCCGCAATCTGCCCTACTCCGTCGAGGAAGTACGGACAGTCACCAGAGACTGCCAGGTCTGTGCCAAGTGCAAGCCGCACTTCTACCGGCCAGATCGCGCGAGCCTGGTGAAAGCGTCCCGCCCCTTTGAACGCCTCAGCGTGGACTTCAAAGGGCCCCTCCCCTCCACCGACCGCAACACCTACATCCTTAGTGTGGTCGATGAATTTTCTAGGTTCCCCTTCGCCATCCCATGCCCGGATATGACGTCTGCCACCGTCATCAAGGCCCTGGATTCCATTTTCGCCCTGTTCGGTTTCCCCGACTACATCCACAGTGACAGGGGATCCTCATTCATGAGTGATGAGCTACATCATTTCCTGCTCAGCAGGGATATCGCCTCCAGCAGGACGACCAGCTACAACCCCCGGGGAAACGGGCAGGTAGAAAGGGAGAACGGGACGGTATGGAGGGCCGTCCAGCTGGCCCTACGGTCCAGGAACCTCCCAGGTTCCTGGACCGTAGGAGGCAGCAGGTCCTCCTTGACGCGCTCCATTCCATTCGGTCACTACTGTGCACCGCAACTAACAGTACACCCCATGAACGTGTTTTTGCCTTCCCTCAGAAGTCTACATCCGGGGTGTCGCTCCTGATGTGGCTCACGACTCCGGGCCCAGTCCTTCTCCGTAGGCATGTCCGGCACCACAAGGCGGAACCCCTGGTGGACAAAGTACGCCTTCGCCACACCAACCCTCAGTATGCCTACGTGGAGTTCCCCGACGTCCACCATGACACAGTCTCGCTCCGGGACCTGGCTCCCTCAGGTGCCGATCCCATGCCCACGCCCCTTTCTCCCCCCGCGCCAACCCCGGCGCCCCCCTATTCGTCCCCACCAGATCCATCCCTCGTCCCCCTGCCCACACTGGAGGAAACGGAAGATTTCGGCTCGCTCTCGGAGTCATCCCGCCAGCAGCCAGCACCAACAGTGCCAGCACCTGCACTGACGTCGCCACCACAGCTACGCCGATCACAGCGGAACATTCGACCGCCGGTTCGACTCAACCTGTAACCTGCTGATCGGATGGACTCTTGGTTTTCTTTGTTTGGACCCTTTTGTAAATATTTCATCCTTTGTATCATAGTTATACGTCACCCCTGCCGGACTCAGTTTTTACAGGGGGTGAATGTGGTGATAACCGCTGTAGATATGCATACTTGCAGTAGGGGGATGTATGGCTGTACCTGTAATACAGGTTCCTCCAGTAAACCCCTGCCGGCTAGCTCCACCCACAGGGAGCTTGTGTATAAATATGCGTGTGAGTCACTCAGACTCTAGTCTTCAGTTGCAGCCGGAGGAATAGCATCACACAGCAATAAAGCCTCGATTGAACTTATCTCTCGTCTTTGACTGTAATTGTTAGCGCCACACTCATAACAACTTTCTGCTTTCTCTTGAATTCTCCTCTTGACAGTACCTTGTTCTCTGTTCTCTTAACTTTAGTCTTCTTAAAACATTCTTTCTGTCCCAACATCATAGTTATCTAGACTGTATCTGGTTCTTTGAGAAGTTTGCCTCTTTGCAACTCCTTTGACCTGTCCAGATTCTCCTGACATAGTTGAGAGATGTTCACTCTCTGGTGTCCTTCAACTGCTCTGGCTTCCAGTTAAACTAAGAACAAAAATCCTGCCTACCTTAAAAGGCCCGCAGTTGCGCAGCAACAACTGCTACTTCAGCCAGCCTCTATTTACTCTTCTGCCATAACACTCTCAAAGCACAATAGAAGCACAATTGGGACTGAGCTAACCCTTACACCTGCAAACACTTTTGTCCAGCATGAACCTAACTGTAGGTTTTAGCATTCCTTACACAGACACATTAAATTAAATTCACTTAAAACTATACCTTGGCCGGGATTCTCCGCTATCCAGTGGGGCGGGCAGTACCAGCGCAGAGGAGTGGCGTGAACGAGTGGTGCGGGCTGCCCGGAGGGTGCGGAATCCTCTGAACCTTCAGGGGTTAGGCCGGCGCCGGCGGGGTTGGCGCCGTGCCAACCAGCGCCGATGGGCCTCTACCGGCCAGCGCGAGTTGGCGCATGCACGGGAGCGCCAGCATGTTCTGCCATGATCACAGTGCATGTGCAGGGGGGTTCTTCTCTGCACCAGCCATTGCAGACCGTTACAGTGGCTGGCGCGGAGGGAAAGAGTGCCCCAACGGCACAGGCCCAATCGCAGATCGGTGGGCCCTGATCGCGGGCCAGGCAGCCGTGGGGGCCTTCCCCGGGGCCAGATCCCCCGTGCCCCCCCTGATGGAACCATCAATTCACCAGACACGTGTTTCCGATGTGAATCTAGGCTTTAATCGACTTACTTCACAGCCAGCCTGTTACCTGTCAATGAACTCGTAGTGACCCAGGCTGACTCTGGACACGGGTACTTATACAGCTGCACTAGGGGGAGGAGTCGTGGGCGGAACCAAGGGTGGGGCCCAGTACAAGTTCCTAAGTGCTCCCAGCGCTACTCCCCCTAGTGGTAGGACTGCGCTACTGCGCTTACAACAACAGTGTGAATTAACATATATATTAACATATATTACATTCACCACATTCACCCCCTTCAAAAAAAATCACGTCTGGCAGGGGTGGTGGTCTAGTCTATAAAGTCAGTCTGTCCGGCGGTCGGATTGTCCGCTGAGATCTGCGGAGCACCGGGGTTGCAGCCTCTTGCGGTGGTTGGATGGGTGTAGTGTGCTGGGGTACAATGGGGAACTCCAGGGAGGGTTGTATCCGAGCTTCATACTCTCCTGGTTTGACCGGAGACTGGGGACACTGGGGCTGGCCGGCGTGGGGGTGTGGAACTGGTAGAGCGAGCTCGTGGGCTCGGGAGCGCAAGAGGGCGGAAGCATGGGGTGTAGAGTGAGAGATCCTTCCGTGGGGGTAGGGGGGGCGCTGGATCCGGCGGGTGCCAGATCCCGGAGGGATACTGTTTCCTGACGGCCGTCAGGGAACTCGACGAATGCGTACTGGGGGTTGGAGTGGAGCAGGCGCACCTTTTCAACAAGGGGGTCGGTTTTGTGCGCCCTGATGTGTTTTCTCAGGAGTACGGGGCCCGGCGTCCTCAGCCATGCCGAAAGTGAGACCCCCGTGGTAGTGCCCCTGGAAAATATAAAGAGCCTCTCGTGAGGGGTCTGGTTGGTCGCCGTACACAAAAGGGACCTAATAGCGTGGAGCACGTCTGGGAGGACTTCCTGCCACTGGGAGACTTGGAGCTTTCTAGACCGGATGGTCAGTAGGACGGTCTTCCAGACCGTCGCGTTCTCCCTTTCCACCTGCCCGTTCCCCCGGGGTTGTAGCTGGTAGTCCTGCTCGAGGCAATGCCCTTTTCGAGCAGGTACTGACGCAGCTCGTCGCTCATGAAGGACGAACCCCGGTCGCTGTGTACGTAGCTGGGGAAACCAAACAGGGTGAAGATGCTATGCAGGGCCCTAATGACTGTGTGGGAGGTCATGTCGGGGCACGGGATAGCGAATGGAAAGCGTGAGAATTCGTCTACGACGTTTAAGAAGTAAACGTTCTTGTTAGTTGAGGGGAGTGGCCCTTTGAAATCAATCGCGAGGCGTTCAAAGGGCCTAGAAACCTTGACCAGGTGGGCCCTGTCTGGTCTATAGAAGTGCAGTTTGCACTCCGCACAGTTCGGGCAGTCCCTGGTGACTGTTTTTACCTCCTCGTTGGAGAAAGGCAGGTTTCGGGCCCTAATGTAGTGGGCGAGCCGGGTGACCCCCGGGTGGCAGAGGTCATTGTGGATGACTTTTAATCGGTCGATCTGCGCGCTGGCGCATGTCCCGCGGGATAGGGCATCCGGAGGCTCGTTGAGCTTCCCGGGTCGATATTTGATATCGTAATTGTAGGTGGAGAGTTCGATCCTCCACCTCAGAATTTTATCGTTTTTTATTTTGCCTCTTTGCGAGTTGTCGAACATGAAGGCAACCGATCTTTGGTTGGTGATGAGGGTGAACCTCCAACCTGCGAGGTAGTGCCTCCAGTGACGGATAGCCTCCACAATGGCTTGTGCTTCTTTCTCGACTGAAGAGTGTCGGAGTTCTGAAGCGGAGAGGGTACGGGAGAAAAATGCAACGGGTCTCCCTGCCTGATTTAACGTGGCTGCAAGAGCTACCTCTGAGGCGTCGCTCTCTACCTGAAATGGGGTGGATTCATCCACCGCCCGCATGGCCGCTTTGGCGATGTCCTCCTTGATGCCGTCGAAGGCCTGGCGTGCCTCGGCTGACAGGGGAAATCGTGTGGTCCTAAAGAGTGGGCGGGCTTTGTCCGCATATTGAGAGACCCACTGGGCGTAGTAGGAAAAGAATCCCAAGCACCGTTTGAGGGCCTTGGGACAATGAGGGGGAGGGAGCATACGGTCCGGGTCGGGGCCCAGGACTGAAACCAAACTGAACCTCACGTACAACAAGGAAAAATGCGTTTTTCACACATCCAGACTAGCCACCCTTGTTGTACGTGAGGTTCAGTTTCTGTGCCGTCTGGAGAAAACGGTGGAGGTTGGCGTCGTGGTCCTGCTGGTCATAGCCGCAGATGATGACATTGTCCAAGTACGGAAACGTGGCCCGCAGCCCGTACTGGTCCACCATTCGGTCCATTGCTCGTTGGAACACCGAGACCCCATTAGTGACGCCGAAAGGGACCCGGAGGAAATGGAAGAGGCGGCCATCGGCCTTGAATGCCGTGTAGTGGCGGTCCTCCAGGCGGATTGGGAGCTGGTGGTATGCAGACTTCAGATCCACCGTGGAAAAGAGCCGGTACTGGACAATCTGGTTTACCATGTCTGCAATCCTGGGGAGGGGATACGCGTCGAGGAGCGTAAATCTATTTATAGTCTGACTGTAGTCAACCACCATACGGAATTTTCCCCCGGTCTTAACGACCACCACCTGAGCTCTCCAGGGACTATTGCTGGCCTCTATAACCCCCTCACTGAGTAGCCTTCGGACCTCTGCTCTGACAAATACCCTATCCTGCAGGCTATACCGCCTGCTACAAGTGGCTATGGGTTTACAGTCCTTAGTGAGATTGGCAAAGAGAGGGGGTGGGAATTCGCAGCGTAGCGAGGCTGCAGATCGTGAGTGGGGGCAGGGGCCCTCCGAAGCTGAGGGTGAGGCTCTTGAGGTTGCATTGGAAGTCTAGGCATAATAAGAGTGGCGCGCAGAGTTCGGGCAAAACGTAGAGTTTGAACTTCGAGTAACTAGCGCCTCGGATTGTGAGTATCGCGGCCGTGCGCCCCTGGATCTGGACCGAGTGGGAGCCTGAAGCGAGCGAGATAGTTTGCTGCGCGGGGAAAACGGGGAGCGAACAGCATCTTACCAGGTCTGGACGTATGAAGCTCCCAGTGCTCCCGGAGTCGAAGAGGCATGGCGTTTTGTACCGTTGATATGGACCTCTGCCATCGAGTTTCGTAGATTCTTTGGTCGTGATTGGTCCAGGGTGACCGCGCTGAGTTGCGGGTAGTCGGCGGCTCAATCAGCTGTGCTGGAGTGGCCCCGTGATGACTGCCCTCTGAGTTCATAGTTTGGTTCGAACTCCTCCGCAGAATTGTCCGAGCGCAGAGATGCCGATCGGGCCCGTGGATCGCATGTGGCGGGCGGCGAGGAAGATGGCGTCCAAGATGGCGGCCCCCATGAGTCGCACGTGGCCGGCCGCGTGGTGGAGGTGTTCCAAGATGGCGGCCCCCATGAATCGCACGTGGCTGGAGGGGGCGGAGTCAGGGCATAGGCCGCAGCGTTCCGGGTCCCACGGGGCTGAGAGTGCGGGGAGCGGTTACTGCGAGTCGCTGGGGAGTTGGGAGCTGGGGCCCTTTTAGCGAGGGACACTCTTGTGTAATGCCCTTTTCGCCCGCAGCTGCTGCAGGTCGCGTTGCGGGCCGGGCAGTGCTGCCGCGGGTGCTGGTTCTGGCCGCAGAAATGGCAGGCTGGAGCAGCATAGTGGCTGGCTGGAGCAGCATAGTGGCTGGCTGGGGCAGCATGGTGGCTGGGCGGCCGCGTAGCACAGGCCTGGGGGAGTCGCTGGTCGGGGGCCCACGATGGGGTCGCGGGGTCCGCGGGGAATGAGTTAAGGCTGCGGAAGGAGACCTCTATCGTGGTCGCAGCTTCCACAGTCGTTTCTAAGTCCTGGGCCCCCTTTTCCAGCAGTCGTTGGCGCACGTAGTTAGGCCTGAGGCCCGCTACAAAAACATTGCGTACAGCCAATTCCCTGTGTTCAGCCGCAGTAACCGCTTGGTAATTACAGTCACTGGACAAATTGTTAAGTTCTCTTAGGAATTCGGCGAGTGATTCCGTAGGCCGCTGACGGCGAGTCGTAAACACATGGCGAGCGAAAACTTCATTAATTGGCCTTACGTACATTTTTTCGAGAACTGCTAGCGCCGTAGTATATGAACTGGCCGAGTTTAGTTGCGTAGAGTTTCTGTGGCTCACCCTCGCGTGCAGTAGACTCAGCTTCTGATCCTCTGTAGTTTCGGCTGTGCTTGCTTCGGCCAGGTAGGCCTTGAAGCACCGGATCCAGTGGGAGAAGATATCTTTAGCCTCTGCATCCTGCGGGTTGAGTTCCAGGCGTCCAGGCTTGAGAGCCAATTCCATAATCGATCTTATTGTTCTTAAGTCGAATAAATTGATGGAACAATCAATTCACCAGGCACGTGTTTCCGATGTGAATCTCGGCTTTAATCGACTTACTTCAGAGCCAGCCTGTTACCTGTCAATGAACTCGTAGTGACCCAGGCTGATTCTGGACATGGGTACTTATACAGCTGCACTAGGGGAAGGTGTCGTGGGCGGAACCAAGGGTGGAGCCCAGTACAAGTTCCTAAGTGCTCCCAGCGCTACTCCCCCTAGTGGTAGGACTGCGCTACTGCGCTTACAACAACAGTGTGAATTAAAATATATATTAACATGTATTACATTCACCACACCCCCCGAGGACTCTGCAGAGCCAGGTCCTGCCGGTAAGAACCTTGTTTGATTTACGCTGGCGGGACTTGCCGAAAATGGGCAGCCACTCGGCCCATCACAGAGCAGAGAGTCGCCGGGGGGGTGGCCATTGCCAGTGGCCCCCGACTGGCGTGACGCGATTCCCGCCCCCACCGAAAAGCTGGCGCCAGAGAATCTGGTAGTCGGCATCGAGGCAGCGGGACGGGATTCAGGCCGCCCCCCCCAGTGATTCTCCGGCCCGGCGGGGGGTCGGAGAATCCCGCCCCTTAGTTCTGGGGCGCGATTCTCCGCTGCCCACGACGGGTCGGAGAATAGCGGGAGGGCCTTCCCTACATTTTTTCCCGACCTCCCACTATTCTCTCCCCCCCCCCCCCCCCACGGCCGCCCCACGACACGAATCGCTGCTCGCCGTTTTTTATGGCGAACACCGATTCTCCCCTGGCCGATGGGCCGAGTTCCCAGGCCTTTATGGCCGTTTTCACGAACGCAAACACACCTGCTCTCACCGTTCGTGAAAACGGCCGCAAAATGCCATTCTGGACAACCATGACACCGATTGGCACGGCCGCACCAGCGGGTCCGATACATGCGCACTCTTTGTTCCTCAGCAAAGAAAAACTCTTTGTTCTTTCTTCGGCCGCGCTGCTAGCCCCGCCCGGGGGGGGAGAATCGGGTCCCGGGAGGGGGCGCGGAGGCTGCCGTGAAACACGGCCAGTTTCACGGCAGCCTTTACGACTCTCCGCATTTGCGGAGAATCGCGCCCCTGATGTTTCCCAATAAAACATAAATCTTTTAAAACTACTTTTCCTGACATACTACAGAAGAAAAGGGTGCTAATTTGTTAGCAATTTTACTCTGATATGCTGAGGTGTTTTCATGGGGAAAGCAATAGCAAACTATAAGCTCCCCATTCTCCGAGATAATTCAAAAAAAGTGTAAGGCTTTTGTTTGCGAAGAGCAGGTCACTGCTTATGAATATATGTTGCTTCTCACAAGCATAATTGAGGTCAACAGATTATCTTAAACTGGTTGTTTGTTTAGCAATTTCTGCATTCAGGATTGTTTAGCAAGTGCTGCTCAATCACGGAGTCAGAAATAACAGTAGAAGTTTTTGTTTCTGGATTTGTAAGCATGGGATGGTTGAGTATGGTTTGTACTCTGCCTATTACCAAAGGAATATGCTGTTTGATTCGATCAGCCAACGAATGGGCTGTATGTACACGGCATCACAATGGCACTAAAGGTTTGCACAAGATTGCTCAATTTTGTGTTCGGCAGAACGTCCTTATGGCCGTGACGTTTGGAATTTTAAAAGAATCATTATTTTAAAACATAATTATTCTTTAATTGCAATTCCCTAGATATCCTAACATCAAGGTTAGAGAATAATAATAATAGGCGGCACGGTAGCATTGTGGTTAGGGACACAGGTTTGATTACCGACTTGGGTCACTGTCTGTGCGGAGTCCGCATGTTCTCCCTGTGTCTGCGTGGGTTTCCTCCTAGGGTTCCGGTTTCCCCCCACAGTCCACAGATGTGCAGTTTAGGTGGATTGGCCATGCTAAATTGCCCTTAGTGTTCAAAAAGGTTAAGTGGGGTTACTGGGTTACGGGGATAGGGTGTAGGTGTGGGCTTAAGTAGGATGTTCTTTCTAAAGTCTGGTGCAGATTCGATGGGCCAAATGGCCTCCTTCTGCACTGTAAATTCTATGATTCTATATGAATAATAATAATATTTATTATTGTCGCAAGTAGGCTTACTTTAACACTGCCATGAAGTTACTGAAAAAATCCCCTAGTAACTACACTCAGGCACTTGTTCGGGTACACTGAGGGAGAATTCAGAATGTCCAAATCACCTAACAGCACGTCTTTCGGGACTTCTGGGAGGAAACCGGAGCGCCCGGAAAAAACCCACCCAGACACGGGAAGAACATGCAGACTACGCACAGACAGTGACCCAACCTGGGAATCGAACAAGGGCCCCGGCACTGTGAAGCCACAGATGTAAACAAAATTATAATTATGTGGTGCAGACTTAAGTTTTAAAATCTACCAGATCCTAAGAGTAAGGGGAAAGAATTCCATCATTTTGAGTTCCTGGGACAGAATGAGTTAGAATAAGAGATGAGGGAAAGCAACTTGATTACAATACAGCTAGGATGCTGATTGCAGGATGGAGGGGAGGAGAATGTGTGTGTAGGATTGCAGATTTCAAGCTGTTGAAATACAGGACTATTCAGAGGGGCAATGATCATTGTAATATTGATAAACAAGAGAGAAGAAAGTTGTGATAGTGAGAGAAGGATTAGTTGTTAGACCATTCATTCCTTGGATCGCACCTTATGTCGGCATTAGGTAATGTGGAGCACTAGCAGTCCTTAGTAAAAGTTATAATATTTGCTTGATTTGAAAAAAGTTAGAACTCATTACTGTTTGATTTACAATCTCAAAAGTTGGCCTTTTCTTATTTTATACGTTCTCATGCAGTCAAAAGGTGAATCACAAAATCAAAAAACTTTCCACCTACTTCTCATAATGTAGCAGAGTCATTTGAAACTTTGCAACAGTTCTGAAACATCCCTATAAAAACACTCAATAAAACATCTAATGATTAGTTATATGTAACTGTATCTTAGTGCAATCCAATGCTAAAAGAGTAACTGAATTCCAGATTTGCAGCTAGCGTATCTTTTATTACAAATCTCCTTCCATTTCAAATGTTTAAAAATAGTTGGTGATTAATTTTACTTACTTGCCTTTTGATCCTTCTTTCTTAATTTGTGGCCTATTCAAAGTTAAAGAATGACTCACATTTACGTAGCAGCTCATCCCATTTCCCAGAAGTACCCCATAATGCTTCCTGTACAATGAATTATGTTAAAATGTAGAGACTGTTTTGACAAACACTTTGCAAGATGCCACAGAGAGCTCCAGAATAAATGATCAGTTAATCTGTTTGTGATGGTGAAGATGTTGACCAGGTTAATAGTAGAACTCCTTGCTCTTTTTCAAATAGTGCTATGGAATCTTTAATATTCTCTTGAATATTCTCTCGAACTGAAACAGGCAATCAGAGCTCCAACTGGTTTAGATGAGCTCAGGTAAATAGGTACAGGATCTTTATTTCAATATTGGCTCTAAAGCTTCTGATAAATTTAGCAGCAACCCAAATTCATGTACAAATCAACCTTGGGTCACCCATTTTGCACCTGTAACATGGATGCAACAATGTTGAATTTCTGCCTCATATGGCATAAAACTCCAAGGCCTGTTCGGCTGGCAGAAGTGTAGCAGTGTGGCTACCAATGATTGCTATTTCTGATTCAATCAGAATATCTGAGGTCACTGGAAGACCATCTCATTATCAAGGCAGCAGTGATCTCTTGCCAGAGGAGGGGCAGGAGCTGAGGTACTGGTTTGAATATTCCTACCCAATTCAGCCCCATTACAAGAGGGTTGACCTCAAAGACAGCCCATCAGATTTTAGTGGAAATTCTGTCCAGGTTCTAGGCTTGGGCTACAAATTGGTCCCAATATTCATTGCTGCCATATGAGAATCTGGCAGTTTAAGCGAGAAGAGTTCTCGTGTTTGGGTCCTGCTAATTTTTTTGCCTCCATTGCACTCCATCTAATCTATGTCTAGAATATGCTGCTGGCACCACAGATATTCAGAGCCATTAGCTGGGCTGACACTTCAGTGCAGAAAGGAGGAAGTGTTGCTTTATTGGAGGGGTTTTACTGTGGATCACATGTTGAACTATATTCGTGTAAAAACGTTTTTCAATCAGCAGAAACATTATTACATTGGGTTAAGTTGGCTGCACCGCACAGAAACTGCCCTTTCAGACCATCCATTGCATACTCCACTCAAACCTTCTCCCACCTTTCCTAATCTAAGTCTATCATTGTGATCCTCTAGTCCCTACTTCCCCTGGTAATTAGTTCCACATTCTCATCACTGGTTGGGCAAAGGCGTTTCTTCCGAAATCCCAATTCTTGCTGACTATCTTATATTGGTGGCCTCTTCCACAGACCGAGAAAGCACCTGGGTGGGATTTTCCAGTCCTGTCAGTGGCTGGCATGATGGCGAGCAGGATGGGAAATTGTGGGCCAATATTTTACACTGTTCCGTGGCAGGCTGTGAAGTGGTGGGGAATGTAAAATTGCATGGAAGGGACTGGCTCCGTGATTGCACCCTCCCAACCCAGGCACACTTTACGGAGGAGCAGGCAGGACCTCAGAGGGGAAGCCCACTCATGCCCCGTGAAGGCCCTTAAATTGCTACTTAATGCTAAATTGTGAACATCCGTGTTCCCAGCATTGATCCTCGTGGAGCACCATTTCCCATCTTCGGCCGCTCTGAATAACTACCTTTTATTCCCACTCTCATCTTTCTGTCTTGAAGCCAGCTCGCAATCCATTTTTCCACTTGCCCCCTGATTCCATATTCTTTGACCTTATTTGTGAATCTATTATGGGGCACCTTATCGAACATCTTTTGAAAATTCAGATAAATTACATCAACTACATTATCATTGTCTATTCTTTCTGTGACCGCCACTAAAAATGTTTAATATTCCTTTACTCTGTCCAATACTGCAATGTAATTCTGTAGCTTTAAGAGTTAATAGAAAGCATGGTGGGTTCAGTCATTCAATGATTTGCTGCTGACCCTAATATTGTTTAGTTTACTGTTACCTCATCATGGAAAAAAAAGTCCATCTGACATGCATGGACGGCTACTGGAGGGGTTACGGTCAGCACTGGAAAAGATATAGGAGACATGGGAGGAAGAGTTAGGCATAGGGATAGTCGGAGGACTCTGGATCAAAGCACTGCACAGGATGAACTCCACCTGCTTGTGTACAGGGCTGAGCCTAACACTGCTAAAGGTGATGCACAGGACGCACTTCACCAGAACATGAACGAGCAGTTTCTTCCTGGAGGTGGAGGACAAATGTGAACGATGTCAAGGAGGCCTGGCTAACCACACCACATGTTCTGGTCTTGCCCCAGACTTGTCTGGTAATAGTACCAGACAGCCTTTATCAAGGCCATGTCCAAGGTGTGGGGGCATGGGTTGAGCCATGTCCGTCAATAGCAGTTTTTGGGGTATCAGAACAACTAGAACTCTTTATGGACAGAGGGACAGCCCACCAAAGACTCCTGCTCAGTTGGTGATCAGCAGTGCCATCCAAGGCCGTAGACTGGCTGTCCGACTTGGCGAAGTTCCTCAAATTGGAAAGAATAAAATACACCATTCAGGGATCTGAGGAAGGCTTCCAAAGCACGTAGCTATTCACCAGCCTGTTCCAAGATCTGTTTGTGACCAGCAACCATTAAGTAATGGGGTGAGGGGAGGGGGAGGGAGGAAGGACCGAATCAGACAACGGAGGGAGAGAAAAGAGTGGGGGAGGGGAAAAGTGGGAGGAGGAGGGGATAGGGAGGGGGACAGGAGGGGGAAGGATGCCAAGGCAAACACAGGGCAAGCAGGGCAGGGGAGCCAGAAGGAACAATGGCATGGACATACATGCAATGATGACTGCAATGACCACAGCAGCAAAGCCGAAGCATGTCCGGCGACAGAGAACGTAAATAGCAGGTCAGTGATTCTTACAAGCATTACATTAACAATTATGGCATTAATTATTCCTGACGTTGAATTGATAAATAAGGAAAATGTGGGCCCTATACAGGCAGACACAGCAAAATTCATAATGAAGAAGAGCGAAATAGCAGATAAACTGAACTTATACTTTGTGACTTCTTTACAAAAGAAAATCTCCGACCCAGTGGGAAGAAACAGTTAAAATGGGCAAGTAATAATTCTGGGCAGAATACTGGGGAACCAAAGGATTTGTGAAAATGAAGAACTGAAAAGAATTATGATTAATAAAGAGGTAGCACTCAAAGAATTAATTGCATTGAAGGTTGATAAAACCCTTGGGCCAGATGAACTTTATTCCAAAGTGTTGAAGGATGTGGCGAGAGATATAATGCATGCATTGGTGATTATTGGTGTTAATGCTGACGATGGATGATTCCTTTTTGTTATTTGTTTATGTTAACATGCGGGCAGTTATCTGGGGGTTTGGTGGGAGGATGGGATTGTTGTTGTTGATATGGGGATTGACATATTCGTTACTGCTTATTGTTGGTGGGTGTACATTTGGGAGAAAATGTGAAAAAGGAGGAGTATAAAAATATTTTTAAGAAAAAGAAGGGTGAGAGGGAGAAAACGGAGAACTACGGACATTAGTTTGACGTCATTAATATTGAAAATATTATAATCTATAATCAAGGATTTGATAGCTGAACATTTAGAAAATAATACTGTGGTTGAGCAGAGCCAACATGGATTTATGATAGGGAAATCATGGCCTGGATTCTGTGTCCCGCATAGGAAATAGGAAATGTGGATCGCGATCGGGCAGAATTGGGCACCCAGCTGAAATCCAGGTTCATGCCAGGCACCGAACCCAATTTGTTCTGGCTCCCCATTGGTAGTGGGATCGGTTTCACGCCCGTGTGTCAGAATGCAAAAGAGTCCGAATGACTCATTTGCATCCACTCAGCGGGTCAGGCACCAGGTTTTCCGGGCTAGCATGATTCTCTGGCCCTCTGGGTCGGCAATCACGTCGGGTGGGGGGTCACTACTAGAATTTATCAGCATGGCCCTGACATGACCAACCTCACTGTGGGCCAAGCGGTAACCTCTTAGGGGAGTTGCCCCCAAAGTCCACATAAAGGCCACCCTCCCCCACCATACAATGCACGACCTGCCCACCCCTCCCAACCCCCACCATCGCCCCCAGCAAAGACCCCCAAAATTGGAAACACCCACAGAGACCCCCTTGATAGGGAGAACCCCCCCCCCCACCCACAGAGACCCCCTAGGTAGGGGAGGCAATGGCGTGGTGGTATTGTCACTGGACTACTAAAACAGAAAACCAGGGTAATGCTCTGCCATCCTGCCATGGCACTTGGGGAAATTTGAATTCAATAAAAATCTGGAATTAAAAGTCTAACGATGACCATAAGACCATTGTCGATTGGCGTAAAAATCCATCTGGTTCACTAATGTCCTTTAGGG
This sequence comes from Scyliorhinus canicula, assembly GCF_902713615.1. Lineage (NCBI taxonomy): Eukaryota > Metazoa > Chordata > Chondrichthyes > Carcharhiniformes > Scyliorhinidae > Scyliorhinus > Scyliorhinus canicula. Next base: position 149,991,258 of record NC_052150.1, on the reverse strand, counting down.
AAGGAAATCTGCTGTCCTAACCTGGTCTGGCTTACATGACTCTAGACCCACAGCAATGTGGTTGACTCTTAAATGGCCCCTCAAGGGCAATTAGGGATGGGCAATAAATGCTGGCACAGCCAGTGACACCCAGGTCCCATGAACGAATAAGAAAAAAGAAAGAATCCCCCGGGACTCCTAGACAGGGGGACCTCCCACGAGACCACTTAACTAATGGGACCCCTCACAGAATCACCCTAATAAAGGGACCCCCCCCCCCCAGAGACTTCTGAGCTAAAAGGACCCCTATAGTGATCCCCTAACTCAAGGAACATCTCGACAGACCTCCTAGAAAAGAGACCCCTGTATGAAAGCTGGAGAGCAGTCCAGGCAGAGACAGTGAAACAAATTACTGTTGTAACACTCAGCTGCCCATACACCTGCTGGTTCAGCCAGCGGAAGCACCACGGGCTGGATTTTCTGTAGCCCAACGCTGAAATTGGGATTGGCAATTGGGCGGAGAATGGCTTCCGACGTGGGATCCGGGGCAGGTGCCAGTTTGAGGCCGCCTTGCGATGTTCCGCCCCCTCCTAGACGACAACATCAGGACATGCGCCGCGCGCAGTCACAAAGACCCCCAAATTTGGAACCACCCACAGAGACCCCCTAGATAGGGAGACCCCCCCACAGAGACCCCCTGGGTAGGGGAGGCAGTGGCATAGTGGTGTTGTGACCCACCCGCGATCCTCCGCCTTCGATGGGTGTCACTGGCTGGGCCAGAATTTATTGCCCATCCGTAATTGCCTTTGAGGGGGCTGAGTTCCCGATGGCGTGGGGCACGTGTGGTCCCAGCGGTCAGGAATCCAGCATGCCGGCTGCGGAGAGTGTCCAGCGCTGCCATACTCATCCAGGAACTGTGCCACTCACTGGGGGGGGGGCTTCTGGTAGGGCTAGGGGGAGTGGTCGGGTGGACAGGGGGTTTGCTGTGGGATTGGGGTGGGCGGGTTAGGGTTGCAGCATGGCCGGCGCCATGTTTTCCAGCATGACTGGTGCAGGCTGTCAGCCCTGTGCATGCGCAGCCCGGGACCCAGCGATTCTCTGGCCGTTTACTGCCAATTTGCGGGTGGTTCATGCGGCGCCGGTGCTAACCTCTCACCGATATCAGAATTGGCGAGAGGTTCGCGCCGATCTCCTGTCGTAATCCATTTGTAGGTTTTCCGTTGGCGCCGGCACTTAGCCGCTGGAACGGAGTATTCTGCAACACGTGTCCATTCCTGGAAAGAGAAAAGCAGTGGCCATGTTTAAACCCCTCAGATCCTTCAGCTGCAAACCATTCATTTATCTCTCTTAGTGGGCTGTGATTGATAGCTTCCACAAACACAGCTGTGAGTCTGGCTTCATTCATCTCCCTTCATGGATGTGTAACCCTGAAGTGCTGCAACTACAATGTTTACAAACATCAACCACCTCAAAGAGCGTTAAGTGCTGTTAATTTCCAGCTCAGCACTTCAAAATTGATCAAGCATGAAGGGGGGATGATCGGAATGCACTTAACTCTTTTTGAAGTGGTTGATGTTTGATTTGTTCACTTCCCCTGTCTGGTCTGCTCTCTAGCTTCCAGACAGGGGTCTCTTTTAAGGGGGGTACGGCAATGGGAAGGTCAGGGTCCTGAATGCGCACAGACCGAAGATGCTCAGCGCATTACAGGGGCGTGATGTGTAGCTCAATTGGCTGGACAGATAGTTTCTGATGAAGAGAGAGGCCAATAGTATGTTCAATTCCCATACCGGGGCCAACAGTGTGTTCAATTCCCATACCGGGGCCAACAGTGTGTTCAATTCCCATACCGGGGCCAACAGTGTGTTCAATACCCATACCGGGGCCAACAGTGTGTTCAATACCCTACCAGCTCCAACAGTGTGTTCAATTCCCATACCGGCTCCAACAGTGTGTTCAATTCCCATACCGGGGCCAACAGTGTGTTCAATTCCCGTACCGGGGCCAACAGTGTGTTCAATTCCCATACCGGGGCCAACAGTGTGTTCAATTCCCGTACCGGGGCCAACAGTGTGTTCAATACCCATACCGGGGCCAACAGTGTGTTCAATACTCGTACCGGGGCCAACAGTGTGTTCAATTCCCATACCGGCTCCAACAGTGTGTTCAATTCCCATACCGGGGCCAACAGTGTGTTCAATACCCATACCGGGGCCAACAGTGTGTTCAATTCCCATACCGGCTCCAACAGTGTGTTCAATTCCCATACCGGGGCCAACAGGGTGTTCAATTCCCATACCGGGGCCAACAGTGTGTTCAATTCCCATACCGGCTCCAACAGTGTGTTCAATTCCCATACCGGGGCCAACAGTGTGTTCAATTCCCATACCGGCTCCAACAGTGTGTTCAATTCCCATACCGGGGCCAACAGTGTGTTCAATACCCATACCGGCTCCAACAGTGTGTTCAATTCCCATACCGGGGGCAACAGTGTGTTCACTTCCCATACCGGCTCCAACAGTGTGTTCAATTCCCATACCGGCTCCAACAGTGTGTTCAATTCCCATACCGGGGCCAACAGTGTGTTCAATTCCCATACCGGGGCCAACAGTGTGTTCAATTCCCATACCGGGGCCAACAGTGTGTTCAATTCCCATACCGGGGCCAACAGTGTGTTCAATTCCCATACCGGGGCCAACAGTGTGTTCAATTCCCATACCGGCTCCAACAGTGTGTTCAATTCCCATACCGGCTCCAACAGTGTGTTCAATTCCCATACCGGGGCCAACAGTGTGTTCAATTCCCGTACCGGGGCCAACAGTGTGTTCAATTCCCATACCGGGGCCAACAGTGTGTTCAATACCCGTACCGGGGCCAACAGTGTGTTCAATACTCGTACCGGGGCCAACAGTGTGTTCAATACCCGTACCGGGGCCAACAGTGTGTTCAATTCCCATACCGGCTCCAACAGTGTGTTCAATTCCCATACCGGGGCCAACAGTGTGTTCAATACCCATACCGGGGCCAACAGTATGTTCAATTCCCATATCGGGGCCAACAGGGTGTTCAATTCCCATACCGGGGCCAACAGTGTGTTCAATTCCCATACCGGCTCCAACAGTGTGTTCAATTCCCATACCGGGCTCAACAGTGTGTTCAATTCCCATACCGGGGCCAACAGTGTGTTCAATTACCCATACCGGGGCCAACAGTGTGTTCAATTCCCATACCGGAGCCAACAGTGTGTTCAATTCCCATACCGGGGCCAACAGTGTGTTCAATTCCCATACCGGGGCCACAGTGTGTTCAATTCCCATACCGGGGCCAACAGTGTGTTCAATTCCCATACCGGGGCCAACAGTGTGTTCAATTCCCATACCGGGGCCAACAGTGTGTTCAATTCCCATACCGGGGCCAACAGTGTGTTCAATTCCCATACCGGGGCCAACAGTGTGTTCAATTCCCATACCGGGGCCAACAGTGTGTTCAATTCCCATACCGGGCCAACAGTGTGTTCAATTCCCATACCGGGGCCAACAGTGTGTTCAATTCCCATACCGGGGCCAACAGTGTGTTCAATTCCCGTACCGGGGCCAACAGTGTGTTCAATTCCCATACCGGCTCCAACAGTGTGTTCAATTCCCGTACCGGGGCCAACAGTGTGTTCAATTCCCATACCGGGGCCAACAGTGTGTTCAATTCCCATACCGGCTCCAACAGTGTGTTCAATACCCATACCGGGGCCAACAGTGTGTTCAATTCCCATACCGGCTCCAACAGTGTGTTCAATTCCCATACCGGGGCCAACAGTGTGGTCAATTCCCATACCGGGGCCAACAGTGTGTTCAATTCCCATACCGGCTCCAACAGTGTGTTCAATTCCCGTACCGGGGCCAACAGTGTGTTCAATTCCCGTACCGGGGCCAACAGTGTGTTCAATTCCCATACCGGGGCCAACAGTGTGTTCAATTCCCATACCGGCTCCAACAGTGTGTTCAATTCCCATACCGGGGCCAACAGTGTGTTCAATTCCCATACCGGGGCCAACAGTGTGTTCAATTCCCATACCGGCTCCAACAGTGTGTTCAATTCCCATACCGGGGCCAACAGTGTGTTCAATTCCCATACCGGGGCCAACAGTGTGTTCAATTCCCATGCCGGGGCCAACAGTGTGTTCAATTCCCATACCGGCTCCAACAGTGTGTTCAATTCCCATACCGGGGCCAACAGTGTGTTCAATTCCCATACCGGCTCCAACAGTGTGTTCAATTCCCATACCGGGGCCAACAGTGTGTTCAATTCCCATACCGGGGCCAACAGTGTGTTCAATTCCCATACCGGGGCCAACAGTGTGTTTAATTCCCAAACCGGGGCCAACAGTGTGTTCAATTCCCAAACCGGGGCCAACAGTGTGTTCAATTCCCGTACCGGGGCCAACAGTGTGTTCAATTCCCGTACCGGGGCCAACAGTGTGTTCAATTCCCATACCGGGGCCAACAGTGTGTTCAATACCCATACCGGGGCCAACAGTGTGTTCAATTCCCATACCGGCTCCAACAGTATGTTCAATTCCCATACCGGGGCCAACAGTGTGTTCAATTCCCATACCGGGGCCAACAGTGTGTTCAATTCCCATACCGGCTCCAACAGTGTGTTCAATTCCCATACCGGGGCCAACAGTGTGTTCAATTCCCATACCGGGGCCAACAGTGTGTTCAATTCCCATACCGACTCCAACAGTGTGTTCAATTCCCATACCGGCTCCAACAGTGTGTTCAATTCCCATACCGGAGCCAACAGTGTGTTCAATTCCCATACCGGGGCCAACAGTGTGTTCAATTCCCATACCGGCTCCAACAGTGTGTTCAATTCCCATACCGGGGCCAACAGTGTGTTCAATTCCCATACCGGGGCCAACAGTGTGTTCAATTCCCATACCGGCTCCAACAGTGTGTTCAATTCCCATACCGGGGCCAACAGTGTGTTCAATTCCCATACCGGGGCCAACAGTGTGTTCAATTCCCATACCGGGGCCAACAGTGTGTTCAATTCCCATACCGGGGCCAACAGTGTGTTCAATTCCCATACCGGGGCCAACAGTGTGTTCAATTCCCATACCGGAGCCAACAGTGTGTTCAATTCCCATACCGGGGCCAACAGTGTGTTCAATACCCATACCGGGGCCAACAGTGTGTTCAATTCCCGTACCGGGTCCAACAGTGTGTTCAATACCCATACCGGGGCCAACAGTGTGTTCAATTCCCATACCGGCTCCAACAGTGTGTTCAATTCCCATACCGGCTCCAACAGTGTGTTCAATTCCCATACCGGCTCCAACAGTATGTTCAATTCCCATACCGGCTCCAACAGTGTGTTCAATTCCCATACCGGCTCCAACAGTGTGTTCAATTCCCATACCGGGGCCAACAGTGTGTTCAATTCCCGTACCGGGGCCAACAGTGTGTTCAATTCCCATACCGGCTCCAACAGTGTGTTCAATTCCCATACCGGCTCCAACAGTGTGTTCAATTCCCATACCGGGGCCAACAGTGTGTTCAATTCCCATACCGGCTCCAACAGTGTGTTCAATTCCCATACCGGGGCCAACAGTGTGTTCAATTCCCATACCGGGGCCAACAGTGTGTTCAAATCCCATACCGGGGCCAATGGTGTGTTCAATTCCCATACCGGCTGCAACAGTGTGTTCAATTCCCATACCGGGGCCAACAGTGTGTTCAATACCCGTACCGGCTCCAACAGTGTGTTCAATTCCCGTACCGGCTCCAACAGTGTGTTCAATACCCGTACCGGGGCCAACAGTGTGTTCAATTCCCATACCGGCTCCAACAGTGTGTTCAATTCCCATACCGGGGCCAACAGTGTGTTCAATTCCCATACCGGGGCCAACAGTGTGTTCAATTCCCAAACCGGGGCCAACAGTGTGTTCAATTCCCATACCGGGGCCAACAGTGTGTTCAATTCCCGTACCGGGGCCAACAGTGTGTTCAATTCCCATACCGGGGCCAACAGTGTGTTCAATACCCATACCGGGGCCAACAGTGTGTTCAATTCCCATACCGGCTCCAACAGTGTGTTCAATTCCCATACCGGCTCCAACAGTGTGTTCAATTCCCATACCGGGACGAACAGTGTGTTCAATTCCTGTACCGGGGCCAACAGTGTGTTCAATTCCCATACCGGAGCCAACAGTGTGTTCAATTCCCATACCGGGGCCAACAGTGTGTTCAATTCCCATACCGGCTCCAACAGTGTGTTCAATTCCCATACCGGGGCCAACAGTGTGTTCAATTCCCATACCGGGGCCAACAGTGTGTTCAATTCCCATACCGGGGCCAACAGTGTGTTCAATTCCCATACCGGGCCCAACAGTGTGTTCAATACCCATACCGGGGCCAACAGTGTGTTCAATACCCGTACCGGCTCCAACAGTGTGTTCAATTCCCATACCGGGGCCAACAGTGTGTTCAATTCCCAAACCGGGGCCAACAGTGTGTTCAATTCCCATACCGGGGCCAACAGTGTGTTCAATTCCCGTACCGGGGCCAACAGTGTGTTCAATTCCCGTACCGGGGCCAACAGTGTGTTCAATACACCTACCGGCTCCAACAGTGTGTTCAATTGCCGTACCGGCTCCAACAGTGTGTTCAATACCCGTACCGGGTGCAACAGTGTGTTCAATTCCCATACCGGCTCCAACAGTGTGTTCAATTCCCATACCGGCTCCAACACTGTGTTCAATTCCCATACCGGGGCCAACAGTGTGTTCAATTCCCATACCGGGGCCAACAGTGTGTTCAATTCCCGTACCGGCTCCAACAGTGTGTTCAATTCCCATATCGGCTCCAACAGTGTGTTCAATTCCCATACCGGGGCCAACAGTGTGTTCAATTCCCATACCGGGGTCAACAGTGTGTTCAATTCCCATACCGGCTCCAACAGTGTGTTCAATTCCCATACCGGCTCCAACAGTGTGTTCAATTCCCGTACCGGGGCCAACAGTGTGTTCAATTCCCATACCGACTCCAACAGTGTGTTCAATTCCCATACCGGGGCCAAGAGTGTGTTCAATTCCCGTATCGGGGCCAACAGTTTGTTCAATTCCCGTACCGGGGCCAATGGTGTGTTCAATTCCCATACCGGCTGCAACAGTGTGTTCAATTCCCATACCGGGGCCAACAGTGTGTTCAATGCCCGTACCGGCTCCAACAGTGTGTTCAATTCCCGTACCGGCTCCAACAGTGTGTTCAATACCCGTACCGGGGCCAACAGTGTGTTCAATTCCCATACCGACTCCAACAGTGTGTTCAATTCCCATACCGGGGCCAACAGTGTGTTCAATTCCCATACCGGGGCCAACAGTGTGTTCAATTCCCAAACCGGGGCCAACAGTGTGTTCAATTCCCATACCGGGGCCAACAGTGTGTTCAATTCCCGTACCGGGGCCAACAGTGTGTTCAATTCCCATACCGGGGCCAACAGTGTGTTCAATACCCATACCGGGGCCAACAGTGTGTTCAATTCCCATACCGGCTCCAACAGTGTGTTCAATTCCCATACCGGGGCCAACAGTGTGTTCAATTCCCATACCGGCTCCAACAGTGTGTTCAATTCCCATACCGGGGCCAACAGTGTGTTCAATTCCCATACCGGGGCCAACAGTGTGTTCAATTCCCATACCGGGGCCAACAGTGTGTTCAATTCCCATACCGGCTCCAACAGTGTGTTCAATTCCCATACCGGGGCCAACAGTGTGTTCAATTCCCATACCGGGGCCAACAGTGTGTTCAATTCCCAAACCGGGGCCAACAGTGTGTTCAATTCCCATACCGGGGCCAACAGTGTGTTCAATTCCCGTACCGGGGCCAACAGTGTGTTCAATTCCCATACCGGGGCCAACAGTGTGTTCAATACCCATACCGGGGCCAACAGTGTGTTCAATTCCCATACCGGCTCCAACAGTGTGTTCAATTCCCATACCGGCTCCAACAGTGTGTTCAATTCCCATACCGGGACGAACAGTGTGTTCAATTCCCGTACCGGGGCCAACAGTGTGTTCAATTCCCATACCGGAGCCAACAGTGTGTTCAATTCCCATACCGGGGCCAACAGTGTGTTCAATTCCCATACCGGCTCCAACAGTGTGTTCAATTCCCATACCGGGGCCAACAGTGTGTTCAATTCCCATACCGGGGCCAACAGTGTGTTCAATTCCCATACCGGGGCCAACAGTGTGTTCAATTCCCATACCGGGCCCAACAGTGTGTTCAATACCCATACCGGGGCCAACAGTGTGTTCAATACCCGTACCGGCTCCAACAGTGTGTTCAATTCCCATACCGGGGCCAACAGTGTGTTCAATTCCCGTACCGGGGCCAACAGTGTGTTCAATACACCTACCGGCTCCAACAGTGTGTTCAATTGCCGTACCGGCTCCAACAGTGTGTTCAATACCCGTACCGGGTGCAACAGTGTGTTCAATTCCCATACCGGCTCCAACAGTGTGTTCAATTCCCATACCGGCTCCAACACTGTGTTCAATTCCCATACCGGGGCCAACAGTGTGTTCAATTCCCATACCGGGGCCAATAGTGTGTTCAATTCCCGTACCGGCTCCAACAGTGTGTTCAATTCCCATATCGGCTCCAACAGTGTGTTCAATTCCCATACCGGGGCCAACAGTGTGTTCAATTCCCATACCGGGGCCAACAGTGTGTTCAATTCCCATACCGGCTCCAACAGTGTGTTCAATTCCCATACCGGCTCCAACAGTGTGTTCAATTCCCGTACCGGGGCCAACAGTGTGTTCAATTCCCATACCGACTCCAACAGTGTGTTCAATTCCCATACCGGGGCCAACAGTGTGTTCAATTCCCGTATCGGGGCCAACAGTGTGTTCAATTCCCGTACCGGGGCCAATGGTGTGTTCAATTCCCATACCGGCTGCAACAGTGTGTTCAATTCCCATACCGGGGCCAACAGTGTGTTCAATGCCCGTACCGGCTCCAACAGTGTGTTCAATTCCCGTACCGGCTCCAACAGTGTGTTCAATACCCGTACCGGGGCCAACAGTGTGTTCAATTCCCATACCGACTCCAACAGTGTGTTCAATTCCCATACCGGGGCCAACAGTGTGTTCAATTCCCATACCGGGGCCAACAGTGTGTTCAATTCCCAAACCGGGGCCAACAGTGTGTTCAATTCCCATACCGGGGCCAACAGTGTGTTCAATTCCCATACCGGGCCAACAGTGTGTTCAATTCCCATACCGGGCCAACAGTGTGTTCAATTCCCATACCGGCTCCAACAGTGTGTTCAATTCCCATACCGGGGCCAACAGTGTGTTCAATACCCATACCGGGGCCAACAGTGTGTTCAATTCCCGTACCGGGGCCAACAGTGTGTTCAATACCCGTACCGGCTCCAACAGTGTGTTCAATTCCCATACCGGGGCCAACAGTGTGTTCAATACCCATACCGGGGCCAACAGTGTGTTCAATGCCCGTACCGGCTCCAACAGTGTGTTCAATTCCCATACCGGGGCCAACAGTGTGTTCAATTCCCATACCGGGGCCAACAGTGTGTTCAATTCCCATACCGGGCCAACAGTGTGTTCAATTCCCGTACCGGGGCCAACAGTGTGTTCAATTCCCGTACCGGGGCCAACAGTGTGTTCAATTCCCTTACCGGGGCCAACAGTGTGTTCAATTACCATACCGGCTCCAACAGTGTGTTCAATTCCCTTACCGGGGCCAACAGTGTGTTCAATTCCCGTACCGGGGCCAACAGTGTGTTCAATTCCCATACCGGCTCCAACAGTGTGTTCAATTCCCATACCGGGGCCAACAGTGTGTTCAATTCCCATACCGGGGCCAACAGTGTGTTCAATTCCCATACCGGCTCCAACAGTGTGTTCAATTCCCATACCGGCTCCAACAGTGTGTTCAATTCCCATACCGGGGCCAACAGTGTGTTCAATTCCCATACCGGGGCCAACAGTGTGTTCAATTCCCGTACCGGGGCCAACAGTGTGTTCAATACCCGTACCGGCTCCAACAGTGTGTTCAATTCCCATACCGGGGCCAACAGTGTGTTCAATACCCATACCGGGGCCAACAGTGTGTTCAATGCCCGTACCGGCTCCAACAGTGTGTTCAATTCCCATACCGGGGCCAACAGTGTGTTCAATTCCCATACCGGGGCCAACAGTGTGTTCAATTCCCATACCGGGGCCAACAGTGTGTTCAATTCCCGTACCGGGGCCAACAGTGTGTTCAATTCCCGTACCGGGGCCAACAGTGTGTTCAATTCCCTTACCGGGGCCAACAGTGTGTTCAATTCCCGTACCGGGGCCAACAGTGTGTTCAATTCCCATACCGGCTCCAACAGTGTGTTCAATTCCCATACCGGGGCCAACAGTGTGTTCAATTCCCATACCGGGGCCAACAGTGTGTTCAATTCCCATACCGGCTCCAACAGTGTGTTCAATTCCCATACCGGCTCCAACAGTGTGTTCAATTCCCATACCGGGGCCAACAGTGTGTTCAATTCCCATACCGGGGCCAACAGTGTGTTCAATTCCCATACCGGGGCCAACAGTGTGTTCAATTCCCATACCGGGGCCAACAGTGTGTTCAATTCCCATACCGGCTCCAACAGTGTGTTCAATTCCCATACCGGGGCCAACAGTGTGTTCAATTCCCATACCGGGGCCAACAGTGTGTTCAATTCCCATACCGGTCCAACAGTGTGTTCAATTCCCATATCGGCTCCAACAGTGTGTTCAATTCCCATACCGGGGCCAACAGTGTGTTCAATTCCCGTACCGGCTCCAACAGTGTGTTCAATTCCCATACCGGGGCCAACAGTGTGTTCAATTCCCGTACCGGCTCCAACAGTGTGTTCAATTCCCATACCGGCTCCAACAGTGTGTTCAATTCCCATACCGGGGCCAACAGTGTGTTCAATTCCCATACCGGGGCCAACAGTGTGTTCAATTCCCATACCGGGGCCAACAGTGTGTTCAATTCCCATACCGGGGCCAACAGTGTGTTCAATACCCATACCGGGGCCAACAGTGTGTTCAATTCCCATACCGGGGCCAACAGTGTGTTCAATTCCCGTACCGGCTCCAACAGTGTGTTCAATTCCCATACCGGCTCCAACAGTGTGTTCAATTCCCATACCGGGGCCAACAGTGTGTTCAATTCCCGTACCGGCTCCAACAGTGTGTTCAATTCCCATACCGGCTCAAACAGTGTGTTCAATCCCATACCGGGGCCAACAGTGTGTTCAATTCCCATACCGGGGCCAACAAGTGTGTTCAAATCCCATACCGGCTCCAACAGTGTGTTCAATTCCCATACCGGGGCCAACAGTGTGTTCAATTCCCATACCGGGGCCAACAGTGTGTTCAATTCCCATACCGGGGCCAACAGTGTGTTCAATACCCGTACCGGCTCCAACAGTGTGTTCAATACCCGTACCGGCTCCAACAGTGTGTTCAATTCCCATACCGGCTCCAACAGTGTGTTCAATTCCCATACCGGGGCCAACAGTGTGTTCAATTCCCATACCGGCTCCAACAGTGTGTTCAATTCCCATACCGGGGCCAACAGTGTGTTCAATTCCCATACCGGGGCCAACAGTGTGTTCAATTCCCATACCAGGGCCAACAGTGTGTTCAATACCCGTACCGGGGCCAACAGTGTGTTCAATTCCCATACCGGGGCCAACAGTGTGTTCAATTCCCATACCGGGGCCAACAGTGTGTTCAATTCCCATACCGGGGCCAACAGTGTGTTCAATACCCATACCGGGGCCAACAGTGTGTTCAATTCCCATACCGGCTCCAACAGTGTGTTCAATTCCCATACCGGGGCCAACAGTGTGTTCAATTCCCGTACCGGGCCAACAGTGTGTTCAATTCCCATACCGGGGCCAACAGTGTGTCAATTCCCATACCGGCTCCAACAGTGTGTTCAATTCCCATACCGGGGCCAACAGTGTGTTCAATTCCCATACCGGCTCCAACAGTGTGTTCAATTCCCATACCGGGGCCAACAGTGTGTTCAATTCCCGTACCGGCTCCAACAGTGTGTTCAATACCCATACCGGGGCCAACAGTGTGTTCAATTCCCATACCGGGGCCAACAGTGTGTCAATTCCCATACCGGGGCCAACAGTGTGTTCAATTCCCATACCGGCTCCAACAGTGTGTTCAATTCCCATACCGGGGCCAACAGTGTGTTCATTCCCATACCGGCTCCAACAGTGTGTTCAATTCCCATACCGGGGCCAACAGTGTGTTCAATTCCCGTACCGGCTCCAACAGTGTGTTCAATACCCATACCGGGGCCAACAGTGTGTTCAATTCCCATACCGGGGCCAACAGTGTGTTCAATTCCCATACCGGGGCCAACAGTGTGTTCAATTCCCATACCGGGGCCAACAGTGTGTTCAATTCCCATACCGGGGCCAACAGTGTGTTCAATTCCCGTACCGGGGCCAATGGTGTGTTCAATTCCCATACCGGCTGCAACAGTGTGTTCAATTCCCATACCGGGGCCAACAGTGCGTTCAATACCCGTACCGGCTCCAACAGTGTGTTCAATTCCCATACCGGGGCCAACAGTGTGTTCAATTCCCATACCGGCTCCAACAGTGTGTTCAATTCCCATACCGGAGCCAACAGTGTGTTCAATTCCCGTACCGGCTCCAACAGTGTGTTCAATTCCCATACCGGCTCCAACAGTGTGTTCAATTCCCATACCGGCTCCAACAGTGTGTTCAATACCCATACCGGGGCCAACAGTGTGTTCAATTCCCATACCGGGGCCAACAGTGTGTTCAATACCCATACCGGGGCCAACAGTGTGTTCAATTCCCATACCGGCTCCAACAGTGTGTTCAATTCCCATACCGGGGCCAACAGTGTGTTCAATTCCCGTACCGGGGCCAACAGTGTGTTCAATTCCCATACCGGGGCCAACAGTGTGTTCAATTCCCAAACCGGGGCCAACAGTGTGTTCAATTCCCATACCGGCTCCAACAGTGTGTTCAATTCCCATAACGGGGCCAACAGTGTGTTCAATTCCCGTACCGGGGCCAACAGTGTGTTCAATTCCCATACCGGGGCCAACAGTGTGTTCAATTCCCATACCGGCTCCAACATTGTGTTCAATTCCCAAACCGGGGCCAACAGTGTGTTCAATTCCCATACCGGGGCCAACAGTGTGTTCAATTCCCATACCGGGGCCAACAGTGTGTTCAATACCCGTACCGGCTCCAACAGTGTGTTCAATACCCGTACCGGCTCCAACAGTGTGTTCAATTCCCATACCGGCTCCAACAGTGTGTTCAATTCCCATACCGGGGCCAACAGTGTGTTCAATTCCCATACCGGGGCCAACAGTGTGTTCAATTCCCATACCGGCTCCAACAGTGTGTTCAATTCCCATACCGGGGCCAACAGTGTGTTCAATTCCCATACCGGGGCCAACAGTGTGTTCAATTCCCATACCGGGGCCAACAGTGTGTTCAATTCCCATACCGGCTCCAACAGTGTGTTCAATTCCCATACCGGCTCCAACAGTGTGTTCAATTCCCATACCGGCTCCAACAGTGTGTTCAGTTCCCATACCGGCTCCAACAGTGTGTTCAATTCCCATACCGGGGCCAACAGTGTGTTCAATTCCCATACTGGGGCCAACAGTGTGTTCAATTCCCATACCGGGTCCAACAGTGTGTTCAATACCCATACCGGGGCCAACAGTGTGTTCAATTCCCGTACCGGGGCCAACAGTGTGTTCAATACCCGTACCGGCTCCAACAGTGTGTTCAATTCCCATACCGGGGCCAACAGTGTGTTCAATACCCATACCGGGGCCAACAGTGTGTTCAATGCCCGTACCGGCTCCAACAGTGTGTTCAATTCCCATACCGGGGCCAACAGTGTGTTCAATTCCCATACCGGGGCCAACAGTGTGTTCAATTCCCATACCGGGGCCAACAGTGTGTTCAATTCCCGTACCGGGGCCAACAGTGTGTTCAATTCCCGTACCGGGGCCAACAGTGTGTTCAATTCCCTTACCGGGGCCAACAGTGTGTTCAATTCCCGTACCGGGGCCAACAGTGTGTTCAATTCCCATACCGGCTCCAACAGTGTGTTCAATTCCCATACCGGGGCCAACAGTGTGTTCAATTCCCATACCGGGGCCAACAGTGTGTTCAATTCCCATACCGGCTCCAACAGTGTGTTCAATTCCCATACCGGCTCCAACAGTGTGTTCAATTCCCATACCGGGGCCAACAGTGTGTTCAATTCCCATACCGGGGCCAACAGTGTGTTCAATTCCCATACCGGGGCCAACAGTGTGTTCAATTCCCATACCGGGGCCAACAGTGTGTTCAATTCCCATACCGGCTCCAACAGTGTGTTCAATTCCCATACCGGGGCCAACAGTGTGTTCAATTCCCATACCGGGGCCAACAGTGTGTTCAATTCCCATACCGGTCCAACAGTGTGTTCAATTCCCATATCGGCTCCAACAGTGTGTTCAATTCCCATACCGGGGCCAACAGTGTGTTCAATTCCCGTACCGGCTCCAACAGTGTGTTCAATTCCCATACCGGGGCCAACAGTGTGTTCAATTCCCGTACCGGCTCCAACAGTGTGTTCAATTCCCATACCGGCTCCAACAGTGTGTTCAATTCCCATACCGGGGCCAACAGTGTGTTCAATTCCCATACCGGGGCCAACAGTGTGTTCAATTCCCATACCGGGGCCAACAGTGTGTTCAATTCCCATACCGGGGCCAACAGTGTGTTCAATACCCATACCGGGGCCAACAGTGTGTTCAATTCCCATACCGGGGCCAACAGTGTGTTCAATTCCCGTACCGGCTCCAACAGTGTGTTCAATTCCCATACCGGCTCCAACAGTGTGTTCAATTCCCATACCGGGGCCAACAGTGTGTTCAATTCCCGTACCGGCTCCAACAGTGTGTTCACTTCCCATACCGGCTCAAACAGTGTGTTCAAATCCCATACCGGGGCCAACAGTGTGTTCAATTCCCATACCGGGGCCAACAATGTGTTCAAATCCCATACCGGCTCCAACAGTGTGTTCAATTCCCATACCGGGGCCAACAGTGTGTTCAATTCCCATACCGGGGCCAACAGTGTGTTCAATTCCCATACCGGGGCCAACAGTGTGTTCAATACCCGTACCGGCTCCAACAGTGTGTTCAATACCCGTACCGGCTCCAACAGTGTGTTCAATTCCCATACCGGCTCCAACAGTGTGTTCAATTCCCATACCGGGGCCAACAGTGTGTTCAATTCCCATACCGGCTCCAACAGTGTGTTCAATTCCCATACCGGGGCCAACAGTGTGTTCAATTCCCATACCGGGGCCAACAGTGTGTTCAATTCCCATACCGGGCCAACAGTGTGTTCAATACCCGTACCGGGGCCAACAGTGTGTTCAATTCCCATACCGGGGCCAACAGTGTGTTCAATTCCCATACCGGGGCCAACAGTGTGTTCAATTCCCATACCGGGGCCAACAGTGTGTTCAATTACCCATACCGGGGCCAACAGTGTGTTCAATTCCCATACCGGCTCCAACAGTGTGTTCAATTCCCATACCGGGGCCAACAGTGTGTTCAATTCCCATACCGGGGCCAACAGTGTGTTCAATTCCCATACCGGGGCCAACAGTGTGTTCAATTCCCATACCGGCTCCAACAGTGTGTTCAATTCCCATACCGGGGCCAACAGTGTGTTCAATTCCCATACCGGCTCCAACAGTGTGTTCAATTCCCATACCGGGGCCAACAGTGTGTTCAATTCCCGTACCGGCTCCAACAGTGTGTTCAATACCCATACCGGGGCCAACAGTGTGTTCAATTCCCATACCGGGGCCAACAGTGTGTTCAATTCCCATACCGGGGCCAACAGTGTGTTCAATTCCCATACCGGCTCCAACAGTGTGTTCAATTCCCATACCGGGGCCAACAGTGTGTTCAATTCCCATACCGGCTCCAACAGTGTGTTCAATTCCCATACCGGGGCCAACAGTGTGTTCAATTCCCGTACCGGCTCCAACAGTGTGTTCAATACCCATACCGGGGCCAACAGTGTGTTCAATTCCCATACCGGGGCCAACAGTGTGTTCAATTCCCATACCGGGGCCAACAGTGTGTTCAATTCCCATACCGGGGCCAACAGTGTGTTCAATTCCCATACCGGGGCCAACAGTGTGTTCAATTCCCGTACCGGGGCCAACAGTGTGTTCAATACCCGTACCGGCTCCAACAGTGTGTTCAATTCCCGTACCGGCTCCAACAGTGTGTTCAATTCCCATACCGGGGCCAACAGTGTGTTCAATTCCCGTATCGGGGCCAACAGTGTGTTCAATTCCCGTACCGGGGCCAATGGTGTGTTCAATTCCCATACCGGCTGCAACAGTGTGTTCAATTCCCATACCGGGGCCAACAGTGCGTTCAATACCCGTACCGGCTCCAACAGTGTGTTCAATTCCCATACCGGGGCCAACAGTGTGTTCAATTCCCATACCGGCTCCAACAGTGTGTTCAATTCCCATACCGGAGCCAACAGTGTGTTCAATTCCCGTACCGGCTCCAACAGTGTGTTCAATTCCCATACCGGCTCCAACAGTGTGTTCAATTCCCATACCGGCTCCAACAGTGTGTTCAATACCCGTACCGGGGCCAACAGTGTGTTCAATACCCATACCGGGGCCAACAGTGTGTTCAATTCCCATACCGGCTCCAACAGTGTGTTCAATTCCCATACCGGGGCCAACAGTGTGTTCAATTCCCGTACCGGGGCCAACAGTGTGTTCAATTCCCATACCGGGGCCAACAGTGTGTTCAATTCCCATAACCGGGGCCAACAGTGTGTTCAATTCCCATACCGGCTCCAACAGTGTGTTCAATTCCCATACCGGGGCCAACAGTGTGTTCAATTCCCGTACCGGGGCCAACAGTGTGTTCAATTCCCATACCGGGGCCAACAGTGTGTTCAATTCCCATACCGGCTCCAACAGTGTGTTCAATTCCCATACCGGGGCCAACAGTGTGTTCAATTCCCATACCGGGCCAACAGTGTGTTCAATTCCCATACCGGGGCCAACAGTGTGTTCAATACCCGTACCGGCTCCAACAGTGTGTTCAATTCCCATACCGGCTCCAACAGTGTGTTCAATTCCCATACCGGGGCCAACAGTGTGTTCAATTCCCATACCGGGGCCAACAGTGTGTTCAATTCCCATACCGGGGCCAACAGTGTGTTCAATTCCCATACCGGCTCCAACAGTGTGTTCAATTCCCATACCGGGGCCAACAGTGTGTTCAATTCCCATACCGGGGCCAACAGTGTGTTCAATTCCCATACCGGGGCCAACAGTGTGTTCAATTCCCATACCGGCTCCAACAGTGTGTTCAATTCCCATACCGGCTCCAACAGTGTGTTCAATTCCCATACCGGCTCCAACAGTGTGTTCAATTCCCATACCGGCTCCAACAGTGTGTTCAATTCCCATACCGGGGCCAACAGTGTGTTCAATTCCCATACTGGGGCCAACAGTGTGTTCAATTCCCATACCGGGTCCAACAGTGTGTTCAATACCCATACCGGGGCCAACAGTGTGTTCAATTCCCGTACCGGGGCCAACAGTGTGTTCAATACCCGTACCGGCTCCAACAGTGTGTTCAATTCCCATACCGGGGCCAACAGTGTGTTCAATACCCATACCGGGGCCAACAGTGTGTTCAATGCCAATACCGGCTCCAACAGTGTGTTCAATTCCCATACCGGGGCCAACAGTGTGTTCAATTCCCATACCGGGGCCAACAGTGTGTTCAATTCCCATACCGGGGCCAACAGTGTGTTCAATTCCCGTACCGGGGCCAACAGTGTGTTCAATTCCCGTACCGGGGCCAACAGTGTGTTCAATTCCCATACCGGGGCCAACAGTGTGTTCAATTCCCGTACCGGGGCCAACAGTGTGTTCAATTCCCATACCGGCTCCAACAGTGTGTTCAATTCCCATACCGGGGCCAACAGTGTGTTCAATTCCCATACCGGGGCCAACAGTGTGTTCAATTCCCGTATCGGGGCCAACAGTGTGTTCAATTCCCATACCGGGGCCAACAGTGTGTTCAATTCCCATACCGGCTCCAACAGTGTGTTCAATTCCCATACCGGGGCCAACAGTGTGTTCAATTCCCATACCGGCTCCAACAGTGTGTTCAATTCCCATACCGGCTCCAACAGTGTGTTCAATTCCCATACCGGGGCCAACAGTGTGTTCAATTCCCATACCGGGGCCAACAGTGTGTTCAATTCCCATACCGGGGCCAACAGTGTGTTCAATTCCCATACCGGGGCCAACAGTGTGTTCAATTCCCATACCGGCTCCAACAGTGTGTTCAATTCCCATACCGGGGCCAACAGTGTGTTCAATTCCCATACCGGGGCCAACAGTGTGTTCAATTCCCATACCGGCTCCAACAGTGTGTTCAATTCCCATATCGGCTCCAACAGTGTGTTCAATTCCCATACCGGGGCCAACAGTGTGTTCAATTCCCGTACCGGCTCCAACAGTGTGTTCAATTCCCATACCGGGGCCAACAGTGTGTTCAATTCCCGTACCGGCTCCAACAGTGTGTTCAATTCCCATACCGGGGCCAACAGTGTGTTCAATTCCCATACCGGGGCCAACAGTGTGTTCAATTCCCATACCGGGGCCAACAGTGTGTTCAATACCCATACCGGGGCCAACAGTGTGTTCAATTCCCGTACCGGCTCCAACAGTGTGTTCAATTCCCATACCGGCTCCAACAGTGTGTTCAATTCCCATACCGGGGCCAACAGTGTGTTCAATTCCCGTACCGGCTCCAACAGTGTGTTCACTTCCCATACCGGCTCCAACAGTGTGTTCAATTCCCATACCGGGGCCAACAGTGTGTTCAATTCCCATACCGGCTCCAACAGTGTGTTCAATTCCCATACCGGGGCCAACAGTGTGTTCAATTCCCGTACCGGGGCCAACAGTGTGTTCAATTCCCATACCGGCTCCAACAGTGTGTTCAATTCCCATACCGGCTGAGGTTATTGATGAAGGATCCGCCTACTCAACATCTAACTCCCGCCTGGTCATCACCAGTCAGCACCACCCTCTGCCCTCCAAAGGAGAAAGCAACCTATGGTCATCTGGGGCTATGGTAACTTTACAGGGTCATTGAAACATGTATGAGGATGAGTTGAAGGAAGGCAAAAATTAGAAAGATAGAAGGAAAAATACATGGTCCAATTCTTTCCCTTGTTTGTGTTCTGTAATAAAGCCGAAGGATAAATTGTGGCTGTCTTTTGCTGCCCCCTAGTGTGTATTTATGATTTAGCATTGGGTTCATTCATAACTTTAATAGTATGAGTGAAGATCGGAGACTGGTGGAGATCAAAGGTAGATCCATCAGCAGCCATCGATCATTCACCAAGGCTGAAAACAAAAACATAAGGAAGCATTTTGTTGCGTTATAACAACATGGGGAAAATGTGGGGTGCTGGGGTGGAGTAACATCAATATTCCAATGAGGAAAAGTGCTGTTGAACAATGTCCAGTTCAATAGAAAATTGCAGCATGATACAAACGATTGATAGTGAGGCTGTCTTCTTTGTTATTGCTGGAGGAATACACAAGGCAGTCAATGAAATGCTTGAAAGAGAAAGGATTTACAAATGCATGGAACTACAGGGATATGATTTCTTGGGAGAGCCCACACACAAATGGGAGAAGTGGGGGATGGCAGGAATGTGGGGTGCCAGGGGGATCTGCCAATACCAGTGGCCTGAATTTCAATTGCCCTGGTGGTGAAGTCAGATATGGACAGTGTAATGTTCTCTATGTTCATGGATGGCGATGTCTTTGTTGTTAAATCAATTAGAGAACATACGGCTTTGCTAAAGAACAAAACTTTTTATTAATTAACTAAACACTATAAAGGTTTCCACAATGTGAACGGTATTGGCTTGTGTCCATATGCGACAAGGGCAGTTGAATTTCGAGGGGGTACAAAAGAGCTGTGCATCCGCAAACAGCAGAATTCATATCATCACAAAGATCTGAACCACAGGGCTCAACCGCAACCTCAGAGGCCTTTGTGCCTGCATATGGCTCCTGTTTGTGTGTCCTTGATCTGTGCTGCAGGGCATTCATCTCAATGTTTTGCTGCTTTATGATTAGCTGATTGTTTTCTATGATTCTTTCCTTTGCAGCTCTTGCAGCTGCTGAGCTATGCATCGCATTGTGTTTATTATCTCATTTGACTCACAGTTTTGGTCGCTGTGTTGGTGCACGCTCTCAAAGGCAACTGGATCTTCTACGCCCACCATGCTTTCAGTAGCAGCTTGGCAGTGTTTCGTTCTGGGCAGAGCTGCGGCCTGAGCTTTGCATTTGTTTTCCGGCTTCTGTTGTGTCTTTTCATCTATGGCTGCCGTGTGCACCATCTGTATGCAGTTGGTGTCTGTGTCTTGACTTTCTGGGATTTGTTGCAAAGCAACTTTGCTGGCCTTGCATATCCATATTGCATTGGATAAAGTCAAATCATATTTGCCCAGCAATCGTTTGCGTAACATGTCCCTTTTAAGTCCTGTGGTGAATGTATAATGCGTATAATTCACACTGTATCACTGTGTCCCTGTGGGCTCCATCTGTGAGCCGTTGCGCGGCTCTGCCCACAGGGGGAGATGAGCTGCATGTACAGGGATCTACCCTCGGCTCCGCCCATGACTCCGCCCATGGCTCCTCCCACTGCCGGAAGTATAAAGTGCTGTCTTGTGAGCCTGCCCTCAGTTCTTCTGGTCGCAGGCAGGCTCAGTTGTAAGTCGATTAAAGCCACAGTTTACTTCCACTCGTATCTTGAGTGAATTGATGGTCGCATCAATTTAATCGACTTAAAAAAAAACCCACCATGGAATCAGCCCTCAAACCTGATCGACTGGAACTCGGCCCCAGGCCGCAGAAGCGAAGGAAATCTTTCTACATTGGCTTCGGTGCTTCAAGGCCTACCTGGCTGCGTCGACTACCTCCGCTGTTACTGAAGAGCAGAAACTCAGTCTCCTACACACACGGGTGAGCCATCGCATTTCTACTCAACTCGATAGTACCGACTCGTACACCGAAGCCCTCGCTATACTCGACCGCCTATACGTGAGGCCTGTAAATGAAGTTTACGCGCGGCATATTTTCACTACCCGCCGCCAGCGCTCCACAGAGTCGCTAGAGGACTACCTGCGCGACCTAAAAGCTCTTGCATGGGAATGTAACTTTCAGGCTGTAACTGCCTTCCAGCATATGGAACTCGCTGTCTGTGATGTGTATGTTGCAGGGGTCCGGTCCAACTACGTGCGCCAGCGTCTCCTCGAAAAAGGGGCCCAGAACCTGGAGGACACAGTAACGCTAGTAACCTCGCTGGAGGTGGCTTTCCAAAGTTTGAACTCGTTCCCAGCCGACCACGCGACCCCATCGTGGACCCCTGACCCGAGACTGCCCCAGGCCTGCGCCGCGTGGCCGCCCGCTCACCACGGAGCGCCATCGTGTCATTTCTGCGTTCAGCCCTAACACCCACGGCAGCACTGCCCGGCCCGCAACGCGACCTGCAGCAGCTGTGGTCGAAAAGGACATTTCGCGAAGGTATGCCTGTCTAAAACTAAACCCTCAAAATCTACCGCTATCCAGAGCAATTGCTCCTCCAACTCGCAGGCCTGCAGACCCTGCAATGTTGCAGCGTGTCTTCCGACTCCTCCTCCGCACGACATGTGCGACTCATGGGGGCCACCATCTTGGCAATCCTCCCCCACGCGGCCAGCCATGTGCAAGTCATGGGGGCCGCCATCTTGGGCGTCACCTTCCTCGCCGCCCGCCACGTGTGATCCACGGGGGCAGCCATCTTGAACGCCATCTTCCTCATCAGCTGCCACATACAATCAATGGGGGCCGCCATATTGGCCATCACCCGATGTGCATATCGACGACTACGACCTCTGCGGACAGTCATCACGGGGCCGCTCCAGCACCGCTGACCACGCCACCGACTACCCGCAGCTCAACGCAGTCACTTTGGACCAGTCGCGGCCAAAGCACCTCAAAAGCTCAATGATGTCCGTTCAGAACAACGGATACAAGACACCGTGCCTCTTCGACTCCGGGAGCACCGAGAGCTTCGTTCATCCAGACCTGGTAAGACGCTGTTCGCTCCCTATCTTTCCAGCACGGCAAGCTATCTCCCTCGCCTCGGGGTCGCACTCGGTCCAAATACAAGGGCGCACGATTGCAACACTAACGATACAGGGCGCCAACTACTCCAACTTCCAGTTGTACGTACTCCCAGACCTCTGCGCCCCTGTCCTACTCGGGCTCGATTTGCAATGCAATCGTAGAAGCCTAACACTCAGCTTCGGCGGACCCCTGCCTCCCCTCACTATATGCAGCTTAGCGACTCTAAAAATCGACCCCCCTCCACTCTTTGCCAATCTCACCGCTAACTGCAGACCCGTAGCCACTCGCAGCAGGCGGTATACCCTGCAGGACAGGGTATTTATTAGAGCCGAAGTCCAGCGGCTCCTACGTGAGGGAGTCATAGAGGCCAGTAACAGCCCCTGGAGAGCTCAGGTGGTGGTCGTCAAGACTAGGGAAAAGTTCTGGATGGTGGTTGATTACAGCCAGATTATTAACCAGTTCACGCACCACGATGCGTACCCCCTCCCCCGGATTGCAGACATGGTCAACAGATCGCCCAGTACCGCATCTTTTCTACGGTGCATCTGACGTCTGCACACCACCAGCTCCCAATCCGCCCGGAGGACCGCCACTACACGGCGTTCGAGGCAGATGGCCGCCTCTTCCATTTCTTCCGGGTCCCCTTTGGCGTCACGAATGGGGTCTCGGTGTTCCAACGAACAATGGACCGAATGGTGGACCAGTTCGGGCTGCAGGCCACGTTTCTGTACTTGGATAACGTCACCATCTGCGGCCGTGACCAGCAGGAAAATGAAGCCAACCTCCACCGATTTCTCCAAACCGCCCAAAAACTCAACCTCACATACAAGGAGAAATGCATTTTCCGCACTTCCAGACTAGCCATCCTCGGCTTCGTCGTGGAAAACGGAGTCCTGGGGCCTGACCCGGACCGTATACGCCCCTCTTACAGCTCCCTCTCCCTCACTGCCCCAGGGTTTCAAGAGGTGCCTGGGATTCTTCTCTTATTACGCCCAGTGGGTCCCCCAGTATGCGGACAAAGCCCGCCCGCCCGCCCACTATTTAAGACCACACTCTTCCCACTGTCAGCCGAGGCCCGCCAGGCCTTCAGCTGCATCAAGGAGGACATTGCCAAAGCTGCCATGCGGGCGGTGGATGAATCCGTCACCTTTCAGGTGGAGAGCGACGCCTCAGAGGTCGCTCTCGCCGCCACTCTGAACCAGGCAGGGAGGCCAGTAGCTTTCTTCTCCCGAACCCTCTCCGCTTCAGAACTTCAACACTCCTCAGTCGAAAAAGAAGCTCAAGCCATTGTGGAAGCCGTACGGCACTGGAGGCACTACCTCGCAGGTAGGAGGTTTACCCTCATCACCGACCAGAGCTCCGTTGCCTTCATGTTCGACAACTCGCAAAACGATAAAATCTTGAGGTGGAGGATCGAACTCTCCACCTATAACTATGATATCATATATCGGCCGGGGAAGCTCAACGAGCCCCCAGATGCCCTGTCCCACGGCACATGCGCCAGCTCGCAAGATTACAGGCTATCCACAATGACCTCTGCCACCCGGGGGTCACCCGGCTCGCCCACTACATCAAGGCCCGCCATTGGGTTCGCCATTCATGAGTGACGAGCTGCGTCAGTACCTGCTCGACAAGGTCATCGCCTCGAGCAGGACTACCAGCTATAAACCCAGAGAGAACGGGCAGGTGGAGAGGGAGAACGGGCAGGTGGAGAGGGAGAACGCGATGGTCTGGAAGACCGTCCTACTGACCCTATGGTCCAGGAATCTCCTGACCTCCCACTGGCAAGAGGTCCTCCCCGACGCGCTCCATGCAATTAGGTCCCACCTGTGTACGGCCACAAACCAGACTCCTCACGAGCGATTATTTGTTTTCCCTAGAGGCACTACCATGGGGGCCTCGCTTCCATCTTGGTTGAGGACACCAGGCCCAGTTCTCCTCCGGAAGCACGTCCGGACACATAAAACAGACCCGCTGGTAGAGAGGGTCCTACTACTACATTCAAACCCCCACTACGCCTTTATCGAGCACCCTGATGGCCGACAGGACACCATTTCCCTCCGGGACCTGGCGCCTGCAGGATCCACCACCACCACCACCACCGCCGAGGTACCTTTCACACTACACCCCACCCGACCCCCCACGCCCTGCGCCCCCGCACCTACAGGTTCCCTGCGCCCCCTTTCGCCCGTCACACCGGTCAGGAATGAAGCTCTGAACAAACCACCCCCGGAGTCCACCCTCAGATTCACACTGGACATCAGCACACAGCCATCCGAAGCGGCTGCAACCCCGATGCTCCGCCGATCCCAGTGGATGACAATGTCTTTGTGGTTGAATCAATTAGAGAATATACGGCTTTGTTAAAGAACAAAACTATTTATTAAATAATTAAAAACTATAGAGGTTTCTACAATGTGAACAATAAGTACAGTTGGATACTATGGCCAAATACAAATAATTATGATTAACTAGTATTAATTACGATTGAGTAAGGAGCTACTTGATATGCAACTGAACTCTACGCCTGCTATCCACGTTCTGCTGCACACCCCGTGTATTCCAGTAACGTTCTCCTGTTGTCACACCACCTAGTGGGTGGATGCTAGAACCTGTCTGTGTTCCAGTAACATTATCCTGTTGTCATGCCACCTAGTGGTCGGATGCTGGAATCTTAGTCTATACATACGGCACCTATCTTAA
Source organism: Scyliorhinus canicula (assembly GCF_902713615.1). NCBI lineage: Eukaryota > Metazoa > Chordata > Chondrichthyes > Carcharhiniformes > Scyliorhinidae > Scyliorhinus > Scyliorhinus canicula. The sequence continues at coordinate 149,966,255 of NC_052150.1, read as the reverse complement.
CTTACAGTTCGGTTATTAAATTATACACAAATGATATTTTGCATATCATTACAGACAGTGCTCTTGGATGGTGGGTGGCATCTTTTGTTCTTGGCAATTGTCTTGCAGGCTGCCTGCAAAAGCCTCTGCCATCTGGCAGTTAAGTGACCAGCAGTTGGCCTTCCTCCTAATTAAGGACTCCAAGAGTGCAACATGCCAACAGCCAAGAGCTGCCAGTCAATCAGAAGCCAACAGCTCTTGCACTCAGCAGTGCCACGGGGGAGGCCGTGGCTGTTGCAGGAACAACAGCCTCCCCAAAATCCCAGGATCACAAAGTAACCCAGGAAAAAGTGAGTGTTGTTGTGGTGGGGGAAGGATTGGGGGGGGGGGGGGGGGGGGGGTTAGTGCAGATTGATGGACAACCACTTGCCCAAGCCCCCCACCTCTCCCCTCCCCCCGCCGAGCTGATAATCACCCCACACAGTTTTACCAGTTGTGTGGGCCACACGTCGGCAGGTTCGTCTGGAGCTGGGATAATTGCAGCGGTAGTGGGAAAGGGCCTTTAATTGGTCGGTAATTGACCACTTTAGGGTTTCAAGTGCGGGATGCAGCATGAAGACCTCCCTGCCCAGAACCGACTTACAGTGGAGGCAGGAATGTACTGAGTATTGGTTCTGGTGCGAACCCACCAAAGTTTCAGGCCTGCCCACTTCCTTTCTCACCTCCTGTGGGAGATTCCTGTCAGTGTGTCTGTCTTCTGGCAACCCTCATCCCATCAATTAATTTGCTGTTAAGGACATTCGTGAGCTTGTTCATGGGCTGGAGATGGACAGTATCTAATTTCAAGGGTCAGAATGGGAAAAGCAAATTATGTGGGACACATTAGTGCACACTGGGAGCACAGCAAGGCCCCATTACTGACTGTGGCTTCTGATATAAACTTAAGTGCTCATCCAGTAGCCCAAGCTCACCCCAAAATAATTATGGCCTTTGCATATGAAAATTGCATTGCACCATTGATGCCAACATTGCGCAGGATGAAGAAGTGGAAATGAACCAACCTTTGGGTTCCCGATCCTGGATTTAAAATCCAGTCCCAGATACTTTAAAAGAAAATTAAAAACACTGTATAGAAAGTGCAATGGATTTGCCCAGCTTTTGTTAAATACCAACGTTATAGGTTTGTAACTTATTTTAAACTCAAAAAGCAAATAATTTTCCTTAAGCAAGTTATCCTGTAAATGTATCCAGAAATGAATGAATGTTACAGCACCTTGTTCATGAATGTTCAGTGCAGTACATGAACACACATGAGAAAGTTTGGTAACCGCAAAGCTTAGATTCTGAAATACCAGTTGATATTCAATTAACCTCATTCGAAAATGTTGGAACTCTATCTTGGCTTTACTTTTGTGTGTCTACTTCCAATGTTCACCGGAACGCTCCGACTCTTGGAACAATCCATCGTTACTTTTCTTGCCAGCGACTCAGGAAACAATATCACCTAAATTTTTATTTTCTTTGGTTGTACTACGGTCCCCATGTAGATCAATGACTTCCAGTCAATCTCTGAAAGAATGACACATCAAGATTTCATGTTTTAGAGGGACCTGTTTGTGGATGGGAGGTTTGCGAGCCTGGGTGAGTTAGAGGGGAAGTTTGGGCTCCCCCCGGGGAACATGTTTAGGTACATGCAGGTTAGGGCATTTGCCAGGCGGCAGGTGGAGGGGTTCCCTCTGCTGCCCCCACGTGGGGTACAGGACAGGGTGCTCTCGGGGGTGTGGGTTGGAGGGGGGAGGATTTCCGATGTGTACCACATCATGCAGGAGGTGGATGAGGCCTTGGTGCGGGAGCAGAAGGGTAAATGGGAGGAGGAGCTGGGTGAGGAGATTGAGGAGGGGACGTGGGCGGATGCCCTGGAGAGAGTGAATTCCTCCTCTTCATGTGCGAGGCTTAGCCTCATACAGTTCAAGGTGCTGCACAGGGCCCACATGACCGGAACGAGGATGAGTAGGATTTTCGGGGGCGAAGACAGGTGTGCTAGGTGCTCGGGGAGCCCAGCGAACCACGCCCATATGTTTTGGGCATGCCCAGCGCTGGGGGAGTTCTGGAAGGGGATAGCAAGGACGGTGTCGAGGGTGGTAGGATCCAGGGTCAAGCCAGGCTGGGGACTCGCAGTTTTTGGTGTTGCAGTGGAGCCGGGAGTGCAGGAGGTGAAAGAGGCCGGTGTTCTGGCCTTTGCGTCCCTAGTAGACCGGCGGAGGATTTTGCTCCAATGGAAGGATGCGAGGCCCCCAAGCGTGGAGGCCTGGATCAATGATATGGCGGGGTTCATCAAATTGGAGAAGGTGAAATTTGCCCAGAGGGGATCAGTACAAGGGTTCTTTAGGCGGTGGCAGCCTTTCCTGGACTTCCTGGCAGAACGGTAGGAAAATAGGCCGGCAGCAGCAGCAACCCCGGGGGGGGGGGGGGGGGGGGGGAGAGGAGGGGGGGTGAGGGGGGTTTGTTGCGGGGGAAGGGAGAAATGTGTATATGTGTTTATTGAATATGCCGGGTGCTTATCTATTTCTTCTTTTTGTAGTTACTGGGGGGGGTTTGGGGTTTTGGGGGTTATTGTGGGTTTTTTTTCTTGTTCTTGTTAATATGGTTTTCTTGTTGTTATTTTATGTTTTTGATATGTTTTAGAAAATTTTAATAAAAATTATTTTAAAAAAAAAGATTTCATGTTTTAAGATGTTTACTGTAACGACTAAACATTAACTGACTCAACATTATCTTTGTGGGCAACTTATACTTTAAACCACAGAATGGAATCCCCCATTCTTAGTTTCAGCCCGACTGAAAAAAACACACTTCAAAGATATACTTTACACTACCCTCCACGTAGACATTCAATGTTCCCGGAATTAATCCAAACTGGTTCATATCAATTTTTGTGGGGGAGTTTTTCTCCAACATTTCCTCAATTTTCCAAGAGGGACAAATTAATCAGTCAAGAAATAAATTTCAGGTTATAAATTAATTGTGCTGTTGTCTTGCATTATTTTTCATTTATCTGTTTCCTTTCTGTTAAATGATTTGACTTTCAATTTTAACTCCAATCAATTCAGAGTAATCTGCATCACAACTATTGTGCTATATAGATGGCAGCCAGAGAACCTGCTTTCAGATTTTGAAAATGAAAATGAAAATTGCTTTATTGTCACGAGTAGGCTTCAATGAAGTTACTGTGAAAAGCCCCTAGTCGCCACATTCCAGCGCCTGTCCGGGGAGGCTGGTACGGGAATCGAACCGTGCTGCTGGCCTGCTTGGTCTGCTTTAACAGCCAGCGATTTTGCCCAGTGAGCTAAACCAGCACCCTGGCACTCCCTAAACCAGCCACATTTGACTTATCTTTCACCACACACTGTATATTTCTGTGTATTAGCAAAAATATACCTAAAATACAGGTCTCTGTTTGGGAGACTAAGGGCACGATTCAGTGAAAGCATTTCGGGCGCAACGGGTGAATCCTGGGAGAGGCCCAAAGCGGGCTTCGCTCCAGGCGCCGGGCCGAGCGCAAGTCACCCAACACTGGGCGTGATCCAGATAATGAGCCAATAGGCTCAATTAAATATCCGGACCCCTGGGATTCAATGGCCACATCTGTGAGGCCTCAACTGGACGCCATTTGGCACTGGTTTCCACAAACGTGGGCCTGGCATGATGGCACCTCGGGGGGACGGTTTCACAGGCCAATAGAGCCCCCGGTGGCTGGGACAAGGCAGGGTAGCACCCTGGCACTCCCTGGGTACCCAGTTGGCACTGCTATGGCGTCAGGTTGGCAGTGCCAAGGTGCCTGGGTGCCAGATTGTCACTGCCAAGAATCGGGGCCTTGGGGGGGGGGGCATGTCCATGAAAGGGAGCTGAGGGCGATTCTGAGGGGGATGAGGAAAAGTTGGCAAGTTGAAGGGGGGGCCCTGAAAGCGGGGGTCTTGAAAGGTGTAGAACCTGGGGCAGCCTTTCAAAATGGCGCCCCGATCTCTGAGGAGACAGTCCTGCTGACGAGCTCAGCTCCCAAGTGCATGAAATCACTCAAAGTGTGGCATCAATGGGAGAAACTCCCTGAGGCCATGGTACAGATGTCCTCTGTTTGGGGTGAGCTCTGCTAATCCCCTGCTTCCTCTGCAGTGGGGCTGCGCTTCTGAGGGGTGCAAGCATCTGTGAGCCACTGATTGAGCTTGGCCAAACCCATCCACTTAATGATACAGCTGGGGTATCAAGGTGTCCAGAGGGGCGGTCTGGGTGAGCTCTCACATCACCTGGGGCTCTCTGAACATTCACAGGACACAGTGAGCACTCAGCAGTGTGAGCAGCCAGGAGCCTGTAAGTAGCACCATAGGGGTGCGTTTAAATCACAAACTGCAGCAATGACGATCTGCGCCAGGCCACCCCAATCCCAAGGGGATACCCCGAGTCCACGGATTTGGCACCAAGTCATTCCGCTACTGCCCCCGGTATGGGAAGCCCCCACCTAGCAAGCCCAACAATTTTGGAGAGTTTTTGAGAGTTCTCTTACCTTCTCGCTCCCACTGAACAGTCGTGGCGCCCAGGCCTCGCTTCTAAATGCTGCCACCTATTTGCACCTGGGTGGAGCATCACGGAGGGGTGGAGCATGAAGAGTCCAACCTGCTAATAATATTTAGCACAGGGCACAAACTTCAATAACGCCGCCAGCATGGAGCATGGTGCTGGAATCAGTGCCGGGGCAAATTTTCCTATTTATGCAATTCTGTGCCTGTTCGCGATTCTCACTGATGGCCTCGCGAAGCGGAGAATTCAGTCCCTGGCGTGATTCAGCCATCGCCGATTAGTACTCATCTCCACAAGCGGAGACAAGTCAACGGTGCTCAGAATTTTGGTCAATGTGCATCCACCCCATGCACCCGCAGCACCTTGTACCCTTGGCACCACTAACATCCCCACAGACACACACAGGAACACACACACAAACATGTTTGAACTTCTGTAACTTTAGATCATTTGCTGCATGCTTTTGTTCTTCAATTTTGGTAATATTTTTAATCATTTACAAAATGAGAGCTTCACTGGCTAGACCCAGCATTTATTGTCCATCCCTAGTTGCCCATCAGAAGATGGTGGTGAACTACTTTCCTGAACCGCTGCAGTCCCTAAGGTAGGTACATCCACAGTGCTGTTAGGGAGTGTGTTCCAGGACTTGACCCATCGACAGTGAAGGAAGAGCGATATATTCCCAAGTCAGGAATATGAGTGACTTGGAGGGGAACCTCCAGGTGCTGGGGTTCCTCGGCATCTGCTACCCTTGTCCTTCTAGATAGTAATGACCGTGGCTTTGGAAGGTGCTGCCTCAGAAGCCTTGGTGAGTCCCCTCTGTGAATCTTGTAGATCATAACACTGCTGGCACTGTTCGTCGATGGTGGAGGGAGTGAATGTTTGTGGAAGGGGTACCAATTAAGCGGGCTGCTTTGTCCTGGATGTACAAGCCACCTCCTTTCATTAATAGCGGAGGCTACAGCTTCCTTAACCTTACTCTCTGGAAGTGCCTTCCTAAGTTTCCACATTTCTCCAAAAGCCTTCTCAAAACATACCTTTTCAACCAAGTATTATATGTTTATTGCATTGAAGGTTCTATATCAATTTGTTGTTGTTGATGTCACTGTACTCCTATTGTCAATAGAGATCTGATAACATTAGCCCATCACTTTGGTTTTATTATTTGTTTTCTATCCCTTTGCTTCCATTTTTGGAACCTAATGTCTTACTTTTTCCTTTCTTTTTTTTTTACTGGCATTTTACTGGAGACATAAGAACACAAGAACTAGGAGCAGGAGTAGGCCATCTGGCCCCTCGAGCCTGCTCCGCCATTCAATGAGATCATGGCTGATCTTTTGTGGACACAGCTCCACTTTCCCGCCCAAACATCATAATCCTTAATCCCTTTATTCTTCAAAAAACTATCTATCTTTATCTTGAAAACATTTAATGAAGGAGCCCCAACTGCATCACTGGGCAGGGAATTCCATAGAATTTCAATATTTTATCATTTAAATAATAATCCCTTTTGCTGTTGTTCCTACTAAAATGGATAACCTCATATTTGTCAACATTGTATTCCATCTGCCAGACCCTAGCCCATTCACTTAAACTATTTAAATCTCTCTGCCGACTTCCAGTATCCTCTGCACTTTTTGCTTTACCACTCACCTTGGTGTCACCTTCAAACTTGGACACATTGCCCTTGGTCCCCAATTCCAAATCATCTATGTAAATTGTGAACAATTTTGGGCCCAACACTGATCCCTGAGGGACACCACTAGCTACTGATTGCCAACCAGAGAAACACCCATTAATCCCCAATCTTTGTTTTCTATTAATTAACCAATCCTCTATCCATGCTACGACTTTATCCTTAATGCCATGCATCTTTATCTTATGCAGCAACCTTTTGTGTGGCTCCTTGTCAAAGGCTTTCTGGAAATCCAGATATACCACATCCATCGGCTCCCCGTTATCTACTGCACTGGCAATGTCCTCACAAATTTCCACTAGTTAGGCATGACCTGCTCTTTATGACCCCATGCTGCTTCTGTCCAATGGCACAATTTCCATCCTGATGCCTCGCTATTTCTTCCTTGATGATAGATTCCAGCATCTTCCCTACTACCGAAGTTAAGCTTACTGGCCTGTAATTATCCGCTTTCTGCCTACCTCCTTTTTTAAACAGTGATGTGACATTTGCTAATTTCCAATCCGCCAGGACCAGCATCGGTGAGGGGTTGCCCCTGGGCTGGGGAGGCGGGTGGTCCAGCGCCCGCTGGTCCACCATGCCACCCTTGCATTGTGTACACCCATAACGGGGGCAACTCCAGCTGCTGCCTGTCTGTCCCACCGAACACCCTCGTGACAAAACCCTGTCCGTGACAACATGGTGAAGATCACTTTAAATCCCACTGGCCATGGCAGTTACAGGCCACATAGCTGAAGGCCATTTTAATGGAGAGTTAGCAATTCTAGTAATGCAAGCACTTTACATCCCCCAAATGGATTCCCATGGGTTAGCATTCCATGAAGCACATGGTTGTTACTGCCTGGCATCCCAATCAAACTGTGAGACCTGGATACTCTGCCTGACCTCCGGAGGCAGCAACACCACAGAGGGAGCAGCCAACATTCTAACACCCAAGTGCTGACCCTCCACAATGGGAACAGCCCCATGACCAGAGCGTATGTGTGGACCGGAGAGGGAACTATCGCCCGATCCATGTAACTTTTCCAGTGGGTGTCAGGGTACAGGGTCTGGGGTCCAGTGCCAAGGTGCCACTGCTCTGTCTGGGGGTGCTTGTGCAGGGTGTGTTGGATGCCATCAGGAGTGTAAGCAAGGGCTGTGAGGGCAGAGGAGGCCTGGTGGACCCATGGATCTGGGGTGGAAACCATAGCTGATTGCCTGTCCTTCACCCTCTCCAAATCCTTACAGATGTCACATCATGAAAGATATTGTGGATCCAAGGAAGCTGCCCTCCTGATGCTGCTGGCAGACCAGGTGACCAGACACCGGAGAAGGCGGCGGCAATAGCGTCGACAGTGGCCCAGTTGGTGGTCTATGTGCAGGGTCCCAGCCCACACTCTGAGGACCTGGCTGACCACCATGCCAGGGAGGGACCTGGTGGGGGAGGCCAATGACGGGTCAAGGTGTACAGGCATCGCTGGTCTTTTGAACTGATGTCGGAAGGCATGTGCCGCAGGAGACTCTGCTTCAACAAAGAGACTGTGCGGCACCTGTGCAGACCTTGTATCATGTGGAGGAGAAGGCTGTCCACTCCTGGTGGCCATCAAAGTCACCGCAGCCCTGAACCTCGGGATCATTCCAGGGCTCGAGCGGGGACCTGTGCAGCATATCCCAACCTACAGCCCACAAGTGCATCCATGAAGTCACGGATGCCCTGTTTGCCCAGGCAGCTGACTACATTAACTTTGACCTGGATCAAGTTCAACAAGATGCCCGGCAGCAGGATTCTCCACCATCGCCAGGCTGCCCCAGATTCTGGGGTAATAGATGGCACGCATGTCGCCTTCTGTGTACTGGGTGATCTGGTAGCGCTTTTCATCAAGAAGAAGTGGTTCCACTGCCTGAACGCCCAGCTCGTGTGCGACCACCAGCTGAAGATATTGCACAAGTGTGCACACTTCCCAGAGAGTCTGCACGGCAGCTACATCCTGAGGCAGTCTGACATCCCCAGCATCTTTGAGGGACAGGGTGACTGGTTGGCTCTTGGGGGATAAGGGATACCCACTCAGGACTTGACTAATATCACCAGTACGGATGCCGGTGACTGATGTGGAGACCTGATATAACGAGGCCCATGTGGCCACCTTGGCTGTCATTGAGCAGTGCACAGTGTAATATGTATATTGACTGAAATGCAAAGTGTTAACAAGTTAATGATAATGCTTCTTACCATTAGAGGGAACCACAGAACAGTCATATAAATATCATGTGACTTGGGGATTCTGGGAGTGAGTTATGAGTTAGGAGTTAGAAGGGGATAAAATAGTGAGGCATGAGAGAGAGAGAGCAGATGTACTTGAGAAAGTCTGCTAGCTAGAGAGCATAGTTTAATAGATAAATCTTCTACTTTAGGAATGTGAATGAATCTTAGTTAGTAGTGTAATACATTTATAGTTTTGCTTGATAACAAAGCTTTGTGTACTTTATTCAACACTACGCATTCAAGCCATCTAGGTAAAACAAAATAGAGAACACGCTACCAGAAGTGGACAACTTTAAATAGTAAAGAACACAACAAAATGCAGTTTTGATGCCTCGATTGCTCTGGTGGTGCCCGGCAATAGACCTCCCAGAGGTTTGCCCACTTTGTGGTGGTCTGCTGTGCCCTGCACAACCTGGCACAGCAGCGTTGTTGCCACCTTTGACAAGGAGGATCCGAACCAGGAAGGCCCGGAGGATGAGCCGGGGTGGACCCGCAAGACCAGCCAGAGGATGGAGAACAGGTGGCGGCAGCAATGGTCCAGCATGCGGTGGACCAGGGAGGACCTCATCCTTGCCTGCTTCACATAGGATGTGGTTTCATTGACATCACATCCCCTCTCCCCATCCCACCCATCATTCCCCTCCCCCCAAATATGACCGGGATATGCTCTGGAGCGCCTCAGTAATGCCCACCTGAGACTGGGACATGCTCTGCAGCGCTTCGGAGAGGTCCAGCTGCATCAAGAACACATCCCCCAGCATATGGGATATGCTGTTGGGGCCCTCAGCCATGGCCGTCACTGACAGAGCAACGCCTTGGACATCACCACTCATTGTGCTCCAGGCTCTCCACTGTGATGGCCACTCTAGCAGTGTTGGCCTCAGTGCCATGCATTGCCGGTACAATCTCCTGCGCCCTTAGACTTTGGGATTCCTCCAATCGGTATGGACCTGCTAGAGTGTCACTGATATACCCCTCTGAATCTGAGGGCCGCATCGTATCAACTACATCAGCTCCAGGATAGCCTTGTCTTGAGACTCAGCATTTGACTGTGACTCAGCTGGATCCCTGGATCCTGCAGACCTTTGATGCTGTCTCTCCTGAACGTTCCTGTCTCCACCTGATGTGCATCTGCAACTGTGAGGTGCTCACCAGAATGTGTCCCAGAAGCCTGTCCAATATAATAATAATAATCTTTTATTAGTGTCACAAGTCGGCTTACATTAACACTGCAGTGAAGTTACTGTGAAAAGCTCCTAGTCGCCACACACCGGCACCTGTTTGGGTACACAGAGGGAGAATTCAGAATGTCCAAATTACCTAACAGCGCATGTTTCGGGACTTGTGGGAGGAAACCGGAGCACCCGGAGGAAACCCACGCAGCCACGGGGACAACGTACAAACTCCACACAGACAGTGACCCAAGCCGGGAATCAAACCTGGGACCCTGAAGCTGTGAAACAACAGTGCTGCCCACTGTGCTATCATGCCGCCGAGGTGTGTGTTTCTGCCTTGGCGGATGGTGGGGATGACGGCATCCTCAGAGCTCTCCTCCAAGGTGTTCTCTTGGGAGGCGGGATGGACCAAACCAGATGGGCCAGCACCGACAGCTGGAGATCCTGTGGGAGAAAGGACATGTGGTCAGTGAGAGGGAAGGATTATCATACTGGCATGAAAAACTCACATGTGGCAGGTCACCAGGGTGGGGGCCGGTGGATACTCACCTCTGCAGCGTAGGCTGAGCTTGATGCTGGTGACCGATCTGTCCTCGGCCACCCCCACGACCTCTGGGGCTCGTACCTCATAGGGGGTGAGAACCCTGAGGTCCGGCAACCCACTGTTCGTCTGAGCTCTTTCCCGCCAATTTTGCGCCAACTTCTCCTGCGGGGACATAGAGAGGGCATCGTGAGCCAAATGTTGCGTAATTCACAGATGGTTAGGGGGAGCATGGCAGGGGACAGGCATGGGTAGCCCTGCCGGGCAGGGGTAGGGTGTGCTGGCGGGTGCCATGGTGCGCTGGGGCATGGGCGCGGCATTGTTCTGGGGATGGCAGATGGGACTGGTGCCGAGGGAGCTGATGCCAACTCACCCATCTGGGCCCAGTGGAGGTCATTGAGCTTTGTGCGGCACTGGGTGACAGTCCTCTGGGTCGCACTCCCCAGACTGAAAGCTGCTGCCACTGCCCCCTAGGCTGCACTGGCTGCCCTGCGGCTGACCATTCAATCCCCTCGGAGGAGCAGGGTATCCCTTCTAGACTCGATCGCGTCCATGAGCCTGGCCAGGTTGGCATCTCCGGATCGCGGTGCTGGTCTACGCATTGGCATGGCTGCGTGCTGTCTGGGATTTGCTCTGTGGGATCGGTTTAATTTCTGCTCCTCCTCGTTAGCAAGGAGCTGCCGGGCTGAGTCCTGGCGAATCAACTGGCGGGACAGTCATTTGCGGCGTAAAGCCCACAGGGTATCGTTAAGTGGCCTAATTAACGTTAGAGACCAGTGACGGCCTCTCCAGGTCGGAAACACCCGATGATTCCCATTCATTACCACTTTGAAAGAATTTGGTTAGACCGTGCCCCTGATTTCTCATTTCCCTTTCAATTGACAAGAAGAGAGTAAAAGGGAAGTGGGTCACGTCAGTACTGATATCCGTCATTTTTTACTGCTTCCCCGAGACCAAACAAAAAGTACCTTTAAATCGCTCCATAATACCTGGAGGCAGAGAATCATTCTGAATCCACCAGAGAATAAACTAAAATATATTTATTCTTCCTGGAGGAAACAGTTAACCGAGAGCCAAAGAGGATGCTATTTTCTCTCTGCAATTGGTTTTGGACATCCCTTTTTATTAATAATAACATGAAGAGAATGGTGAGAATTCATTGTGGGTCAGAGTGCATGAAGCTCTGTTACACAAAACCAGTATTAAAGTAGGTAACATTTTACTAAAGCCTATGATTAAATGCAATTTAAATAAATTACTCATAGTATTATTAAGTGCCATGTTCATGTTAATTTGTAAAATTCAATCCATTAACTAGAAAGAAGCAATTGTATGAGAGGATAGGCTAGTTATGAGAGGCATTGGATAGCTTCCTAATGTGTCAGTGTTACAAACATAACTTGTCCTTACAGCTAAAAATAAATCCTTGCCAGGAATTTAAAGAAAATCTAGCTTAAATATTTTCAAGGAAAGATATAATTTAAGTCAATAGGATGGGAAATATTCCCCCATGGCCTTCTAATATATACTTGGCTGCTTTCACGGAAGGGTGAGGCAGTTATTTTCCAAAGACAAGAGTTTGCATTCAAACACATCCTATTAGTCTGCTTCATGTACTGTTCCTCTTTGTACAAACTGCTGAGAAATTCATTTTGGAGGAAATTGTGATGTTTTTGCAGACATATTTCCCATTCAACTGTTCAACAGCTACTTTTATGCTTTGATGCTATTAATTCCGGCGCCTGTTCAGGGAGGCCGGTACGGGAATTGAACCTGCGCTTGCTGGCCTCGTTCTGCATTACAAGCCAGCTGTTTAGCCCACTGTGCTAAACCAGCCCCGAAGAAGGTGGTTCATCAGTTCATTCTCAAGGGAAATTTGGGATTGGCAGCAAATAGTGGCTTTGCCAATGATGCCCACACTCTGTAAATGAATTAAACAAAAATCCTATCCTATCCAGCTTTTCTTCCCATCGCTGTGCCAGCAGGGAATTTGGCTGGCCATTCCTTAATTGTTCCATTGCCTGTAAATGGAGGCAAGGCCCAGCGGTTCACCCAATTTCCCTGCTTTTGCTGCTGCGACTGCAACTCTAAGGAACAACACGAGAAAGGTTACAATAGACCATGCAATGGTGGCAAGCCTATTGGTTCACTGCATCATTTTTGAGTCTGTACTAAAATAATTAAAGATATTGATTGCTTTGATAAGTCATTAGCTGTGTTATTTTTGTACTATGTATCTGGCACGATGGTACAAGGTGAACAAGAAGGAAACTGGTCTTTTTTCCCTCAGGTAATCCTTATTTTCCTCCGCTTCCATTGAGTGAGGTAAAGAGATTGTGCTTGCTCAATTCATCAGCATTTCTTCTTCATATTATTCTCAGGATATTAGTTGTCTGGAGCTAAGGAACAAAAAAGGTGCAATTACATTGCTCAGCGTTGTCCATAGGCCATCAACTAGCGGGAAAGATGTAGAGAAACATATTTACAACAAAATTCCAGAGGCGCAAAAATTGTAGAGTAGTCATAATGAGGGACTTTGATTATCCAGATATAGATTGGGATATTAGTAGTGTAAAGGGCAGAGAGGAACAATTCCTCCTGTGTATGTTCAGCCGTATGTTTCAAGTCCAAGGAGAAAGGATGCAGAGATGCCGGTGTTGGACTGGGGTGAGCACAGTAAGAAATCTTACAACATCAGGTTAAAGTCCAACATGTTTGTTTCAGACACTAGCTTTCAGAGCACTGTGAAATCCTACCAGCTGTCCTGGCTTGAGACAATTCCCACCTCTTTAACCTGGGGTTACCCCTATCTCTGGATCTGTAAAGACTTAATTACCTGCAAATGCTTGCATTCTAAGCATTGTCTGGCATCTTTGAATTGTCTATATATATGTTTCTGGAACATACCTCTTCATTCACCTGAGGAAGGAGCAGTGCTCCAAAAGCTAGTGTTTGAAACAAACCTGTTGGACTTTAGCGTGGTGTTGTAAGACTTCTTACTAAGGAGAAAGGAGGCACTGGTAGACCTGGTTCTTGGGAATGGGGTGAACCAAACGGATCGAGTGTCAGTAGGAGAGCATTTAGGAGAGAGTGATCATTGTATCATGAGGTTTAGAATAGTGATGGGAAGGGACAAGGAACAATCCAGAGTAGGGATAATTAACTGAGGGAAAGTGAACTTCAATGGGAAAAGAGTGAATCTGATCCAGGTAAACTGGAATCAAAGGTTGGCAGGCAAAACTGTAACTAAACAATGGGTTGCATTTAAAGTAAAGGTAGTTCTGACACAGTCACCTATGAAATGGAAAGGTAGGGCAAATAGATCCAGAGTTTCCTGGATGATAAAAGATACAGGGATTAAGATAAAGAAGAAAATGTGTGGGACAGAATTTCATGATTTCCATTGCTTTTCAGGCCGGAAGATCCAAACTGTTCCATGAGAGACCTTCTCTGACCTGTCCACAAATCTGCGTGTCGTGGAAGAGGCCCAGCCCAATTGAACATTTTAGGGCAGCTGTCCGCTCAACCTCAATTTTGAGGAATTCAGGAGCGGGGGAGGGAACCCAGCAGGTCGCCCTCCTCATGCCTTGGTCAGGTAGAGGGGGGTACAGCCCCTTGTATATCAAGCATGTTCATCTTTTATCTTCCTCCCACAGGACTTCTGGTGGCACATTGTGAGGGGAAGTTGAGCACGAGAGGCTCCCGCTGGAAAGCTGACCTTTCTACCCTTTTTCCCACTGCCATGGGTCTTCAACTTGCGGAAAAAACATGTAAATTAACTAGATGAGGGAACTCTACCTACTTTTTAAAAAAAAAATGTTATTGGCATTTTCAAAATTATATACATTGCTGTTCATTTTCATTTATTGTACAGTCACAAAGGTTCCTTCTTAGACTTCTCTATTTGCAGTCTGTTGCCCACTGGCTGGCTCAGTGTACAATCCTCCCTAACCCCCCCCCCCCCCCCCCACAATCCTTTCCCCCCTTTTTCACCGCTGTTCCCCATTTTCTCTTGCTGGGTTTTGCTACCTCGCCTTGCTACCCCCCCCCCCCCCCACCCCACCACTCCCTCGCTTTACTCTTTCTGTCTAGTCCTGGCTCTTTCTCCCTGGATACTGGCTATTTATTTATTTATGTGTTGGCCACAAACAGGTCTCGGAACAGTCGGGTGAATGGCTCCCATGTTTTGTGGAAGCCCTCTTCCGACCCACGGATGGCGAATTTGATTTTGATTGGTCGGACAGCCAGTCTGCAGCTATAGGTGATGCTGCTGATCGCCAACCGAGCAGGATTCTGCAGTGGGCGATCAGGGAGGCAAAGGCAAGAGTGTCCGCCCTTTTCCCCATGAAGAGATCTAGCTAGTCTGATACCCCGAAGACCGCTACTTTCGGGTATGGCTCCACCGTCATCCCCACCACTTTGGACATTGCCTCGAAGAAGGCTGTCCAGTACCCAGCAAGTCTGGGGCAAGACCAGAACATGTGGGCGTGGTTGGCCGGGCCTTCTTGGCACTGTTCACATCTATCCTACACCTCTGGGAAGAGCTCATTTGGGTTCTGATCAAGTGGGCTCTATGTACCACATTTAGCTGCGTTAGGTTGATGCCTCGCGCATGTGGAGGTAGAGTTGACCCTGTACAGTGCTTCGCTCCAGAGTCCCCATCCTATTTCGAACCCCAGTCTTCCTCCCATTCCCTCCTTGTCATGTCCAGTTTGGTGTCGGCCCTCTCTAGCAGTCATTCGTACATGTCACTACAGTTCCCTCTGCCTAGGATGTCTGCGTCCTGTAGCTCTTCTAATAGTGTCTGTCGTGGTGGTCGCGGATATGTCCTTGTCTCATTCTGTCGGTAGTTTTTAAGCTGCAGGTATCTGAGTTTGTTGCCTTTAGCTAGTTGGAATCTCTGCATCAGTTCTTCCAGTGTTGTGACCCCACAGTCAGTGTATAGATCCTTGATTATCAATGTCTCCCCGTCCTGTCTCCACTTTTTGAAGGTGGCGTCGGTGAGTGCTGGTGTGAATCTGTGGTTATTGCAGATGGGGGCTTTGTCGGACATTTCGGTCAGTCCGAATTGCTGCCGTAGTTGGTTCCATATCTAGAGGGTGGCTATCACCACTGGGCTGCTGAAGTGTGTCTTGGGGGGATGGGAGTGCCGCAGTGGCGAGGGCCCGGAGGAAGGTTCCCTTGCAGGAGGCCTCCTCCGCACGCATCCACTCGAACTGTGGCTCCTTTATCCATCCCACCACTCTTTACGCTATCGCCGCCCTTTGGTAGAATTGTAGGATTGGGAGGGCTAGCCCTCCCCTGGATTTTGTTTTCTGTAGGACCTTCTTTGTGATCCTAGCATTCTTTCCCTCCCATACAAATGGCATGATTAATTTGCCCAGTGTGTTGAAAAAGGCCTTGGGGATATAGATCGGGATGGTTCTTAGTAGGAAGAGGTATCTGGGCTGTAGATTCATTTTGATCTTCTGTACTCTCCCTGCCAGTGAGAGTGGGATGTGCTCCACCTCTGTAGGTCCTTTTTCACTTCCTCTATCAGACTCGTCAGGTTCCATTTATGGATCCCCGTCCAGTCATGAGGGTTTTGTATCCCAGGTAGCAGAATTTGTGTCAGGCTTGTTTCAACGGCAGTCCCACCACTGCTGCCCCTCCCCCTTGCAGGTTCACCACGAAGATCTCGCTTTTGCTCATGTTGGGTTTGTAGCCCGAGAAGGCACCAAACTCTTTCAGCAGCGTCATGATTCCTTCCATGTTACTTTGTGAGTCCGAGATGTAGAGGAGCAGGTCATCTGTGTAGAGCGAGACTCTATGTTATCTGCTTCCTCTTTGGATCCTCTCCAGTTCTTTGCTGTTCTGAGAGCGATTGCTAATGGTTCGATTGCTAGGGCGAACAGCAGCGGCAACAGTGGGCATCCCAAGGGCAGCATGGTGGCACAGTGGTTAGCATTGCTGACTACGGCGCTGAGGACCCGGGTTCGAATCCCTGCCCTGGGTCACTGTCCGTGAGGAGTTTGCACATTCTCCACGTGTCTGCGTGGGTTTCACCCCCACAACCCAAAAAAGATGTGCAGGATAGGTGGATTGGCCACGCTAAATTGCCCCTCAGTCGGAAAAATATAATTGGGTACTCTAAATTTTAAAAAAAAAACAGTGGGCATCCCTGCCTGGTGCCCCTGTGCAGCTGGAAGTACTGGGAGCTGGTGTTGTTTGTCTTTACGCTCGCCATGGGAGCATTGTACAGGAGCTTCACCCATGAGGTGAATCCTGTCCCGAGCCCGAACCGCTCCAGTAACTCTATAAGGTACTTCCACTTGACTCTGTCAAAGGCCTTTTCTGCATCCAGGGACATGATCACCTCAGGTGCTCTGTCCCCGGATGGGGTCATGGTCATGTTCAGCAAGTGCCTGCTGTTCGATGTTAGCTGTCTACCTTTGACAAAGCCTGTTTGATCCTCTGCGATCACCTCTGGTACGCAATCTTCTAGCTTTTTGGCTAGGACCTTGGCCAATATTTTGGCATCTACGTTCAGTAGCGAGATGGGTCTGTATGAACCACATTCAGTCGGGTCTTTGTCTTCCTTAGGTATTAGCGAGATTGAAGCTTGTGCTAGCTTAGGTGGCAGTGTGCCCTTTGCCAGCGAGTCTGTGAACATCTCCCGCAGGTACGGGGCCAGTGCTGTCACAAATGTTTTGTAGAAGTCTGCTGGGAACTCGTGTGGTCCCGGAGAGTCACTCCATGCTCTCACCCCGTTCCAGTGGTACTCCCAGGCCCCGTTTTCTATCCTCACCCACAATGGCATATCCAGTCCATCGAGGAACTGTTTCATCTCTGAGTCCTCTGGTGGGAGCTCTGAGGTGAACTTTACCTAGTTAATGAAGTTGCTGTGAACATCCCCTAGTCGCCCCACTGTGGCGCCTATTCAGGTACACTGAGGGAGAATTCTGAATGTCCAATTCGCCTGTGGTTGGACAAGTGGATGTTTAGGGTTGCTGAATATTATCGCTGCTCCTAGTCAATGAAATGCTCCATACAATTCTTTCAGCACATGTATATTTTATGTAATCATATTTGTGGCTGTGCTCTAAAACTTTGGCAACCTTCAACTTTTCAAATGATTTAGTAAGCAGTAATTTATGGTCAAATATTGTTCATCCATTTTGCTATCTTCTTGCTTCGTACAGGAAGTATTTTTTAAAATAGCGGGATGTTACCCTGGTGTCCTGGTCAATCAACGTCACATAAAAAACAAATTATCTTGTCTTATCTCTTATTATTTGTGGGAGCTTGCTGTTCACAAATTTGCTGTTGCACTTCTCACGTTACAACCATAATGATACTTCAAAAGCATTTATTTGGTGGCAAAGTGCTTCACGATCCCCAGTGATCTTGAAAAGCACCCTTTAAATGTAAGTCTTCATTTTAAATTTCAATTTTCTGCACTTCTGTCGCCATGGTTCCCAGTAGTCTCCGTGACTCAGTAAAATATTTGTTTCTCATGAGGGCATGTCTTTTCCTCATCGTAGTTTTCTGTGGTAACTGCAACATTTCTGCTCCCTGCCTTTCGCTGTATCTCACAACCCACAGAAAAACTTCCTGTCATACTCTCTTATTTTACAACTCACTACAGTGGAGTGCAAGGAATATAAATGCCCTAATTTCTCATGAGTGTCCCTTGGCTCCAGTTTCTCACAGTCATTAAACTTGGATGGCCTTTTTTCTTGCATATACCATCCCAAATGTTTTTCTTTCTTGCAATAACTCACCATGGCTTCCCCGCTGCCTGTGCTGAGATGACAACATAATTCTTTGCCACAGCTGTGCTCAAAGCAGTTGTTGCAGTGATGCACCCTGGTACTCGGACTGACAACAGCTCACTGCAGTGATGGTTGTCACGGGGACACATTACAATGCTCCTTCTTCTTGTTGTGATCCCTGCATATTAATTTTACAGTCATATTCTTTGTGGTGTTCTCCATCCTTACAGCAACCCATGGTACTGCTTCAGAAGCGTTCATTTTGCCACACCCACAGGAGTCCAATACTGCACCACCTTGTCTCGCATTTATTTCTGGGATTCACTGTTACGTTCTTGTTTCTCACTGAAAATCACCGGCAGGCTCAGAGTAACAATTTGTTTCAAGCCCATGTCATTATAGCACCTGAGGAAGGAGCAGTGCTCTGAAAGCTCGTGTTTGAAACAAACCTGTTGGACTTTAACCTGGTGTTGTAAGACTTCTTACTGAGCTCACCCCAGTCCAACGCCGGCATCTCCACATCATCGTAGCACTGCACGGTATTATTAATACTCTCATAGGAATTCAGTGCCACACTCTCCTGTCTGGCGGGGGTTTACTGCAGCATTTTGGTTCTCACAGTAATTTACTCAGACTGTCTTGTCTCTTGTTTCTCATACTTGCTCCTCATTGATATTTTGTCCTGTACTCCTGGCATCCCCAATTCATTCATTGCCCTTACTTTTGCAATGATTTGCCAGGACTAATACCAATCACAATGAATATAGCTGTGGAAAACATCACGCAAGTGGGACAATCTGATTGCTCATTTGAAATAAATGTCCTCTAATAATGGATTGGCTAATGCAGTTGTGTAAAATTCCTATTTTCTACTGTTGTGTATCTATTTATCTTAATTGGAAGAAATTTATGCAACAGCATTAATCACCCTTTGATGTTACTGAAGGCTAAAATAAATTGTATTTCCCTCCGATAATTACCTGTTTCTTTCCACTGTATAATTCTCTGTTTGCCTGCCAACTTTCTTCGCTATCACAGCCTAGCTCTCCCCATTAGAATATAGCCTTACCCCAGATAAGCAAAACCAATTGTGAGGTCTGCAACCTTCCACATATTATTTTCTCTCTCACTGTTGCACTCTCACTCTTTCAATAAGTCTGTCCTCCCCTCTCTCTCTTCTGTCTTACGTTTGTCTCTCAGTCGGTCTATATCTCTCTCACATGTTCTTTTATTGGTGCACTTGATTTCAAACTCTTAACTGTAAAGGACTTTGTGGTATTATCATACATGAAGGCAATGCAAGGGTTAATGAAATGTATACAGAGAGCCACTAGAGGGAGCTAGTCCTGTGAGTATATAAGGGATAACGCCTATCCTTATGGGACAGAAGATGATAGACAAGGTGGTAGCAGAAGGAGGAGATTGGAATAGAGCTGAAGGAGACAAGATTCAAAGTGCATTGTAGAGCTAGTTAATATATTATAGTTATAGTTAGTAGATAGAGATAGTGTTAGTGAGTGTGATTTAATTCTTATATGTGTGTTTGCTTATTAGAATAAGTGTCAAACTCAAATTTACTAGTGTTAATAAAATTAGTTTAGTTCTTCAAGAGCTTTGTGTGTCTTTGTGATCACTACACCTTACATCCTGGAAATACCTCACAAAGATCAACACAGATTTGAGCCACTGCAGCCAGGGCAGACTGTGGCTAGGAGGAGGCAAGAAATTAGAGTCAGTGTGTGTGAGGAGGTGAGGAGAGATCTGCGTGAAATTGCGATTGAGGAGGAATGTGGACATGCTCGGGTATGGGAGCAATGAGTAGTCGAAACCCACAAGCATTTTAGCAGGCCTTTGATCTAGGTCAGGCATTTTCAAAGTGGGAGTCATGACCTGTGGGTGGGCCATGGGCGGGTGCCAGGAGGGTCGCAGAGCCAGCCATCACAGCGTTCCCTATCGCGGGAATTCACGTGCAACAGCCGCAGCAGCCGGCTTTTAACAATGCCGGCATGCGTGCCCGCACATCAGTGCGCATGCGGCCTGAGAGTGTTGCGACCTGAACCCGGGATGGGCGGCTGACTGCGCGGTGATCACCGATGATGAACAAGGCTATGATATCGATTTGTTTTGCATCCCTAAACATTACTCAAATGATCTGGAGAGAGTATATATTCCTCATGGTTTAATCATGGACAGAACTGAATGTTTGGCAAGGGATATAATAAAAGCCATGGGAAATCATCACATTGTCACCCTCTGTGCTGAAGGGTGGCTATAAGTTTTTTGCTGACCTTTTAGACTACATTAAAACATTGAATAGAAACAGTGACCAGTCAATCCCAATAACGGTGGACTTCATCCGCTGGAAGAGTTACTGTAATGATCAGTCAAAAGGGAAGCTACTCAGAGTTTACAAACTGAGGTATGAAATCCACACTCTCCTCCTCGAGAAATTGTCCTCTCTGGCTGATTTGTTTCCTGATGAAACTTGGATGCTAACTATGTCTTATCTTGCAGACATCTTTTCAATTCTAAATGAACTGAACCTCAAATTGCAAGGGAAGGATGATGATTGCTTTCGGCACTGTGAAGAAATCGCAGCTTTCCAAAACTCATTGAATTTTTGGCAATTGAGAGTACAAAGCCAAAATTACTACATGTTTCCCACACTGCTATGACACATCGAAGAAAACAGCATTAGTAAGGAAACTGTAAATGGACTGGCAAGCCTGACTCCAAATGAAGCTGACTAAACTACTGCGCCTCAGCTTTGACAGCACATTAAAAACACGGGACAAGTCAATGAAATACTGCATTCTGGAGTAGCGTCTCCGAGGGGTATCCAGAGTTGAGTAAAATGACCTACCTGTGCGAGGTTTGATTTTCCATCCTCACAACGATGAAGACGGCACAAAGGAACCGGCTGAATCCTGCACCCAATATGTGCTTAGCCCTCTCCTCCTCTGAACCCGATTGGAGTGAGATCATGAGGACCAAGTAGGCTCACTCTCGCATTAAAGGTAAGAGAAAATGGTGGGTCTCGAATGTCGGCCGGCACGGGTCACAAAGGTCGGCCGGTGTGGGTCACAGAGGTCGGCTGGCGTGAGTTGCGGAGGTCGGCCGGCATGGCCGGTTGGTAAAAATGGGTCCCCAGAAAAAAGGTTTGGAAAACACTGATCTAAGGTGCACTCGAATGGGGTAGGGCAGGAGACTGAGACCTGAGTGTTCGCAGCATGGAGTGTGAGTTCTGGGAGCACTCAGAGGGGAGGAGATTATGTCTGACAGTGCTTCGAAGGAGTTGGATGGAAGTACTTGGGGAAATGAAATGAAATTAAATGAAATGAGGCTGATAGAAATGTGGCTATGACAGGTGAGGACCTTGAGAGGATTGTTATCACTAAGGAGGGAGTGATGGGCAAGCTAATGGGGCTAAAGGTAGACAAGTCTCCTGGCCCTGATGGAATGCATCCCAGAGTGCTAAAAGAGATGGCTAGGGAAATTGCAGATGCACTAGTGATAATTTACCGAAATTCACTAGACTCTGGGGTGGTCCCGGTGGATTGGAAATTAGCAAACATGACGCCACTGTTTAAAAAAGGAGGTAGGCAGAAAGCAGGAAATTATAGGCCAGTGAGCTTAACTTCGGTAATAGGGAAGATGCTGGAATCTATCATCAAGGAAGAAATTGCGAGGCATCTGGATAGAAATTGTCCCATTGGGCAGACGCAGCATGGGTTCGTAAAAGGCAGGTCATGCCTAACTAATTTAGTGGAATTTTTTGAGGACATTACCAGTGCAGTAGATAACGGGGAGCCGATGGATGTGGTATATCTGGATTTCCAGAAAGCCTTTGACAAGGTGCCACACAAAAGGTTGCTGCATAAGATAAAGATGCATGGCATTAAGGGTAAAGTAGTAGCATGGATAGAGGATTGGTTAATTAATAGAAAGCAAAGAGTTGGGATAAATGGGTGTTTCTCTGGTTGGCAATCAGTAGCTAGTGGTGTCCCTCAGGGATCCGTGTTGGGCCCACAATTGTTCACAATTTACATTGATGATTTGGAGTTGGGGACCAAGGGCAATGTGTCCAAGTTTGCAGATGACACTAAGATGAGTGGTAAAGCGAAAAGTGCAGAGGATACTGGAAGTCTGCAGAGGGATTTGGATAGGTTAAGTGAATGGGCTCGGGTCTGGCAGATGGAATACAATGTTGACAAATGTGAGGTTATCCATTTTGGTAGGAATAACAGCAAACGGGATTATTATTTAAACGATAAAATATTAAAGCATGCTGCTGTTCAGAGAGACTTGGGTGTGCTAGTGCATGAGTCACAGAAGGTTGGTTTACAAGTGCAACAGGTGATTAAGAAGGCAAATGGAATTTTGTCCTTCATTGCTAGAGGGATGGAGTTTAAGACTAGGGAGGTTATGTTGCAATTGTATAAGTTGTTAGTGCGGCCACACCTGGAGTATTGTGTTCAGTTTTGGTCTCCTTACTTGAGAAAGGACGTACTGGCGCTGGAGGGTGTGCAGAGGAGATTCACTAGGTTAATCCCAGAGCTGAAGGGGTTGGATTATGAGGAGCGGTTGAGTAGACTGGGACTGTACTCGTTGGAATTTAGAAGGATGCGGGGGGATCTTATAGAAACATTTAAAATTATGAAGGGAATAGATAGGATAGATGCGGGCAGGTTGTTTCCACTGGCGGGTGACAGCAGAACTAGGGGGCATAGCCTCAAAATAAGGGGAAGTAGATTTAGGACTGAGTTTAGGAGGAACTTCTTCACCCAAAGGGTTGTGAATCTATGGAATTCCTTGCCCAGTGAAGCAGTTGAGGCTCCTTCATTACATGTTTTTAAGGTAAAGATAGATAGTGTTTTGAAGAATAAAGGGATTAAGGGTTATGGTGTTCGGGCCGGAAAGTGGAGCTAAGTCCACAAAAGATCAGCCATGATCTAATTGAATGGCGGAGCAGGCTCGAGGGGCCAGATGGCCTACTCCTGCTCCTAGTTCTTATGTTCTTATGTTCTTATGAAAATGAAACAAAATGAAAAATGAAAATTGCTTATTGTCACGAGTAGGCTTCAATGAAGTTACTGTGAAAAGCCCCTAGTCGCCACATTCCGGCGCCTGTTCGGGGAGGCTGGTACAGAAATTTAACTGTGCTGCTGGCCTGCCTTGGTATGCTTTAAAAGCCAGCGATTTAGCCCAGTGTGCTAAACCAGCCCAGGGAGGATCTCGAGACAACAGTGCTCAGCAGAGCAGGCAGAAACATCGCAGGTAGTTTTTGAACACTGGAAACATTCTGGAGTTTGGGTGTCTTGCCAAAAGAGGGGAGCTGATGAGATTGAAAACATGTGGGACGAGGCTTGGTGTACTGAGAGCACAGGGCACTGCTGGACATCAGCTGGACTTTTGAAGCTTGGGCTGGATACTGTGAGCTTTGTGCTACATGAATATGTGAGCACCTGGAAAACTGCCTTAGAGCATTGGAGGTGCATGTTAGTGTAGAGAAGTACTTGAGAGATTAGTTTCGAACAAAGAACAAAGAACAAAGAAAAGTACAGCACAGGAACAGGCCCTTCGGCCCTCCAAGCCCATGCTGACCATGCTGCCCGTCTGAACTAAAACCTTCTACACTTCCTGGGTCCGTATCCCTCTATTCCCATCCTAATAATGTATTTGTCAAGATGCCCCTTAAATGTCACTATCGTCCCTGCTTCCACCACTTCCTCCGGCAGCGAGTTCCAGGCACCCACTACCCTCTGTGTAAAAAACCTACCTTGTGCATCTCCTCTAAACCTTGCCCCTCGCACCTTTAAACCTATGCCCCCTAGTAATTGACCCCTCTACCCTGGGGAAAAGCCTCTGACTATCCAGTCTGTCTATGCCTCTCATAATTTTGTAGACCTCTATCAGGTCACCCCTCAACATCCGTCGTTCCAGTGAGAACAAACCGAGTTTATTCAACCGCTCCTCATAGCTAATGCCCTCCATACCAGGCAACATTCTGGTAAATCTCTTATGCACCCTCTCTAAAGCCTCCACATCCTTCTGGTAGTGTGGCGACCAGAATTGAACACTATACCCCAAGTGTGGCCTAACTAAGGTTCTATACAGCTGCAACATGACTTGCCAATTCTTATACTCAATGCCCAGGCCAATGAAGGTAAGCATGCCATAAGCCTTCTTGACTATCTTCTCCACCTGTGTTGCCCCTTTCAGTGACCTGTGGACCTGTACACCTAGATCTCTCTGACTTTCAATACTCTTGAGGGGTCTACCATTCACTGTATATTCCCTACCTGCATTAGACCTTCCAAAATGCATTACCTCACATTTGTACGGATTAAACTCCATCTGCCATCTCTCCGCCCAAGTCTCCAAACAATCTAAATCCTGCTGTATCCTCTGATTGCATCACTATCCGCAATTCCACCAACCTTTATGTCGTCTGTAAACTTACTAATCAGACCAGTTACATTTTCCTCCAAATCATTTATATATACTACAAACAGCAAAGGTCCCAGCACTCAGCCCTGCGGAACACCACTAGTCACAGCCTTACAATTAGAAAAGCACCCTTCCATTGCTACTCTCTGCCTTCTATGAACTAGCCAGTTCTGTATCCATCTTGCCAGCTCACCCCTGATCCCGTGTGACTTCACCTTTTGTACCAGTCTACCATGAGGGACCTTGTCAAAGGCCTTACTGAAGTCCATATAGACAACATCCACTGCCCTATCTGCGTCAATCATCTTTGTGACCTCTTCGAAAAACTCTATCAAGTTAGTGAGACACGACCTCCCCTTCACAAAACCATGCTGCCTCTCACTAATACGTCCATTTGCTTCCAAATGGGAGTAGATCCTGTCTCGAAGAATTATCTCCAGTAATTTCCCTACCACTGACGTAAGGCTCACTGGCCTGTAGTTCCCTGGATTATCCTTGCTACCCTTCTTAAACAAAGGAACAACATTGGCTATTCTCCAGTCCTCCGGGACATCACCTGAAAACAGTGAGGATCCAAAGATTTCTGTCAAGTGTTTTGGATGCACCAGTTTGGGACTGGAAGACAAGGGTTGAGGTACTAGATTCTGGAGCAATGCAGGCTGGGTGCACTGAAGGAAACAGTGTCAGAAGTGCTCGAGTGTGTAGCTAGAAATAATGTGGAGATGCCGATGTTGGACTGGGTTGAGCACAGTAAGAAGTCTTACAATGCCAGGTTAAAGTCCAACATGTTTGTTTCAAACACTAGGGGAATCACCCAGGGCCTTCGTAAATCCCGCCCCCGCCATGGCCGGAATTCTCTGCCACCCGGGAATCGGCGGGGGCGGGAATCACGCCCCACTGGTCGGCGGGCCCCCCGCGGCAATTCTCCAACCCGCGATGGGCCGAAGTCCCGCCGCTGTCAGGCCTCTCCCGCCGACGTGGTTTAAACCACTTCTATGCTGGCGGGAGCAGGTGGCGCGAGCGGGCCCCGGGGTCCTGGGGGGGGGGGGGTCGGCGTGGGCGATCGGACCCTGGGGGGTGCCCCATGGTGGCCTGGCCCGCAATCGGGGCCCACCAATCGGCGGGCAGGCCTGTGCCATGGGGGCACTCTTTTTCTTCCGCCACCGCCACGGCCTCCACCTTGGCGGAGGCAGAAGAGACCCCCTCCACCGCGCATGCGCCAGTGGTGACGCCAGCGGCCGCTGACACTCCGGCGCATGCGCAGACTCACGCCGACCGGCGAAGGCCTTTCAGTCAGCGCCGACGCCAGCTGGCGTGGTGCCAAAGGCCGTTGGCGCCAGTCGGCAGAGCGGGAGCCACTCCAGCACGGGCTTAGCCCCTAAAGGTGCGGAGAATTCCGCACATTTGGGGAGGCCCGACGCCGGAGTGGTTGGCGCCACTCCACTATGCCGGGACCCCCCGCCCCGCCGGGTAGGGGAGAATACTGCCCCATATATAGACAAATTCAAAGATGCCAGACAATGCTTAGAATGCGAGCATTTGCAGGTAATTAAGTCTTTACAGATCCAGAGATAGGGGTTACCCCAGGTTAAAGATGTGTGAATTGTCTCAAGCCAGGACAGTTGGTAAGATTTCGCAAGCTCAGGCCAGATGGGGGATGAATGTAATGCGACATGAATCCAAAGTCCCGGTTGGGGCCGTACTCATGTGTGCGGAACTTGCCGATAAGTTTCTGCTCAGCGATTCTGCGTTATCGCGCATCCTGAAGGCTGCCTTGGAGAACGCTTACCCAGAGATCAGAAGCTGAATGCCCTTGACTGCTGAAGTGTTCCCCGACTGGAAGGGAACATTCCTGCCTGGTGATTGTCGCGCGATGTCCGTTCATTCATTGTCGCAGCGTCTGCATGGTCTCGAAATAGGTTCAGATGCTGTGCACGGGCAGCACCTCCTCATATTACCATGGTGGTCATGAACAAAATCACCAGCAGCATTTTAAAGTAATCAAGTGTAGACTGGTCACCTGGGCTATATCCTACAATAATTCAATGTCAAACACTTTATGGAGAACAGCACCCAGGGCATACAATTTGAAACATTGCTGTTATTCCATGGACAGTTCTTTACTGCCCTTGAATAAGGCAATGAACTAAGTTTCTGAACAAGATTGTGGAAATATTTCACTTTCTGAATGGCAGTTTAACCAGCCCTGGTTTGATAGCAATTTAATTAAAGCACATGTTGTGATAAATGGTACCTTCGAACAGAGCTTCTCACATACAGTGGACTTTTAAATGTCAGACAGTAAACATTTACATCATTTTTGATTCATCCAAGTGAAAGGAAGAAATAAAAGATAAAGTCTAAACTGGTGAGCAAATAAAGGCCTGCGTACATAAAGCTTCCCATTGAACAAAACAACTTAACAACACAAAAGCATACCATGTGCTGGTCCTACTCTGGAGAAAACCAAATCTAACTCCATTCCCTCCACAAATTCTTTTATCTTGTTCTCTATAAGGAAGTGTGCCAACATCTCTCTCCTTACTCGCCGTGTGATCTTTGTAACTTGATAATCCTTCAGGGCCTACTCCTCAAAATAATCTTTCTTGAACACATTTTTAATGGGATATCAGAACCCCAGGTAAATATTGCAAGGTTACTTCCCGAAAGCACATTAATGAAGCATTTTTATTTTGAGAATCCAATAGCTTCATCTTCACTTTTTTATTTTAACTCCATATTTAATAGCTTCTGTTCTGTCCTCTCAATCTCTCCCAGCAGCCTTCAGTGCATGTCAACATATTCTATCTCTACTATTCTGTTCAGAATTAATTCCATTCTTACAAATATCTCCATCAATTATTCCATATCCACCATTTGTGGTGTGTGTGTGTGCGAGGAGGAGTGGGGGGGGGGGGGGGGGGGGGGGGGGGGGGGGGGGGGGGGGGGGGGGGGGGGGGGGGGGGGGGGGGGGGGGGGGGGGGGGTTTGCGAGAAACGCAAAATGTTTAATCCATTGTTGGTTGCCTTCTTTGTGCTGGCCCCGAAACAACATGGAGGAGAGCTACAGGGGCCCAGCGCGGAGGCCCCCACCAGGATAAGCCCGCCTGCTGATCGATGGCCCCGATCACGGACTAGGCCACCCCACAACCACCTCCCGGGGTCGGATCCCCCTCCACCCCTCCACCAGGTAACCCCCCCGCAACATGAACGCCGAGGTCCCACCGGGTAGGACCGCACATGAATGCCACCGGCTGGATTCGCCCTATCTCGGCGGGCACTCAGCCCATCGCGCGCGGAGAATCGCTTGGGGGGGGGGGGGCACATAGAGCGGCCCCAACCGGTGCCATAGTGACTGCGCCAGCGCCAATGGCGTGATTCTCCGGTCACCAGAGAATCGGCGGACCAACGTTGGGGAGGCGTTGCGTGAATCACACCCCCCCCCCCCCCCCCCCCCCCCCCACCCCGTCATATCTCCGACCCGGCGTAGGGTCGGAGGGTCGGTGAATCCCACCATACATCTATAAGGCATAAGAGCAGAAGTAGACTGTTCGGCCCATCGAGTCTGCGCCGCCATTTAATAAGATCATAACTAAACTGATATGATAATCCTTGACTCCACTTTCCTGCCTTATTACCATAACCCTTGATTCCTTTACTGATTAAAAGCCTTAAACATACTTTTTTTTAATGTATTTTATTCCAAACATATTCAATAGTACAAAAACACAAATCAGTAACTTTGTCAACACCTCCACAGTTCACATTTTGAGCAATTGTTCCCCCATTTTGATCCCTTTCCCCTCCCCTCCCTCCTCCCCCTCCCCAACGACAAACAAATTCCTCAAACATTGCCATGAACAGTTTCCACCATGTCTCAAAGCCCTCCGCCGTTCCCCTCAACTCAAACCTGATCTTTTCTAGCCGAAGGAAGTCATACAAGCCCGCCAGTAAGGTCACCAGTCCCGGCAGCGTTGCCAACCTCCAACCCAGCAATATCATATGCCAGGCAACTAGAGAGGCAACTAAAGAGAAAATGCTGGAAAATCTCAGCAGGTCTGGCAGCAAGCGTAGGGAGAGAAAAGAGCCAATGTTTCAAGTCCAGGTGACCCTTTGTCAAAGCTGGTTAGTTTTATAAAGAGGCAACTAGAGAGGCAAAGGCCATGACATCGGCCCTCCTCCCCTCCATCGTTTCTGATACCTCAAAGATCGCCACCATTGGGTCCAGCCTGACCTCTCCCCCTACAATCGTCGATAGTGTCCCGAATATTGCCTCCCAGTAGCTCTGCAATCTTTCACAGCCCCAGAACATGTGCGAATGATTCGCTGGCCCTCGCCCATACGACTCATACTCGTCTGCCACCCCCTGGAAGAACTCATTCATCCTCACACAAGTAATATGCACCCTGTGCACCATCTTGAATTGAATCAAGCTCATTCTCGCACATGAGGAGGTTGAATTTATCCTATGCATCACCTCACTCCACACTCCCCATCCTATCTCCCTCACCACCCCCACTCCTCTCTATTTATTCTTGATCCTCACCACCTGCGCTCTCCCTGCTCCCCCGCCACCCGTATATATCACCATCCTTCCCCCCCCTTCCACATCCGGGAGCAGCAATCGCTCAAACAGGGTATACTCCGGTAGCTTGGAAACACTCTCCATTCCGTCCGAGCAAAAGTCCCTCACTTGCATATACCTGAACTTGCTATCCATTCGGCAACTCCACCCTCTCCCGTAACCTCATCCACACCTGTAAAACCTCTCCTCCAATATAAATCCCTCGCTCTCACCAGCCCCATCAGCCTCCACTTCCTACCATGCCATCGTGGACCTAATCGTGGACTGCACCACCGGTCACTATGTACCCCCCGGGCGCATGCGGAAGCGACGCCCTAATCATTGCCCTCAGACTGGATCCTCTACAGGACTCCTCCTCCATCCTAACCCACTCTAACCCATCTGCATCCCACCACAGTCTCACCTTCTCTGCATTTGCAGCCCGATAGTAATGCAGCAGGTTTGGTAGCACCAACTCCCCTTTCTGCCTCAGTAATAGGGCCCTTTTTACCCTTGGTACCTTACCTGCCCATATAAACTCGGAGATCGCTGACTCCGATTTCTGGCCTCAGGGATAAGGATTGGAAAGGTCTGGAATACAAACTGGAATCTCGGCAGCACGTTCATCTTAACCACCTGGACTCTCCCCGCCAATGTCAAGTGCAGTGTATCCCACCTCCTAAAGTCCCCCCTAACCTCCTCGACTAAAGTGGTCAGGTTGCTTAAGTTTTTGCATTGTCGACCCCACCCCCCCCCCCCCCCCCCCCCCCCCCCCCCCCCCCCCCCCCGTCACCTAGGACCCTCAGATACCTGAACCTGTCCCTGGCAACCCGAAGTGGCAACGCCCCCAGATTGGCTCCCCGACCCGCCGCATTTCGGCCCCAGTTGGCGTGGCCTTCCACGCCGGCCGGCAGGATGCAAACCACTCCGGCGCCGGCCTAGCCCCTGAAGGTGCGGAGGATTTGGGGCGGGTCAACGCCGGAGTGGTTCACGCCACCCCGTCCCACCGGGACCGCCCGCCCCACCGGGTACGGCAGAATCCTGCCTTATGCCTCCCACAAGGGCAAACATCCTCACAGCATTTTTCCTGTCAAGCCCCATGAGAATCCTTTATGTTTCAATAAGGTCTCCTCTCATTTTTCTGAACTCCAATGAGTACAGGCCCAACCTACTCAACCTCTCTTCACAAGTAAGTAAGAAGTGTCAAAACACAAGAATCCGAATGCCGGCATCTCCACATCATGACTATTTGTACCTGTTAAGATTTGTTTACCTGTAATGATTTGCATTCCAACCATTCTTCACATTCCAATCTATAATTATCTTGCAATTGTGTCTCTGCCCATATATGCTGTGTTTTGTGAACCTGCCTCTACTTAACCTGATAAAGGAGCAGCGCTCCGAAAGCTTGTGATTTCAAATAAACCTGGTGTTGTGAGACATCTTACTATGCCCACCCCAGTCCAACACTGGCATCTCAACATCTTCTCCTCAAAAGAAAATGCCTCCATACCTGGGATCAAACTAGTGAACCTTCTCTGGAAGCCTTCAATGCCAGTATATCTTTCCTTAGATAAGGGGACTAAACCTGTTCACGGTATTCCAGATGTGGTCTAACTAGTTGGAGAGTTTTAAAAGTTTCCCTATTTTTATGCACCATTCCCTTTGAAATAAAGGCCAAAATCCATTTGCCTTCCCTTATTATATCCTCTCTTGTTATTTAAGTGATTTCACAATTAATCACTAAGACTACTATTTATTCTTGACCATTGTACCTATCTTTCCTGTAGACCTTTTAGGGCCCAGTTCTGAAAATCTTGGAGCCAAACCTTAGTAATGGCTTTCATACAATATGCACCTGCTATTCATTCAACTTGTTCTTTATACTGTGTTTGTATAATGAACGTTTATTTGGGCCACACTCCCTAACTTGTCCTTTTGCTCAAATCATTACCTCGCACATTTCTTATTTTCCTCTCCCAGTTTAACTATTTTACATTTCAGTTTCCGTTTCCCTTTTATTTGGAGTGTGTAAAGCACAGGGCGGGATTTACTGAAAACCTCGCTGTTTGTTTGTCGGTGGGGCAGGCAGCCGCCAGTGGGATCTATCTGTCCTGCCAATGTCAACGGGATTTCCTGTAGAACCCTTTGTCGCTGGGAATCCTGTGCGCTGACGTGGGAGCAGAAATTCCCATCGGCGTGAACAGCCGGTAAATCCCGCCCACAGTTCCTGAAGGTTACTGTACTCTCTTCCTTTTTTGTTTGTTTATGAATTATTATTTGCACTACCTTTTCCACCTGAATCTCCCCTCCTATTTACTATTTGTAAAGCCTCATGGTCGCCCTATTTATCCTTTCTAACAGGACCTTGGCCTTCATCCAGTTCAGCCGGAGTCCTGTCCCCGGTTCTGGTGTCAATGCCCTGTGACTGAAAACCCTCATTCTCACATCACGGGCAGAATTTACCGACCAGCCCGCCACGTGTTTTTCACCGGCGGAGGCAGCCTGCCAGTGGGATCTATCGACCCTGTCGTTGTCAACAGGAATTCCTGGTGCCAGCACCCCTCGTTGGCGGGAAGCCCATGCATCAGCACGGAATTTCCCACTGGCTTGAACAGCTGGTAAATCCTGTCCCATATGTGTTCACTTCTCAAAACTGCTTCTTCGGTTTCGAAATCTTTTTTTTCCATAAATTTAGAATCCTCAATTTGTTTTTTTTCCAATTAAGGGGCAATTTAGCGTGGCCAATTCACCTACCCTGCACATCTTTGGGTTGTGGGGGTGAAACCCACACAAACACGGGGAGAATGTGCAAACTCCACACGGACAGTGACCCAGAGCCGGGATCGAACCCGGGTCCCGCTGTGAGGCAGCAGTGCTAACCACTGCACCACCGTGCCACCCTGAAATCTTTTTTTTTTTCAGGAGTTTCATTCATTGTCTTTCTCTCTGGTGCTGCATGGTCACTGTTTGGATTTTTTTTTATGGCAATTTTCTGTTAGAAATGTTTCTTTATTGAGATGATAGTTTTTGATTGTCTTGTAATTTTCCAGCTGGATGAGAGAGCATTCGCAAACGTTTGATTTCATAGATAGAAATTTGATGAAATTTTGTGCTGCTCATGGTGAAGGTTAGCAGCTTGTTCAGAATGACCATTTTTCCTTCATGGGCAGGCACCAGTCTAACAGCATGCTGAAAACTCCAACCTTAGAAGAACATTCGCCACTGAGATGGACAGCAGAAACTTTGTGGCAATTAATGCCAAAGAATATTATGATGTTGTTGCACCCACTAGCCATTGATTTCAGACAGAATCCTTAATAGGATTTCAAGCTGTAGTCGAGTCCATATCGCAAAGGTGGAAATCTAGTGGAAAGCCATTGTGTCCCCCACAACAGGAATTACATTTTTTTGAGTTGGCAAAGTAGAAAAAATGTATTGTACACAAACTGCTCGAGTGTTATGGAGCATTTTCATTATTCTATGGTCTGACAGAATCACCAAGAATGCAGAGGTGGCACCATGTACAGATTTGAAATTACCAGCAGGTGGCAGCAATAAATCAGGTTGAAAGAACTGTAAATAACAGTACTGTGAATAATTTAATGGAAATAAAGTAGAGTATTACATCTTCATTATTGACATCATGAATCAATTGTGCTGTACAAATAGAGTAAGTTCCAGGTGTGGCTTCTCATCTCATCAGAGTGAGAGCAGATCAACCACAACAGCAATGAGATTGCTGGAATTGGCCCCAGAGCTTTTAGGCTAGGAATGCTTCACTCCAATGGGCGGGATTCGGTGATACACCGTTTCTCGACGGCGTCAACTGCGTCTCTGATGAGAATCGCCTGCCGGCGTCGGGGTGGCGTGGCGTGATTCGTACTGGTCGCGGGGATTCTCCGGCCCGGCCCCAGGCTGGGAGAATCCCGCCCCATGATACATGGGAGAGCCTTAATATTGAATTTCAGAAGACCATTCAACACCAGTCCTAGAGCATGCCAACCAAATTTGATAACATCAGAAATTTTAAGACATGTTTTTGAGAAAATAAATCAACTGAGAAATATTAGTAGCAAAATTTGAGCTTTAAACTCTAGAGCTGACTATTTGAACCAAAATTGTCTTTCTCTGTTCTTGCACATTCCAATGTTTCTTATGAAATGAAATTAAAATCGCTTATTGTCACGAGTAGGCTTCAATGAAGTTACTGTGAAAATCCCCTAGTCGCCACATTCCAGTGCCTGTCCAGGGAGGCTGGTACAGGAATCGAACCGTGCTGCTGGCCTGCTTTAAAAGTCAGCGATTTAGCCCAGTGAGCTAAACCAGCCCCTATCATTCAAAGTCTGCAGGTGCGCATTATCGCAGCTCTTGCTGAATGATGATTAAAAGCAGAAACCTCTGGTTGGTTTTCTCTCCTTTAGCACCATACCACCAGCCCAGCTAAGCCCAGTTAATCCCCCCACAGGTTTGAAATCAAACTTCGGGCCTTCCAGGTCTATAATGCTGAGTTACTCTGTGGGTAAAGCCAGTGAGCCAGCAGGAAAGCCAATAGCTATTTTCATAATACTGTATACACTTACCGAGGCTGTCAAACATTGACAGAGTTCAAACAGAAGTAGGCATTATTCTTGCTCACCATCCTGTTCCTGTCATTTGTAAACAATTTGAAAAGATGCCAGAGCTAGATAGTTTCCCTGGTGACAACCTCTCTTTAATTGCGTTTGTCACAAAATTGTTGGGCTGTTGGTCAATTTGGGCCTAATTAGGCTTTTAGGCAGAGAGCTATCTATGACTGTTCCATATAATGTACACATTTACAGTAGAAATGTCTCAAACATTGTATGAGGTGAGTAGAATAGAGCCTCACGGCAATGTTGACAATTCAAATCTGTTGATTTGCATCTATTGCACGCGGCTGACACTAATTAATGCAAGATTTTTTCCACCAGTAAAGGAACAATTTTAAGATTAAGCTGATTTAAACTTCCAGGCACAAAATTCAAACAGGACATATCAGCAATTAAGAGACAACGTGCTGAACGTACATGTGTCCCATGTGCACTATAGTTTGGACAATCCTATTTTTCACTTTTAGTTTCTTTCCTTTTCTTTTTCAAAAAA
Source organism: Scyliorhinus canicula (assembly GCF_902713615.1). NCBI lineage: Eukaryota > Metazoa > Chordata > Chondrichthyes > Carcharhiniformes > Scyliorhinidae > Scyliorhinus > Scyliorhinus canicula. The sequence continues at coordinate 149,932,159 of NC_052150.1, read as the reverse complement.
AAAGTGCAACATCATAATGCAGATTTTAGTAGCACCCTGCTATGCCAGGTAGAGCCATAGCTAGAAGCACAGGTCCTGAAATTAAGCTGTATTAATATTTTGAAAACTGCAAAGGCAGCCTGTAGCTCCTATATTTTCTGAGAACAGGGAAAGAAACATGGGTCGGAATTCTCTGACCCCCCCCCCCCCCCGGGGGGGTCGGAGAATCGAACGGTGCCGGTGTCAATCCCACCCCCTCCGTGTCCCGAATTCTCCGCCCCCTGAGATTCGGCGGGGGTGGGAATTCCGCCGCACCGGTCGGCGGGTCCCCCGCGGCAATTCTCCGGCCCGCGATGGGCCGAAGTCCCGCCGCTTACAGGCCTTTCCCGCCGACGTGGTTTAAACCACCTCTGGTACTGGCGGGACTGGCATCCCGGGTGGGGTCCGGGGTCCTGTGGGGGGGCGCGGGGCGATCTGACCCCGGGGGGTGCCCCCACGGTGGTCTGGCCCGCGATCAGGGCCTACCGATTGGCGGGCGGGCCTGTGCCGTGGGGGCACTCTTTTTCTTCCGCCCCACCATGGCCTTCACCATGGCGGGGGCGGAAGAGACCCCCTCCCCTGCGCATGCGCTGGTATGACGTCAGCAGCCGCTGACGCACCGGCGCATGCGCAAACTTCCGCCGGCCGGCGAAGACCTTTCGGCCACGGCTGGCGGGACACCAAAGACCGTTCACGCCGGCCGGCAGAGCGGGAGCCACTCCGGCACGGGCCTAGCCCCTCAATGTGAGGGCTTGGCCCCTAAAGGTGCGGAGAAATCCGTACCTTTGGGGAGGCCCAACGCCGGAGTGGTTCAGGCCATTTCAACACGCCGGGACCCCCGCCCCGCCGGGTAGGGGAGAATCCCAGCCATGATTCTTGAGAGTTTTCAATATATTTGTATATGTACAGCTAATAAACATAATAATGAAGGGTACGTGCCCCAAATCATGAAGACCTTCTTTTCCAAATTCTCAGCATGAGCCATTGAAGTTGAATTCCCGTGGGAGTTCTTTCAATCTCCTTTAATTTGAGTGGAAAATCAGTGGAAATCATGGAGAAATGGTGTAAATGCTATTGACATTGCTTCCCCAGGATTTCCATTGATCTTCAACCAATGTTTCAGTGGGTGATCAGAGCAGTACCCCCCCCCCCCCCCCCACCCCCCAGCCCCTGACCCCCAACCATGAATTTTACTGCATGAGATTTACAATAAATAATGCACCCTTTTGCCCTCCTGCTCTAGTTATTACCGAGGGGAGTCTTGAAAAGAACAGTATAAATGGGGACTTCCGGTGACAGCGGGCGGGAAGCAACCGCACATTGGAAGGCTCCCGTTCGGGAACGGCATTTTCGGGGTTTAACGCCCGGTCCCAAGGGCAATAGAGGCGGCAAAAGCAGGGACAAGGCACAGTGAAGGGAAATGTCGAAAATAAGTAAATAAAACGGCCGTGAAAAAAGCGGCTGAAAGTCTGTCGGGGAGTGGAAACGTCACCGCGGGGACGGCAAGAAAAATGAAGGCTGGGGCACCATGGGAGGCCACATTGCCCACGGCTGAAGAAATGATGAAGGTGATGGCTGCGGAACTCGGAAGGCAGTTTACAAAAAACATGGAGGCGATGAGGAAGGAGACAGGGGCGGTATTGAAAGTGCTGGTGAAAGAGGCGATTGCCCCAGTGAGGGCGGCGGTATTGAGTGCAGTGGCGGAGGTGCAGGAGCAAGGTGAGGCGCTCTAGGAAGTGGAGGAGACATTATTGCAGCACAGTGATCAACTTACCTCGATGGGGAAGGAGATGCGGAAGGTGATAGTGATCAACAATGGTCTGCAAGCTAAAATGGACAACTTGGAAAACAGATCCAGGCGACAGAATCTGAGGATTGTGGGTCTGCCCGAAGGAGTGGAAGGCCCGAGGCCAACTGAGTATTTTGCCACGATGTTGACAAAGCTACTGGGGGAGGGGGGCGATCCCTCCCGATATGAACTGGATCGGGCTCATCGGTATGGAGGCCTGTACCAAAGGCGAGTGAGCCGCCAAGAGTAGTGACTCTGTGTTTTCGTAGGTACAGTGTGAAGGAAAAGGTCCTGTGCTGGGCAAAGCAGAAGCGGGTGGTGCAGTGGGCTGGAGCTGGTATACGCATATATCCGGACTTTACAGTGGAGCTGGCGAGGAGGCGGGCTGCCTTCAGCCGGGTGAAGAAGGCGCTGTACATCAGTAAGGTGCAGTGTGGCATAGTATACCCAGCTAATTTGAGGGTGACCTACAAATCCAAGGACTTTTATTTCGGGACGGCGGAAGCAGCGGAGGAGTTTGCAAAGGCAGAAGGACTGTGGCTGAATTGAAAAATGGTCATGTACCGATGTAGCCTCCTGTAACTGTATTTTTTCACTGTGTGCTGGTGTATGTGCTAAATAGAACATAGAACATAGAACAGTACAGCACAGAACAGGCCCTTCGGCCCTCGATGTTGTGCCGAGCAATGATCACCCTACTCAAACCCACGTATCCACCCTATACCCGTAACCCAACAACCCCCCCCCCCCTTAACCTTACTTTTTAGGACACTACGGGCAATTTAGCATGGCCAATCCACCTAACCCGCACATCTTTGGACTGTGGGAGGAAACCGGAGCACCCGGAGGAAACCCACGCACACACGGGGAGGACGTGCAGACTCCGCACAGACAGTGACCCAGCCGGGAATCGAACCTGGGACCCTGGAGCTGTGAAGCATTTATGCTAACCACCATGCTACCGTGCTGCCCGTTGACAGAAATGAGCCGACGTTGTATATATTTGGACAAGGGAAGAGATGGGACTTTCACTTGCAATGATGGCTCTTTGGGGCTTGGGTGTGTGTGTGGGGTTTGTGTGCTAAAGGGGATTTCTTGGTTTTCCTGGGACCAGGAAAGGGGGAAAGAGACCCGGGTGGGGGGCTCCATGCAGGCCGATTTAAGCCGGCCAGTGAACGGGAGTGAGGTGGGGGGAGGGGCTGCGGCCATCGGAGCCTGGCAGAACAGGTTCCGCTGAGTCTAGCCGGGGTAGAAAATTGGGGGGAAGGAACAGAAGTTGGGGGGGAGGAGTTTCGTAAGAACAAGTGGAGGGAGGAGTCCGGGAGGGGGGGGGGGGGTGCTTACAATTCATGGGTGTCATTTACGGTACTCTTTCGGGGATTGGATGGCATTGAATGTTAGGGGGAGGGGGGTGGACACTATAGGTCAATGGTGACCATAGGCGGGGGGGGGGGGGGCGGACCGAGCGGGGGGGGGCGGACCGAGCGGGGGGGGGCGGACCGAGCAGGGGGGGGGGGCGGACTGGGGGGGGCCGCCCTGGGGGAGGGCGGCCACCGCGCATGCGCTGGTTGGCACCTGCCCAACTGCGCATGCGCGGGACCCGAGTCTCTGGCGCCCCCTAGCACATGGCGCCCCGGGCGACTGCCCGAGTTGCCGGTGCCTTGAGCCGGCCCTGAGTATAGGAATAGAGATGCTTTACTGCAATTGTATAGGGCATTGGTGAGGCCATACCTGGAGTATTGTGTACAGTTTTCATGTCCTTATCTGAGGAAGGATATTCTTGCTATGGAGGGAGTTTTACTCGGCTGAATCCTGGGATGACGGGACTGTCATATGAGGAGAGACTAAATTAGTTAGGATTATATTCATTGGAGTTTAGAAGAGTGAGAGGTGATTTCAAGAAGGAATTAGATATAGCTCCTGGGGCTAAAGGGGTCAAGGGATAAGGGGGAAAGGTGGGTTCAGGGTATTAACTTGATGATCAGCCATGATTATAATGAATGGCAGAGCAGGCTCAAAGGGTCGAAAAGCCTCCTCCTGCCTCTATTATCTATGTGCCCATCTTTAAGATGTTTGTGAAGTATTACCAAATTTCACTCCAAAAGCAGTTCATTATTCTGCTATTTGCACTCACTCTGAAAAAATGTGTTGTTTCTTTCCTACAGTTATTAACATTCCTTTTGCCTTTTGTTCCTTGGCATTTGTCATTTAATCTCTCCTGCCTTCCACACTACCCCTGACCTCCCCTTTTGTTCTTACTCCCACCCCCATAAGCCTGTCATATCTCTACTTACATTGACTTCCGGAGAAGTGTCATATTCGACTTGAAACATAACTCTATTTCCCTTTCCACAGATGCTGCCAGAGCTGTTGAGTATTTCCGACATTCTGTTTTATTTCAGATTTCCATGCACCCCTGGTATTTTGTTGAGCCAAAATTGTTGTGATACTGTGGCCTCAGCTCAAACTGGGTGACCCAGCTGCAGTATATGACTAACTGGACCATCATTCAGATATTCGATGTCACAAGGTTTTGTGAAATTCCTGTTGCTACCTGTTCCCATTGCCAGTGAGCATTTCCCAAGGTAATACGTAAATCCATATCCACAAGGGGTGAAACCATGAATTGGTGTATGGAAATATCTATGAACTCTAGGTAACCCTCCCATATCTTTTTTTTATGTCCGATGTATCAGTTTTCTGTCTGATTAAATGTAAGGAATGAGTGCAATGTGAACTGCTATTCAGCGTACCAGCACAAATGATGTAAGGTGTTTTCATAATCAGCTTTAGGTTGGTTATCTCGCACACTGCCAGAACCATTGTGGAAAGTTTAATTGAACATTTGATCCAGCGCTTCAAAAGTAAAATGAATCAGAAAATAAATGAGGACATCGGACAGGATTCTCCCATTTTGAGCCTCGGACCACGATTCTCCCAATCGGGGTCTCAGTGTGGAATTTACCGACCCACCCCGCTGTGTGTTTTTCAGCAGGCGAGGCGGCCCGCCAGCGGGATCTACCAGTCTCGTCGTTGTCAATGGGAATTCCCGATGATAGCACCCCTTGCCACCGGGAAACCCGTACGCTGGCGTGGGACTGGAATTTCCGGCCAGCATGAATAAATCCCACCCCTAATGCTCCCACCAACGGGAAAACCAGAGTGATTCCTGCTGGCGCGAGGAGTGACCCCGACGTGCCATGCAATGACACTTAGAAAAGATTTTACCCTCAATCAGGTTTTCAGTTCCATTCCACAGGTCCCAAACCGCTGAATTCAGAGCTCCATTTTGAAAGGGCAGTTTTTTTATGAGGTTGCCTCTTTGTTCTCAAGTGCTTCCTCAAAAGAACAGAGACAGCCCCCACAGCTGCTCTTTCTAGGAAGGACTTGAGAATAAAGAGGCAACCTTCTAAAAAAAACTAGGGTTAATGGAACATACGCTCTCTTAAGTTTGTGGATCCCTGCAGAACTATATAAATAAAAGATCCAAATCTCCCCTTTGAAACTGCCTTGACTTGTCAAGTAGAAAGCTTTTAAATGACAATGGGGTGTGAGTTAACAATGCAGGTCAAAGCTTTTAGGCTTCTAGTTATGCACACAGGCTTCTAAATTTTAAAGGGAATTGAAATTGACTGTGGGTAAACCACTTCAAAGGTTTCCACCATTTTAAAGGGATTACTGTGACCTTCATCTCACAGACGTTTAAACTTGACATACTGACTTTTTAACGTTTAAGGTGTACGGATGGGATCACTTTCACTTTTAAAGAGTAGCATTGTGACGGGGCAGTGTCAGGCTGGCAGTGTCAGAGTGCCTGGGTGCCAGGTTGGTGTTCCCAGGGGTTGGGCCTGGGGGTCTTGCCAGGTAGAGGGGGGTGAGGGGGGTTTCCTGGGGTCTTCCCATTGTTAGGGGTGAGGGGGTTCACAAAAATGAGGGGCAGGGGTGTGGGGTGTCTGAAAGGGCATCCCGACCTATGAGGAACCTTTCCTGGCAATCTCTCTAAATGCAGCCCTGGTGGAGAGAATCTCCCCAAGGGAAAATAAAATGGGAAAGTGCGGTTGACTAGACATGTGCTACAGGCCCTGAGAAACACTCTGCCAAACAGATCATTTAACGTACTTTAACTACAGTCCACTGAATCATGCCTGTGCTTTTCTGAGATACTGAGTGACTGTTTAAATGGTTTGTAGGGAAAGATTAGAACACGTTCACTTTATTATGAGAACCTTAAATTGTTACATACCGACTGTTTAAATGGTTTAAAGGCTGCAGATGGGTAGAGTAGCAAACGAGCCCCATCGTAGGAAAACCCCCGACCTGACCCCTTTCATCCCAGCACAAGCCCGCCTGACCCCCACCTCCCATGAAGGATTCCCCTTGCTGCCGCTGACGTCACCACCGGCGCATGTGCGATGTGGGTTTCTCTTTCGCTTCCGCCATGGCGGAGGCCCTGGCGGCCGCGGAAGAGAAATAGTGCACCCAGGGCACTGGCCCGGAGTCTGAGCGGGGGCCCCGAACGCGGGCCTGGCCACCGTGGGGGCACCCCCCTGGGTCTGATCGCCCCCCGCCCCCGCCCCCCCCCAGGACCCCGGGGGCCCACTCGCGCCGCTGATCCCACCGTTACCAGAGGTGGTTCAAACCTCGGCGGCGGGAGAGGCCTCCCAGCGGCGGGACTTCGGCCCATCGCGGGCCGGAGAATCACCGCAGGGGCCTCGCTGATCGGAGTGGCGAGATTCCTGCCGCCGCCACTTCCCGGGTGGCGGAGAATCTCTGCCACGGCGGGGGGCGGATTTTCGGCGGCCCCAGGCGATTCTCCGACCCTGCTGGGGGTCGAAGAATTTTGTCCCACATTCCTCAGGACTTGCATCAATTCACGCCAGCGGACTCTCGGCTGGGAGGGCTGGAGCATCCCAGCTGGAAGTGAATCGGGCATCCTGCCTATCAATTAGACATAAACACCGCTCTAATGAGCTATTTGCATGTTCCAGCCAGGTTGGGGTAGGAAGCGCGACAGGGCTATGGGAATCCTATTATAGCCGGCGTGGTGGACTGGGAGAATCAGTGCAAATTCCGATTCCTGCCACAGATTTCAGTGGGCTAGCGAGAATCCCATGTTTAGTGGGCGACTCGTAAAAGTGGGCATGTCTTGCCGCAACTTGCCGCTGGCCAGAATGACGGGAACAGATTCTTCACTCGGAATCTCATTAATTATGCACAGGTGTGTTCCACTCTGGGTCACCTGATAGGCAGCAGCTGATTTGTCCACCTGCCCTCAGCTGGCGGGTTCAAAGGTCCTGACATCATATTTATATGCCAGTCGAGCACACATATCAATCACTCTCTTCAGCCCAGAAGTCTATTCCTCAATTCAACCGCCCTCCCCCAGGTCCATCACCTATGGGGCGCCCATGCCCCACTGCATCTGGAGTCTTTACCTATCCCCTTCCAGTAAACAATGTTATATCGCTTTAACGTCCTTGTTTTCAAGCTTTTTATGCAGCCTTGTTGGTGTCCAGCATCGCTCCCCTTGGTCTCCCCGCTGCCTTCCATTGTTTGTCGTATTCATCCACCTCCTTGCCCCTCTGCCTGTCATCGTGAGCACTCACTCTTCCTCCCCCTCTTTCCACAGCGCTCTTTCCATATTGCCCCCTTTGTCTTTGGCAGGTTACCCCTCCACCTACCTGTCACCAGCCTCACCTCACAATCCACCACTGTCCAACTTTGGACCTTTATTGTGGTGGCTGCATGAGTCCCGCAGCACAGTGCTGTCCAGATAAACGCTGGTGTGTGGTACCAGGGGGAAGGAGACCCATGTACACCCCAAGCTCAGCTGCAGTACTGAACCAAGACAGTGACACAGGAGTGTCCATGAGTCCACCAGCACGGCGTGGGGATGGAGGGCAGGAACCGGTCTGCCACAGCTCTGCGGCAGAAAGGTTTTGTTGTGCTCGCCTCAAAGTCTTTTTTGAATTGAGAACTGCCTTGTGCAAGCCACCGTTTAGCAATTGGGTTTTAGACCAGTCAAAATTCCCGCTGGAGTGAAGCAAAATGGGAAGGCCTGACAGGCTGCCAGCAGCAGCTGTTTTAATGAGCATTCATGAGATGCAAATGAATGGCAATCGTGTTCATGCCACAAGGCGGCGGGAAGACGAATCTGCCATTGGGAGAATTGCAACATGTTTTTGCGCTGGCGTGTTTTCTACGTTTTCATTCCCATTAGATGTTCCATTCCGGCCTGCCACCAAACAACCAATCATAAAATTAAAGGCCGCGATTCTACCGTTCCCAACCAAAGTGATTCCTGTTGGCAATAGGAGGCACTCCAATGTGCCATGTAATGGAACTTTGAAAAGATTTTACCGTCAAAAGGGTAGATTCCTGTTCCATGGCACACCGAGGTACTCGCTGGAACTGAGAGGGGTGGGACCTAATCTCTCTGACAGGTCCCACTCCTCCGGGACCAAGGTTGGGATTCTCCGACCCCCCGCCGGGTTGGAGAATCGCCGGGGAGCGACGTGAATCCCGCCCCCACCGGCCGCCGAATTCTGAAGCGCCCGAGAATTGGCGGGGGCGGGAATCGTGCCACAGCGGCCCCCCAGCGATTCTCCGGCCCGCGATGGGCCAAAGTCCCGCTCGTAATATGCAGGTCCTGCCGGCGTAAATTGGACTAAGTGCCTTACCGGCGGGACCTGGCGGCGCGGGTGGGCACTGGGGTCCTGGAGGGGGGGGGGCACGAGGCGATCTGGCCCCAGGGGCTGCCGCCACGGTGGCCTGGCCCCCGATTGGGGCCCACCGATCTGTGGGCAGGCCTGTGCCATGGGGACACTCTTTTCCTACGCGCCAGCCATGTCAGCCTCTGCGATGGCTGGCGCGAAGGTGAACCCCCCTGCGCATGGGCGACGATGACGTCAGCAGCCGCTGACGCTCCCGCGCACGCGCGGACCCACGCCGGCCTGCGGAGTCCCTTCGGCCCCGGCTGGCGTGGCGCCAAAGGCCTTCCATACCGGCCAGTGGGGCGCAAACCACTCCGGCGCCGGCCTAGTCCCTGTAGGTGTGGAGGATTCCGCACCTTTGGGGTGGCCCGACGCTGGAGTGGTTCACGCCACTCCATCCCGCCGGGACCCCCCACCCCGCCGGGTAGGGGAGAATCCCGACCCAGGGCACCATTCTTAAAGGGCACCTCTATCTCAGAATGCTGCTGCAATGCCAACCCCCCCCCCCCCCCCACTTCCCACCGCTGTGGTCAGTTGTCAGGGAACCCACCGACCCTAGTCACTGGAAAGGGTCCTCCTGGCTTAACACAACCCTTCAAGCCCCCCAAAATCCCCCCTATTCAGCCCCCACACTTGCTCTTTCTAGGAAATGTGTATTTTTGAGATTCAGGGTAACTGTTTAAAGAGTTTAGGGGTACAGATGAGAACAATTTCAGCTTATTATAAGAAAACTTGAATTTTCAGATACTGAGTGACTGCTTAATGAGTTTAAAGCTGCAGATGGGGAGAACAGCCAAACAATCCCCATCCCAGGAAAGATCCCCGACATGAGCCCCTCCAGTCCAGCACAAGCCTCCCCGACACCTACAATGTTGGACCCCCTCGGCACCATGGAGGCAATTGTTGGGAAGGTACCTACCACCTTGTCATTCCTGGACTGCAAGCCGCCAGGTCCATGTTCCTCAGGACCTGTACCAATTCATGTCAGTAAGACTCTCGGCCGGTGGGGGGTGCTGGTCATCCCAGCTGGTAAGTGAATTGGACGTCCTTCCTATCAATTAGATGTAAAACAGTTTTAATAAACTATTTAAATAGTCCCTCCAGATCGGGGCGGGAAGCTCGTCAGGGTCATCAGGAAATCTGTGGTTAACGAAGAAAACAAATCTCAAGAAGGCATGCATTTGTGTGGCAGCTCAGATGATTATAAAGAATATAAAAAACATCAAAGTATAACAGAAAGATTGATAAGATGGGGAAAAATAGAGTATGAGAGAAAGTTAACTAGTAATAAAATGATGGACAGTAAATAGTTAACAAAGTGGCCATTGGTCTAAGAGAAAGTACATCTGGGGAATTGGTAATAGAAGGTAGGGTGAAGGATGAATTAAACAGATATTTTGCATCTGCCTTGCTGCAGACAGCACAAGTAACATCCCAGAAAGATGTAAACCAAAAAATGGAAGATGGAACTCAGGAAAATTGCAATCACCAAGGTAGTGAGCTTCAGGAAATTGTTGGATCTACAGGCTGCAAATGCTCTGGTCCAGATAGACTTCACACTAAGATGTTGAAAGAAGTGACTAATGAGATAGCTGATGCATAGGTTTTAATTTTCCAAAATTCCCTAGATTCGGGCAAGGGTACATTAGATTGTAAGATAGTAAATATAATTATTTTATTCAAAAGGGGAAAGAGACAGAAACCAGGAAACTATCAGCCAGTTAGCCTAACATCTGTCAGAGGAAAAATGTTAGAAGCCATTATTAAAGATGTTATAGCAGGGCACTTGAAAAAATTCAGAGACATTCAGGCAGAGTCAACATGGTTCTGTGAAAGGGAAGTCATGTTTAACCAATTGATTGGAGTTCTTTGAAGGAGTCACATGTGCTGTGGTTAGTGCAGAAGCAGTGGATGTATGGCACTTAGATTTCCAGAAGATATTTGATACGGTGCCACATCAAAAGTTATTGCGTAAAGTAGAAGCTCAGGGTGCAGGGAGTAACATATTGACAAGGATTGAAGATTAGCGAGCTAACAGGAAACAGAGACTTGGCATAAAAAATTTCAAAGTTATTTGTGACGGGTTTTTCAGGGAGTTTCCCACTGGCTCTGCCAGCGAGTTCCCCACCGCTATTGAATGACACTTTTTTGGGCCCTGGGGAGTTTCTCACTTACAATTCTCTTACAATTCTAAGCCCACATTTAGAATTTCTTTTAGCAGTGGAGAGCTGAATTCAGGGATCGGGCCGCCATTTTGAGAGGGTGCCCTGAGTCCCCACCCATGGACAATGTCACCCCCCCCCCCCCCCCCACACACACACACATGGACACTACCATACACCACCCAAGTGAGGACACCCTGCTATGGTGTCTCTGGGGTCCCCCTTCTTAAGGCCTCCACAAGCCCCCTTACAACATCCCTCCCTTTCAGGACCCACACCCATCATCCACCTCCAACCTCCCGAAAGCCCCTACCTAACTGCCCTGCACTCTCCCACCCTTCAAACCTACCCACCACCCTCATTTTATGGGCAAGGCCTCTTTGCCTCCTGACTCTTGGCAGTGCCACCCTGGCACTCAGCCACCCTTGGCAGTGCCACCCTGGCACCCAGGCAGTGCTCCTACTGGCTTGGCAGTGCCAGGGTGGCAATGCCAAGGTGCCTGCTGGGCTGTACCAAAGTTTCCAAGTGTTCCAGGTGGAGAGCTGGGGTGCCACCCTGCACTTAGCCCGACCACCCTGTGGTCTCCAATGGCCTGAGAGATCCCCCGGAAGCCATTCCGCTTGGTCCATGTTTGTGTGGACCAGCACAGAATGGTGTCCAGCAGTAGCCTCCCTGGGGAGGCTGAACAATCAAAGAAGGCCATTAGATCCCGCGCAGGTAGGTCACAAGTAGGTTTACAACCTACCTCCGCAACGTCATTCGGTCCCGCCCATTTGGGGCGGGGTTCCAACTCTGACGTCTTGCGGAACTTCGGAGAATCCCAGGAGGTGCGGAGCCTGTCGGGAGGCCCGCTGGACAGCTTTCCCGGCATTCTCCATTCGGATTGCACTCAAGCGAGAGCCCAGCGCGACCGGAGATTCGTGCCCAGAGTCTTTGAATATTTTTAATGGAAGAGTTAGATAGATTCTTGATCAACGAAGGAGTGAAAGATTATCTAGGGTAGACAGGGATGTGGAGTTGAGGTCACAATCAGATCAGTCATGATCTCATTGGATAGAGGAACAGCCTTGAGGCATCAAGTGGCCTTCTCTTCCTCCTAATTTGTATGTTTGACTGTCAACTTAAAGTCCACTGAGGAATGGACGATGTGAGACAAGGCTTGATACTTTTGACGCTGCCATGAACAAGATGCAGATCAACCTAGGGATTGCATCCAAAAATGAATGTCTTGGCATCAGATACTAACAGTGAGGAGACCCAGATGCTGCTAGATTATCATTGCTGATGAGCTGACGTCAACCATTGCTGTCCCTTGAGGAATAAAGGTTCAAAACCTTTCCATTCTACACTCCAAATAAAGATTTAAACACATCTCCCTGATGACACACAAGTGTCCAGAGGCTAGTTGCCCTGAAGTTGACATCACATGAATGGAATACTCTGGTCTCCAGCAGCCCGCCTGGGCTCACACCCTGCCTCCGACTGCTGCAGGAACATTTCTGTGAGGTGGTCTCCAGAAAGTGACCCCAATTCTAACCCTGAGCCATATCCCACTGAGGTGTGTGCCTTGCACTGGTGGAGGGTGCAGGTGTGCTGTGACAACCCTTCGTGAGCCCCCGCATCCTCAGACCTGTTCCTGCTGCTCAGCAGCCTGGCTGGCCGTGATCTGCTCGTGATGCAGTGGATGAGCTGACACTCTTTCAGAGTACATTTGACTCATGTGATTGACAGAATTTGATGAAGCGATGGAGCTGTGATCTGTGCTCTGATGAAGAATCATCCAGACTTGAAATGCTAGCTTTATTCTCTCTCCACAGATGCTGTCAGATGCTGAGATCTTCCAGCATTTTCTGTTTTCAGCTTCCAGCATCTGCGGTATTTTGCTCTTACCTGTACTAGGTTGCCAGGAGATGCTAATCTTCACATTGTCGCAGGAGATATCCCTGTCCTCCCCAGCAAGATCAGCTGCAGTGTCCTCAAACTCAATGAGAGTGGTTATCTCTGCCTTCCCTCTCCCACTCTGGGTTTGCTCTCTTGTGTTGTGTGTCAGCTTGGCCTCTATGAAGACAAAACAATGTAATGTGATTAGAGGGGGTGAAGCAGATGATTGGGTGAAATGTATGTCTCCTGTGTATGATGAGCCCTCGCCAGAAAGGGACAAAGTTTGAGCAACATGATAGATGGTGAAAGTGTCCGTGTGAGTATGAGTGTTGAAAAGTGTCCCCCGTTAATTGATTTTTGAGATCTGTGAAGAGATCCGCCATTCGAGTAGATGGTGCTGTGGTGAGAGTTTGATAGTGAAGGGAGCTGCGAGAGGAACTGAGCGGATGAGATAATTAATTCGCTTCCTGCACTACATGGCACGGTTCCCAACCGCGCTGACCTCCTGCATGACAGCTCCCCGGGCCAGACAGGTGAGTTTGGTATGCTTCCTGGGGCCATGCCTTAGGTAGAGGCTATACCTCTGTGCCAGACGCCTCAAATCAAAGCCTCGAGGGAATGGTGGTTGAATTAGGGTGCAGGCTTCCTGGTGAGGTTGTTAGCCTTTCGCTTCTGTGTTTCGGACATCCTGCACAGTCTTGCAGAGAGTGAGATGTATGTGTTAAATATACGTTTACATCTGGTACCCGGACCTTCTAACCCACCAGTGATGGCAGCTCCCGCCCCGCCAGGTGATTTGGACAGATACTCACGTGTGCATAATTAATGAGGCTCCAAGTGCGGAATTGGGTGCGGGTTTACGCCATGCTGGCCAACGGGCACCACCAGAATCGCTCGCCGCTGCACTTAGACAAAAAAATGGAGAATTCCGCCCTAAAAGTAAATAAAAAGATCAAATAAAAAGATCAAGTATGGTGGGAAAATCGAAAAACATACCTAAAGGTACAGTGTGTTGGGGCATTTAATAACAGGATTTAAATAATTTGGTTTGATATAACTAGGTTCAGCTGTAATTATACAACTATAACAGCAAAAAAAAAGAAGATAACACAAATGATTTAGAAAATGTTTAACCTACTGCAGGAAAATGACTAAAAATAAGGAATGAAGAAATGTGAATAAACTCCCTCTTGCAGATAATAGATAATGAAAGAGATTTATGTGGTAGTAAAAAAGAAGAATCCCTTCTCATGAATACAAGGTCATTTATATAACACACTGATACACTAAAATAGTGTGATATGGAATTACAGATTACAGTTTAATATCTATGATTTTCTGTCCCTGAAGGTAACAAATACTGAGAACAAGTCAAATTGGGCTCCGCTCCGTTATTTTTTAGCTTAACCCTTCTCATACAGGGCCAGAGAGTCTGGAAAATTATCTTCATGATTTGAGAATTACACACAGTGAAAACACAAAATAAAAGAAACTGGAGGAATAAATTATTGATTTGTATTTAAACAAGTGGAAACAATGCCCCAGATAAAGAGATTAAACTAAGATGTTCAGTGAACATCTATATCACGGCGGGGGGGGGGGGGGGGGGGGGGGAGCCCTAATTCAAACTGACTTTATTTTAAGTACGGCATAAGCCCCATCCTCCAGCAATGCTCCAGTCAGTGGTCTCTTAACACCACAAGTCTGTGATTTAGCAAGAGCTGTAAGTGACCTAGATAAGCATTGATATTGGTTCTGTGCAATGAACTTATGGATTTGGATGTGCTCTCAGCGAAAGCAAATAACAGACTGCTGAGAAAATTGTGCAGTGTTTGGTCGACGATTTGAAGTTGAATACATTTGAGACAGAACCATACAAGCCTTTCAGACATGAATTCAAAAGGCTGCAAGTGAATCCAAATGAAATAACTGTGGTTCAGATTAGTGCAATGCATTTCCACCTTTTTTATTTTGCTGTCATCTATATATCATCCTCATTCACTTATGCTGTAGCCTCCTTTGCCATCTCAAAATTTGTTTCTCTACGTAATTCCTTTTAAATTTCACCCCCCGCTGTTTTTGAAGGACTATTTATGCTGGTTCAACCTGGGAGCCAGATACATTTTCATAACCAGCAGAAAAAATATGTAACAGGCTATTAGATACATCGTGCTTCCAATCTCAATGGCTACACAGAATTTACTGGACAAAATATGTTTTACCTTTATTATATTGGCTCAGTTAAGCTGCAAGATTACTGTGTTGGTAATCAGCATTCAAACATCTTTATCATATCCCAGTTTGTAGAAAGCCATTTTGTATTGTATAGAAAAATATCACCAGCCTGTTTACTTGGGTGATTCAGAATTATTCAGAGCAGAGAGAACTTAAAAGAGAAGTGGAGAGTGGATTATGATTGGCTCCAACTTTGATCCCAGCAGAATAGCTTTTGCCTCCCCATGTTAGTGCGGCTAGGGAGAACACGAGAGGAAATGTTGGAAATGAGATGTACAGAAAGCAAAGAAAGACGGACACACAGAGAGAAAGTGTGAGAAGCAGAGGGAGTGCCAGAAAGAAAGGAAGTAATAATATTCAGTGAGCAAATACAGAGAAAAAGACAGTAAGTGACTTGGCACTGACAAAGAAAGCGACAGATAGTCAGTAAATAGGATAGACAAACAGAGACATACACAAAGTGAAAGACAGAAAGATAGTTACAGGCAATCGCTGAGATACAGAAGTAACATAAATAGGAAACAGGAAAGGCAAAATATAAAACAGGAAGTGAAAGTGAATTTTAATTTCCCAGCCGAAAGCTGGATGGGACGATTATGGGACCCAGGGCAGCAGAGCCCAGAATTCTCGGATGGGGCCCAGAGGAACACGCTTGGTCCACAGCCAGCCTTGGTCCTGCTGTCACCCACACATTTAATGTGTTAGTGTTCTCTCTGTCCTTTTAGGTTTGGCAGTATTTTCTAATCACAGCTGTTGCAAGTATCTATCAGGCAATTGTTGTCCATGATTCTTTCCCATTTACTTTGAAAATTGAGCTTCTTCAGATTTTGTACAATGTGAAATTATTAACGTGAACTATTTTTGAAACACTTCTGTCAACGCTTTCATAAATCCATGTCAATAGTTCTGTATATTTAGAAATATAATTTAATAAATAAATATCCATCATGATTTAAAAAAACATCATATATCAGAAATCCTGGGCTGAGTTCTCCGCAGCCCCCTTCTGAAATTGCGTTTGGCGCGGGGGCGGAGAATCCATTTTTGCGTTGAAATCTGGGTCGGAATTCTCTGACCCCCCGGGGGGGTCGGATAATCGCCCGGCGCCGGCATCAATCCCGCCCCCACCGTGTCCCGAATTCTCCCCCACCCGGGAGTCAGCTGGGTCAGGAATCGCGCCGCGCCGGTCAAAGAGGCAGGTTGTCTCGTGCCCGTTGATCTTTACCGTCGTTGTAGCGGTTGCAAGGTTGCGGGGCCGAGACTGATCCAGGGTGATGGAGGCGAGCTGCGGAAGATGCTGGGAGGTCCCGGGCTGATCAGCAGTGGCGGAGGTAGCAGTAGGTGGCAAACGGCCAGGCGAGCAGACCTGAGGCGTGGCCCAAAATGGCGCCGAAGATGGTGGCATGCACGGGGCGCACGTGGCTTGCGGTGGGGAAGATGGCGGCGCCCACGGGCCGCACGTGGCTTGTGGAGGGGAAGATGGCGGTGCTCCTGGATCACACGTGAGGGGTGTAGAAATGCCAGGCTTGGAAACAGCGCCGACCGACCGGGCCTGGCAAACGGAAACAAAGTACCCTTTCTTCCCACACCCATTGCAGGTCGTGCTCCGCGCTGGGCAGCGCTGGCTGGGGTGTTTGCTTTGTCCACAAAAATAACACTTGGGCCCCCCAAAGTTGGCTGGCTGCTGCATGGCGCAGGCTTGCGGTGAGCTGGAGTCAGCAGCTGGTGGGGCCCATGATGCCCACGAGGGAGCCGCGTGGTCTGGGGTGTAGGACTTCAGGTTACGGGAGGCCGCTTCTAATGAATTAGCAAGCTGCCTAGTCCCTGCACGATCGAGCATACCCCCTTCCAATAGTCGCTGGCGGACGTACGTAAACTTCATGCCTGTGACGTAAGCGTCTCTAATTAAAAGTTTGGTGTGTTGGACTGCCGAAAACTGCCTGGCATTCACAGTTCCCACCAAGGATCTGTAGGGCCTGCAAGATATCATCCAGAGTCTCCCCGGGGAGTTGCTGTCTCATGGCCAGGAGGTGCCTGGCACACACTTGATTCACCGGTTTAACATAATGTCCCTTCAGGAGCGTCATTGCTTCGGACTAGTTGGGCGCATCCCGGATGAGGGAAAATATGTCAGGGCTCACCCGTGAGTAGAGGGCTTGGAGCTTCTGCGAGTCCAAGGGTTCTTCAGTGGCTGCTCTGAGGTAGCCTTCGAAGCAGGCTAGCCAGTGGTCGACGGTATACGTGGCATTGGCTGCATGAGGGCTCAGCTGCAGGCGATCAGGCTTGATGAGGAAATCCATCTTTTAAAATCTTGTTCAATAAATTGAGCCAGCAGTCAGGGATTTACTGTCGTACCTGTAATATACGGGCAGTGCCGTAATGCATACAATATACCACTAGTGGTGCTTACCACACTGAAGTTTAGTTTCCACACCTGTTGGGAGTACGGCTTGAGTTCCTCAACCAGGTTAGCATCTTGGCTTATAACTGCCTGGTACCATGGTACCCCAATGATGCACTGGGGAAACAAGAACATTTGATCTGCCCAGAAATGCTGACATCCTCTGGACAATTGCGTTGGGCTGGGAATCATCCGACAGGAGTAAATTTAAATCGCTAAGTTTGGATGGGACTGCAGTTTTACCCTGATAGTTACTCTGAGTGAGAGTGGAAAATAATCAAATGTAACTCCAGGGTAACTATCCAGACCGATCCCCAGCGAATCCCCCAAACCACTCTCGCACCTTGGGCCCGTCACCCCCCCCCCCCCCCCCCCCCCCACCCCCAGTCTCATCCAACCCGTCCCCTCCATTGATTTGGCCTGACCCAGCCCTACCTCCTCCCCCCGCCCAAACGTTCCCCTGACCCCAGAGTGGCAATGTGCCAGAGATTAAGACTCTGAGAAAATTACTAGCCATTTGTTGCAGGAAGATTGACTGTGGCCCTGGATAGTGGCCAAGACATCATCCATACGGGTAGATTACACCCTCCAAAATGGTGACATGGTGCATCAAAAACTCTCGGGGCTGGAATAACAACAAATGGTCAGCAATTAAAACAGAATCTACCACAAGCGGTGATAAACATAGTCAGCAATCTGGATTTCTCATGAAATGGAAGTTTCCAGAAGCTGCTGATAGCATTGAGCTACGAAAACACTGCTTTTGGAGTTCTTGACCAGACTATCATCCACCGAGGATACTGGCTGAATTTCTTTCATCACTGCTTTATTGAGATGTGTCAGGTCAACATGGATGTGAATGGACCCATTTAGCTTCGAAAGTAGGACCATTCTGGAACACCATTCAGTCGCCTAAGTAATGGAGGTGATTTTGGTCATTTTGGTCACCTCATCCAGCTGTTGCTGTACTTGCCTCATGAGCGGGTGCAGTGTTTTCCATGGTGCGACAAGGCACTTGGCGCGGAATTCTTCCACCCCGCGCCGGGTCATAGAATTGGCGGGTGGGGGGGGCACGAATCACGCGACGCCACTCCGACGATTCCACGGTTGGCATGACGCCGGTCGAGGGCTGCTCAGCGCGGCCCCCTCCGGCGATCCTCCCCAGGCGATGGGCTGAGTGGCCCCCGAGTTCGGCCGAGTCCCGCCGGCGTCATTCTCGTGTGGTCCTCAGCGTTCTGGCTGCGGGGGTGGCCTGGTGGGGAGGAGGGGGATCCGACTCCAGGGGGGGGGGGGGGGGGGGCCTCCACGGTGGCCTGGCCCGTGATCGGGGCCTACTGATCGGCAGGCAGGCTTATCCTGGTGGGGGCCTATGTTCCTCCGCGCCAGGCCCCTGTAGGTATCGGGGCTGGCGCGGTGACGGCAACCCACGCGTCGGCCGTGCTGACGCCCGAATCGGAAGCTGGAGCAGCGTGAGGCTCTCCAGTGCCATGCTGGCCCCCTGTGTGGCGCAGGAACGCTGATCCTAGGGGCCTTATGACGCCGGTGTAAAACGCTCCGCCATTTGCGACACGTTAACACTTAGCCCCAGGATCGCAGAATCCCGCCCATGGATTTTGGATCTTCTTTTCATGGAATTCTGTAGGAAGACAGTGTCACAGGGAAAACAATGTCCAGCAATCTAGGTGCAATGTTTCAACTGGAACTGCCTGGGACACTTTATAGAGCTATGCAAAGCTAAGGCCTCAGTCATGCCAGTCCACTGAGGAGTTTGGGAAAATCATTTTGAAATTTGTAACCAGACTTTTACTAGTTGGCCTCATCAATTTTCTCAAGGAGGTTGAGGTTGACAGGTTTTCTGCTTAAAAGTGAAAATTCTTGATCGTGGAGTACACATAAGGTTTCCCATATTCATTTATCTTTGTATAGGAGTGACACCTGCAATGTACCTTGAACTGGGAAATTGATGCCGTCAGCTCCGTTCAGCTGTGTTGTGGGTGGCATCAAACATTGTGTCACCAGCCATGGTTCCTCGTCCAAGAGGGCCCAAACACAGCCTCCCATTTCCGATTTGAAATTGATGAGTTGACCATTTTTACTGAGGTGTCCGCATTCCAAAAAGAGAATCCAGGATCCTTAACCTCACCCAAGAAGCATGGTTGGATCTGCTCCTTGCGTGGTATTGCAATCTCCTGGATTGTCTTAGAATCTTCCACCCATTGTGGTGCCTTAGCTTTGCATCGCTCGCCAAAGTGTCCCAGCAGTTGCAGTTGAAATACTACACCGAGATTGCTGGACATTGCTTTCACCTGAGGTGTTGTTTGGCTCCACAGCGGTCACCCACCATGATGAGTTTCGGTATCGCCTTCCTTGGCCTGGAGTCTCTCTGCTCCTTTGTTGCTTTACTAACTGGAAAATTGGGGTTGGCATGTACCATAGTTTCCTTTCACCATGTAAATCAGTGCTTTGGCAGATTTCATACTGTCTGATTATTTGGATGGCCTTTTCTGGAGTCGGATATTCCTTTGCCCATAGTATGCCTGAAAGTGTATCGTCAGCCCCTCTAACAACAATTCTGTCCCTCATGAGTTCTGACTTAAGGTCAGCCAATCTACATAGTTTGTACAGAAAAGAATCAATCGGTTCTCAAAGCTGTTGGGCACATTTGTTGAATTCTGCTCTCTCTAAAATGTTGTTGCCTCTTAGATTAAAATATGTATTGAATTCATTGAAGCATAGAATCATAACAGTGCAGTAGTGCTCGTTCTGGGTGAGTGTGCTTAATACTCAATTTGGCTCTGTTTCGTTACTTAGCTCTGGAGTCGCCAGGTATCGTTAAGATACCGCCACACGTTTCAAGGTGAAGTTCAAAGCAATAAACCATACACCAATTAGTAAGTTCAAACAACTGAGTTTATTATAATACAATTATAATACTACCCATACACACGCTAAGAGGATTAAACTATTCCTACCGCTAAATAAACCAATATTTATCTCAAAGGGAACTGCCGGATCAGGGGACAAGGCCTCTTGCTCTGCTCTGGTTTGCAGACTTCAGGTTGGTATGGGTTAAAAAGGGGTCAGGAGTGTCTATCTCTGGTAGCGATCGTTGTGAGACTTACTTACTGGCGGATGCTGTCCCAAACCTCTCCTCTCTCTCGTTCAAGGTCTTCTTTGGCAAAAGCTGGTCGAAATGCTGGTCCAGAGAGGAGGGCTGGTTAAGAAGAACGAACTAAGTGTGGGACCTGTCTTTTATAGGTCCCAGGGCTTCGTGCCCTTTTGGGCGGACCCTTTTCCTGCTGGGAATCGATTTGGTCTCTTCCCAATCGATATGTTTGAATCCCCCCAATACTGAGGCTATCTCTCGGCTACTGGGCGGGCCTTCAGATGCTTTGTTTTCAGACCCCGCTGGTGCCGGGTGTCTGGTTTCCCATACACTGTTGCAATCACTTCCCTATTTGTGTCCATTGTCCCTGGGACCGTTCCATTACTATGTTAACTATCCCGGAGATTGCCTCATTAGTATGCGGAATGTTAGTTTCGGTGCTGTCTGCTCTCTTAGCAGACAGAATACACATTGGCTTGGTGCAGCCTGCTTGTGCTGTTAACATTGTCCATTTTAACCTGCAAGCTTTGCGTTCCTCCATTTTGTATTTAGGGAATGGCCAACTTCGGTGGCTACAGCTGAAAGAGGCTCATTGAGTCAGCACCGACCCTCGGAAAGGCACCCTACCTAGGTCCACAGCCCCACCTCATCCCCATAACCCAGCCGTCCTAATGAACCTTTTTGGACACAAAGGGCAATGTTAACATGGCCAATCCACCTAACGTGCACATCTTTATTCTGTGGGGGAAACTGGCACACCTGGAGGAAACCCACGCATACACCGGGAACCGTGCAGACTCCGCACAGACAGTGACCCAAAACTGGAATTGAATCCGGGTCCTTGAAGTTGTGAGGCAGCAGTGCTAACCACCATGCCACTGTGCTGCCCCAATTATTTTAGAACTTTATCAAATTTATTTGAGGATTTATTTCAGCTATCAGTCTTACAAAATAAAGTAGTCTATTCACTTGTTCAGTTTCTGTCTTTTTCTATAATTCTGAAGCTGTAATGTATCTTATAATTTTTTCCTGCCAAAGTCCGTAATTTAGTGTTTGATCTGGCCCTTTGCTTAGTCCGAATTGGTCTGGAAATGTTGATTTGTTGTCCATAGCTACAACAAAGTTCAGGTGAGTACAGTTCTAAATGTGGTGCAACTTTTAAAGATCACGCTGCACTCATCATTTTTTCAGAGTCTTCCATCGCTTGTTGTGTTCTGGCAGATTCCCATGACGATGGCATTGTGAGCTCTTTGACTTTAGTGTTTTTCAGCAATTTACCTAATCAACGATTCTGGGCCTTCTCTGTAGTACCAAAACGTTTTCAGACATTTTACAGTGGATTGCTGGCTTTAGTGGAGGTGTTTAAATTTTCTGCTTCTTTTTTCTTCTCTTCAAACAAGCTCAGCTGCAACGTGGTACAACACCAATCTGAACCCGAGCTGTCCACAGTGCGCTGCTCTCAGAAACGGGCTGCTCCACCTCTCAGCAGCACTGAAGCTTTTTAAACTAGTCCTGACTTAAAACTATATTTTGCTCACCCTTATTCGGTCCGTTGACTCTGCGCTCTGTGGGTATTCTTGATGGACCTCCATGAGATCTTGTGGAGTCCTCAGCTGCAGAGTGGAGTTTTTTCTTCTGCCCTCCTGCTTCCAATCCTGCAGTGGAGCTTCTTTCAGCTGACCTCCCTCTGTGCCTTCATTCAAGCGCTTTTAATCAGGGCAGAATGCTGCTCCTATACTTTTCCAACGTTTGATTTTCTCTTCCAGTTTATCTGAGCTTCTGGCTTTTTTCATTAACTTCACCATGTTGTATGTTCAGTAGGTCTCGTACATTAAGTTTAACATTGATAACACATAATTATGTACACATATGTATAGTCCAAGCTATGAGCTAACTCTTTGC
Source organism: Scyliorhinus canicula (assembly GCF_902713615.1). Lineage (NCBI taxonomy): Eukaryota > Metazoa > Chordata > Chondrichthyes > Carcharhiniformes > Scyliorhinidae > Scyliorhinus > Scyliorhinus canicula. The sequence goes on along the minus strand of NC_052150.1, from coordinate 149,909,952 downwards.
TTGCTTCTACACAGGTCCCTGTCCAGCCCACAACACTGTAGTCTCAGATCATGGGTGCAATTCAGCAGACTCAAGTTAAAATTTGTTGAATGGCATGTTTAGTGGCATGTTTCTTGGCAGTGCAGCACTGAGAAGGACCCCACTTTTCAACATCACTTTACTGTTTTAATTTGGCCTCAGTGAGGAACTCCCCATTGAGGCCACACTTTTAAGTATTTTCCTGAAGGAAGGCTACTCGCAGATCAGGACGCCATTTTTAAAGGCAGTCCGGTCTTTTGACCACTCACCACGGCCTCAAGATCCTCTCACTTCACTTAATTTACCTCTTCCGGGGTCAACTATTCCCCCTTACTCTACTTCTAATGGGCAAGCCCCCCCCCCCCCCCCAAGTCAACAATTGGTGGTACCTATCACGCCCCTGGCACTTGGGAACATTGGCATTCCAGCCTGGCACCCTGGAAGTGCCCCTGCCAGTATGGCAGTGCCACCCAGGCACCCTGCAATTGCCAGGGAGGCACTGCCAGGGTGGCAGTTCCAAGGTACCAGGCTGGCAGTTCCAAGGTGCCCAGGTGCCAGCGGGACTGCCAGGGTTCCATCCTGCCTTGTCCCCGACCACCCAGGGGCCTCAGCTCCCCAGTGAGACCCCCTAAGGTGCCATTATCACTGGTTCGTGACTTTGTGAACCAGTGGCAAACAGCGTCAGATTGAGGACTTGCTGGCAAGGCCGGTGGATCCTGGGCCCCGGATGAATTGGACGAACGCATATTTAAATGAACATAATAGCTCATTTAAATATGCATGCCTGGATCTCGCATAGTGAGAATGAGATCCAGATTTCGCTGCGCTGTGAGATTCCGTTAAACCTTGCGAGATGCTTCAAACATCTCGATTCCTGATGAAGGCCTCTCGCAAGATTCAACAGCCTTGTCCCGACACTACCTTGGCCGTGACGAGGCCGCTGAATCATACCCCATGTGCCTCTTTATGCCACACCGTGGCAATACTGTTTCCCCATTCCATATTAACCCTTGCTATGCCAGATGCCCTTATACTGCAACTAAAAGCATTCGGTCGGTTTGTGCCACTGATGCTTTTTTCAAACTAAGAAGATAAACTAGAAGACACTGAGATCTATCTAAATATTTTGCATCAAGAATATGACAGTAAAAGAGTCTGTCATAACCTATTTGCAGCCGAACCAAGATCAATAAACTTATTCCCATGATTTATGTCAACCATTGCTGATCCAGGGCAACAGTAGCACGCAACATTGCTTCTCTCTAGATTTAATGCATCAATGAGAACACAAAACATAGTTTGTAGCTGAGATAATTCAGAATCAATAGATTCTTTTATTCATTCATGGGCTGTGGACGTCATTAGCAAGTGAAATGCTTTGTTCTGGATAGTGTCGAGCTTCTTGTGTTGTTGGAGCTGCTCTCATCCAAGCAAGTATTATGTCACACTCTTCATTTGTGCCTTGTAGATTATAGCCCGGCTTTTGTGGAGTCAGTAGGTGAGTTATTCACTGCAGAATTCCAGAATCTGACTTATATTTGTGCTAATTCTATTCAATAGTATTTTATATTAAGTAAAAAGGGCACAAATATGATAACCACTCCAAAACAGGGTTATTGCCCGATAGGTGTGACAGAGTCTACAAGAAATGATAAACGGTGTCTTTGCAGGTCTGGCAATAAGACAATGCTGGAACTTGATCACCCAGGCATTACTTATTTTATACATCCCCATGCCATATGATTGATGAGGACTATCTAACATAACAGTTAATCAGACAATTACCTCTTGTAATGATGCCTCTGGGTTGCAAGTTGGGTTTGGAGGTGGTGCAGGGAATGTCGTGCAAGGGAGTAGGTGCCGACTGACACGCACTTCTGTAGATAGAGCTTGAACAACTTGCACAATGAGCTGCCTTTAATAAGATCATAGGATCTTCCACTAGAATTATGTATGTGTAAGTGAAATAATGAGCCAGATTGATGGTGCCCATTAAGATTTTTGCAACCTGACCCTTTTGCGATATTCCAGCTGGAACTTCTGATCCCGTGATGAAGCATTAATGGGATCAGTAGAGGCATCCACAGGGAAGACCATTGAGTGCAAGAAAATATGGATAAAGACAGGATACACCCGCTTTTCTCAAAAGTAGCTGTCGTATTCAGGTAATTTTTTAAAAATTCATTTACGGGATGTGGGCATCACTGGTTAGGCCAGAATCTATTTCTCATCCCTAGTTGCCTTTCAGAAGGTGGTGGTGAGTTGCCTTCCTGAACCCGTGTAGTCCTTGAGATGTAGGTACACCCACTGTGCTATGAGAAAGGGAGTTCCAGGATGTTGCCCGGTGACAGTGAAGGAACGGTGATATACTTTCAAGTCAGGGTGGTGAGTGACTTGCAGGGGAACATCCAGGTGGTGGGGTTCCCAGGTATCTGCTGCTCTTGACCTTCTACATGGTAGTGGTTGTGGGTTTGGAAGGTGCTGTCCAAGGAAACTTGGTGAGTTACTGCAGTGCATCTTGTAGATGGTTCATGGTTGCCACTGTGATGATGGAGGGTTTGAATGTTTGTAGACGGAGGAACAATCAAGCGGACTGTTTTGTCCTGGATGATGTTGAGCTTCTTGAGTGTTGTTGGAGCTGTCGTCATCCAGGCAAGTGAAAAGTATTCCATTACACTTGTGCTTTGTAGATGGTGGACAGGCTTTGGGGAGTCAGGAAGTGAGTTACTCACCATAGAATTCCCAGCCTTTGACCTACCTTGGTAGCCACAGCATTAATATGAATAGTCCAGTTCAGTTTCAAACTGAACTGGACTATTCATATTAATGCTGTGATCAATGGTAACCCCCAGGATGTTGATTGTGGGGGATTCCGCGATGGTGATGTAATTGAATGTCAAGGGGAGATGGTTAGAACCTCTCCTGTAGGAGATGGTCATTGCCTAGCCCTTGTGTGGTGCAAATGTTACTTGCTACTTGTCAACCGAAGCCTGGACGGCTTCTTACTTGAGAAGTCGCGAATGATGCTGAATATTGTGTAATCATCGCAAACACCCGACTTCTGACCTTATGATGGAAGGAAGATCATTGATGTAGCAGCTGATGATTGTTTGGCCAAGGACACTACTGTGAGGAGCTCCTGCAGTGATATCCTGGAGCTGAGACGATTGACTTCCAACCATCACAACTATTTTCCTTTGCACCAGATATGACTCTAACCAGCGGAGAGTTTTCCCTGATTCCCATTGACTCCAGTTTTGCTCGGACTCCTTGATGCCATACTCTGTCAAATGCTGTTTTGATGTCAATGGCAGTCACTCTCACCTCACCTCTGGAATTCAGCTTATGGGAGGCGGTGGCATAGTGGTATTGTCACTGGACTCATAATCCAGAAATCCAGGATAATGATCTGGGAACCAGGGTTCGAATCCCACCATGCAGGTGATGGAATTTAAACTCAATAAAATATCTGGAATTAAAAGTCTAATGATGACCATGAAATCATTGTCGTTTGACATAAAAGCCCATCTGGTTCACTAATACCCTTTAGGGAAGGAAATCTGCTGTCCTTATCTGGTCTGGCCTAAATGTATGTGACTCCAAACCCACAGCAATTTTGTTGACTCTTAACTGCCCCCTGAAGGGCAATTAGGGATGGGTAATAAATGCCAGCACAGCCTGCGACGTCCACATCCCATGAACGAATAAAAAAAAATCTTTGTCCATGTCTGAACCAAGGCTGTAAAGAGGTCAGGAGCTGGTAGAACCCAAACTGAGCATCCGTGAGCAGGTTATTGCTGAGTAAGTGCCGCTTGATAGCACAGTTGATGACTCCTTATATCACTTTGCTGATGATGGAGAGTAGACTCATAAGGCGGTAATTGACTGGGTTGGATTTGTCATGTTTTTCATGTACAAGACATACCTGGGTAAATTTCCACATTGCTGAGTAGATGCCAGTGTTGTAGCTGTAGGGGAACAGCTTGGTTAGGGGTGCGGCAAATTTTGCAGCACAAGTCTTCACTACTATTTCCGGAATAATGTCAGGGCCCATAGCCTTTGCAGTATCCAGTGCCTTCAGCCGTAATGTGGAGTGAATCGTATTGGCTGAAGACTGACATCTGTGATTCTGGGGACCTCTGAAGGAGACCAAGATGGATCATCCACTCTGAGCTCCTCCATCATTTAGGATGGGAATATTTGTGAAGCCTCCTCCTCCAGTAAGTTCAGTAAGAAGTCTTACAACACCAGGTTAAAGTCCAACAGGTTTGTTTCAAACACGAGCTTTCGGAGCACGGCTCCTTCTTCATTCACCTGAAGAAGGAGCCGTGCTCCGAAAGCTCGTGTTTGAAACAAACCTGTTGGACTTTAACCTGGTGTTGTAAGACTTCTTACTGTGCTCACCCCAGTCCAACGCCGGCATCTCCACATCATGGCTCCAGTAAGTTGTTTAATTGTCAACTACCGTTCACGGCTGGATATGGCAGGACTGCAGAACTTAGATCTGATGGGTATTTTTATGGAATTACTTAGCTCTATTACTTGTTGCTTATGCTGTTTGGCACACAAATAGTCCTGTGTTGTAGCTTCACCAAGTTGACTCCTCATTTTTTGGTATGCCTGATGTTGCTCCTGGCATGCTCACCTGCGCTCTTCATTGAACCAGGGTTTATCCCCCGGTTGGTGGTAATGGTAGAATGGGGTAAATGCTGGGCCATGAGGTTGAAGATTGTGGTTGAATACAATTCTGCTGCTGCTGCTGATGGCCCACAATGTCTCATAGATACCCAGTCTTGAGTTGCTAGATCTGTTCAAAGTCTATCCCACTCAGCACAGTGATAGTGCCACACAACACAACGGAGGGTATCCTCAATGTGAAGATGGAACTTTGTCTCCACAAGGACTGTGCGGTGGTCACTTCTACCGATACCATCATGGACAGATGCATCTGCAGCAGGCAAATTGGCAAAGATGAGATCAAGTATGTTTTTCCCTGTCCGGGACTAGGATGAGTAGGTTCTTCGGGGGTGAGGACAGGTGCACCAGATGTTCGGGGAGTCCTGCGAACCACGCCCATATGTTCTGGGCATGCCCAGCACTGGAAGAATTCTGGAAGGGGGTGACGGGGACGGTGTCGAGGGTGGTTGGATCCAGGGTCAAACCAGGGTGGGGACTCGCGATTTTTGGAGTTGCGGTAGAGCCGGGAGTGCAGGAGGCGAAAGAGGCCGGTGTCCTGGCCTTTGCGTCCCTAGTAGCCCGTCGAAGGATTCTGTTACAATGGAAAGATGCAAGGCCCCCAAGTGTGGAGACCTGGATCAGTGACATGGCGGGATTTATAAAATTGGAAAAGGTCAAATTTGCCCTGAGAGGATCAATACAAGGGTTCTTTAAACGATGGCAGCCTTTTTTGGACTTCCTGGCTCAGAGATAGGTAACTGGGTCAATAGCAGCAGCAACCCGGGCGGGGGGGGGGGGGGGGGGGGGGGGGGGGGGGGTGCGCATTATTGTAGTGTTTATTCTGTAACTTTATAGTGTGTTAATATGCGTTGTTGTTAAAATGCTGGGTTGTTCATGGGGATGGGGCGAATGTATATGATTGTTAATATTATTGTTATTTTCGGCATTTTACTAAGGTGCGTCAATGTTGTATAAAATCAAAATTTCTCAATAAAAATTATTTTTAAAAAAAAAGTATGTTTTTCCCACTTGTTGGTTCCCTCACCACCTGCTGCAGCCCCAGTCTAGCAGCTATGTTCGGCCAGCTCGGTCTACCAAGCCACTCTTGGTGATGGACATTGAAGTCCCCACCCAGACCATATTCTTCACACTTGCCACCCTCAGTACTTCCTCCAAGTGGTGTTCAAGACGGATGGATTCAACTGATTCATCAGCTGATGGTGGCTGTTACATGATAATCAGCAGGTTTCCTTGCCCATGTTTAACCTGAAGCCATGAGATTTCATGGGGTCCAGAATCAATGAACTCCCTCCCGACTGTATACCACTGTGCCACCACCCTTGCTGGGTCTGTCCTGCCAGTGAGACAGTACATATCCAGGAATGGTGATAGTGCTGCCTGGGACATTATCTGTAAGGTATGATTCTGATTCTGTGAGTATGACTATGTCAGGCTGTTGCTTAACTGTCTGTGAGGTTGGGGATTTCTCAGGGTACAAGCTCAACCTGGGGAGGAGTGAGCTGTTTGTTGTGCACCCGGGGGACCAGGAGTGGGGGGGATTGGTAGGCTCCCACTAAAAAGGGCGGAGAGGAGCTTTAGGTACTTGGGGGTCCAGGTGGCCAGGAGCTGGGGGGGGGGCTGCACAAGCTTAACCTCACAAGGCTGTTGGAGCAAATGGAGGAGGAGTTTAAGAGATGGGACATGTTGCCGCTGTCGCTGGCGGGTAGAGTGCAATCAGTCAAGGTGACGTTGCTCCCGAGGTTTCTATTCCTGTTCCAGTGCCTCCCCATCCTTATCCCGAAGGCCTTTTTCAGGCAGGTTAACAGGAGCATTACGGGGTTTGTGTGGGCGCATGGGACCCCGAGGGTGAGAGGGATGTTCTTGGAGCGGGGCAGGGATAGGGGGGGGCTGGCACTGCCCAACCTCTGTGGGTATTATTGGGCTGCCAACTCAGCGATGGTGCGTAAGTGGGTAATGGACGGGGAAGGGGCAGCATGGAAAAGGATGGAGATGGCATCCTGTGTGGGCACGAACCTGGAGGCGCTGGTAACGGCGCCGCTGCCGCTCTCTCCAACGAGATATACCACGAGCCCGGTGGTGGCGGCTACCCTCAAAATTTGGGGACAATGGAGACGGCACAGGGGGGAGGTGGGGGCCTTGATGGGGTCCCCGATACGGGGGAACCACCGGTTTGTTCCGGGGAGAATTGATGGTGGGTTCCTGAGTTGGCACAGGGCAGGTGTTAGGAGGGTGAGAGACCTGTTTGCAGATGGGAAATTTGCGAGCCTGGGTGAGCTAGAAGGGAAGTTCGGGCTCCCCCGGGGAACACCTTTAGGTACATGCAGGTAAGAGCGTTTGTCAGGCGGCAGGTGGCGGAGTTCCCTCTGTTGCCGCCACGTGGGGTCCAGGACAGGGTGTTCCCGGGGGTGTGGGTTGGAGAGGGGAGGATCTCGGAAATGTACCAGGTGATGCAGGAGGTAGACGAGGCCTCGGTGGAGGAACTGAAGGGTGTGGTGATCCTCGCCTGAGTCACCAGGGGGCAACGCGGGGACACCCATAAAAGGAACGCCGAAGGCCCGCCTCCGCCACTTGAAACCGGAGGGGTTGGAGTGGCAAGAGGTGCAAGAAACTGAAGGGTGCTAGTCGGTTTGGGGCCTAGTTGCAGAACATTGAAGAGCAGCCTTTTCTCAAGTGTAATCTGTAATTTATTGTGGGACACAATAAATCATCCTTAACCTAAAGACGACTTCGAGCATTCTTTCAAGAAGCATAACATGGTACAGGAGTGGATTCTCTGAACAGAGGGAACCAGCGCTACCAGCAAGACAAAGAAAGAAAAAGACAGCAGACAAAGAAGAAGCACCAGCAACAGGCAGGCCACCAGACTTTGCAGCCTCTCAACTTCAGACGACTTTCTGCAACAATGGAACACACGGTACTTCCAGCGACAATGAGAGCTACAGGTAATTTAAATTATAATTGGAAAATGTTCAAACAACAATTTGAAATGTACTTGTTAGCTCAGGACTTACATACAGCCACCGATGGAAAGAAAATTGCACTTTTAATCACATCGTGTGGCCAGCAACTGGTAGACACATATAACTCGTTCACATATGCGGATACTGAAGACAAAACTAAGTTTCAAGTGATAATGGCAAAATTGGATGAACACTATAAGTCTCAATCCAATGAAATCATTGAAAGATTCACCCTCCGTCACAGACTCCAAAAACAAGGGGAGACTATCACCCACTTGGTCACAGAGTTACGCTTGCTGGCACAAGGCTGCAACTTTGGTGATTTAACAAACTCACTCATCAGAGATCAGCTAATCTATGGTCTTGCTGACAAAAAACTAAGAGACTCACTATTACTGCAAAACGATTTAACACTAAAAACTACCATAGAAAAATGCTTGTTACAGGAGCAGAAAATGCAGCAGGTACAGGAGCTATTTGAAAAACATTCCTTACAAAACATCCACCACGAGGACGATATAAAGATGGTGAATTCCCCTCACAGGTCGTCTCTTCCGTTTTCCAGGCCGTCTCTTCCGTTCTCTGGCCCGTCTGCGCATGCGCACCGTCCTGAAAGACGCGATCCCGGAAGTGATCGGTCCGCGCATGCGCACTACTCGCAATACCGGCCCTGGTCTGAAAACCGCAATGCGCATGCGCGAACGCAGCATACGCATGACGTCATGACGTGTCATTACTGCGGCTCCTCCCACTTAAAAGGGCAATGTCCTGCCCAAGGAAAAAGGTGCAGAAAGTGTTCAAAAATGAATCACTTCGCCTCCCAATGTCAATCCACAGCTAAATTTCACTCGTCCACTCAACGGCATGGCAACCTGAAAGTCCGCACAGTTGATGTCACGAACACTCAGGCTCCCGACGACAATTTTTCCGACCATGAAGAATTCAACTCCTGGGAGCACACGTACAGCATTGGCATTATTAATGCCACAGCGGGACCACAGGAGCTGACGACACAACCTCGACACGTGCATGCCATCAACTCTGCAAGTGAATGGACTGCCACGGTGCACGTACAGGACTTCCCCATCACGTTCAAACTGGACACGGGAGCCTCAGCAAACTTGCTAACGAGCAAAGATCTCGCATCGGTCCCAGGGACGCACGAGGTGTTACCTGCAGCATGCAAGCTCACTGACTACAACGGCAACCCGATCATCTCCAAGGGATCCTGCCACCTACAAGTTGCCAACAAAACTGTCGTAACAGGCCTACGCTTTGAGATTGTGGAAGACAACAGGTCCTCGCTGCTCGGCGCTCAAGCCTGCAAGGATTTGCAGCTCATTCAGCGGATTTTCATGCACACGGCTGCATCATCACGCATTTACGAGGACATACAGCTGCTACTCACCGACTACCCCGACGTTTTCTCGGGCATGGGTACACTGCCCTACACGTACAGAATCTTGCTCAAAGAGACAGCCATACCGGTTGTTCATGCCCCACAGAGGGTCCCGGCTCCATTGCGGGACAAGCTAAAAGCCGAACTTCAGCGTCTCCAGACTCAAGGCGTCATCTCAAGAGTCACACAGCCGACTGACTGGGTCAGCTCGCTGGTGTGCGTCAAGAAGCCGTCTGGTGAACTTCGGATCTGTCTAGATCCCAAAGACCTGAATAAGAACATTCGCAGGGAACACTACCCGATCCCCAAGCGCGAGGAAATCACGAGCGAAATGGCAAAAGCTCGCATCTTCACCAAGCTTGATGCCTCACAGGGTTTCTGGCAAATGCAGCTCGATGAGTCCAGCCGCCTGCTATGCACCTTCAACACGCCGTTTGGAAGGTACTGCTATAATCGGATGCCCTTCGGCATTATATCTGCATCCGAAATATTCCACAGAATCATGGAGCAGATGGTAGAAGGCATCGAAGGCGTACGTGTCTATGTGGATGACATCATCATATGGTCGGCGACGGAGAAAGACCATATTGCGAGGGTGAAGCAAGTCTTCCAGAGGATACACCACTTTGGACTCAAGCTCAACCGGGCCAAGTGCACTTTCGCACAGTCCTCTCTGACATTCCTGGGCGACACAATCTCAGAGCACGGGGTGAAGCCGGACGCTGAGAAGATCGCTGCAATTCAGAGCATGCAGCGACCACAGGACAAGAAAGCGGTTCTAAGGTTCCTGGGATTCGTCAACTTCCTTGGTAAATTCATACCCAACCTGGCAGCACGGACAAAGGCGTTGAGGAACGTGACAATGAAGGACACGGAGTTTGCCTGGACCCAGGCTCACCAGGCTGAATGGGATGATCTAAGATACCAGCTGATGGCAGCTCCAACGCTTGCATTTTTTTGACCCGGTGAAACCTACCAAGATCTCCACTGACGCCAGTCAACATGGGATTGGTGCTGTGCTACTGCAACAGGATGACCAGTTGGACTGGGTTCCAGTGGCTTACGCTTCACGGGCGATGACCGCCACAGAGTGCAGGTATGCACAGATAGAAAAGGAGTGCCTAGGGCTAATAACAGGAGTGACCAAATTCCACCACTATGTGTACGGTCTCCCCACTTTCATCGTGGAAACGGATCATAGGCCGCTGGTCAATATCATTGACAAGGACCTCAATGATATGACGCCGCGCCTACAGCGCATGATGATGAAGTTGCGCAGGTACGACTTCACGCTGGTCTACACCCCTGGCAAGGACCTTGTGATAGCTGACACGTTATCACGAGCCATGGACGCTGACAACCCGCCACTGGCGTCCATCAATGATGTGGAAGCTCATGCACAGTGGTGCAAGGAGACGCTCCCGGCAACGGACGAGAAGCTGCAGCAAATTCGTCAGGCGACACAGGAGGACGCCACCCTCCTTCAAGTCCTACACAACCTGCAGCATGGCTGGCCAAAGGGGCGGTGCCCACAGTTCCAGAATGTCAAGACTGAACTATCCGTGGTCGATGGCATTATACTGCGGAACGACAGGATCGTCATTCCAATGGCTCTCCGGGCGGACATCCTCCACAGGATTCACGAAGGGCACCTTGGTGCCGAAAAATGCAAAAGGAGAGCGCGCCAATCTGTTTACTGGCCAGGGATTAACGAGGACATCACCAACATGGTGCTCTCCTGTGACACGTGCCAAAGACATCGACCGGCACAATGCAAGGAGCCACTGCAGCAGCATGAGATGGCCACGTCACCATGGGACAAAGTGGGCATTGATTTGTTCCACTCCATGGGCCGCAACTATGTCCTGATCATTGACTACTTCTCCAACTTCCCGGAAGTCCTGCAACTCCTGGATCTCACAGCAGCAGCCGTCATCAAGGCCTGCAAAGAAACTTTCTCCAGGCATGGCATCCCACGGACGGTCATGTCCGACAATGGTCCTTGTTTTGCCAGCTGGGAGTGGACGGACTTCGCCAAGATTTACAATTTCCAGCACATAACGTCGAGTCCCCACTTTCCGCAATCGAATGGCAGGGTGGAGAAAGGTGTCCACATAGTCAAGCAACTCATCAGCAAGGCTGCGGACTCAAAATCTGACGTACACTTGGCCCTCCTATCGTACCGTTCGTCACCTTTGAGCTCGGGACTATCACCAGCTCAGATGCTTTTCAACAGGGATGTGCGGACAACTTTACCAGCGCTACACTTCACCAATCCTGATCACTCGCCTGTCCTGGATCAAATGCGTCAACAGCGCCAAGCGCAAAAGCAGCACTATGACAAGCAGGCCAAGGTACTGCCACCGTTGGCCATCGGCGACACAGTGAGGCTGCGAAACCCAGCTGGGGGTTGGTCCAAAATGGCGGTGGTCCTCCGCCTAACATCGCCACGGTCCTACGTCGTGCAGTCGGATGATGGAACAATGGTTCGACGAAATCGGCGAGACCTTCTGAAGGTCACACCTCGTCCACGGGTCCTTCCGACACTCGATCTGCAGGACACACTGGATCCACAGGACACGGTCATACATCTTCCTGACACCCCAGCAGCAGATGTCCGCACGGACACAAACGACCCTGGATCTCCAAGCCCACTCAGGAGGTCTACACGGATCAGACGTGCACCTGACCGTCTGAACCTGTGAACATGGACTGACAAATGCATCGCCCTGCCCTGTTCTGTGTATATATATATATAAACCTAACTCTTTACCTTTGTGTTTTACTACAGCTCTGCAACTACGAAAAAAAAAAATAAAAGTGAAGAAGGGGGATGTGGTGATCCTCGCCTGAGTCACCAGGGGGCAGCGCGGGGACACCCATAAAAGGAACGCCGAAGGCCCGCCTCCGCCACTTGAAACCGGAGGGGTTGGAGTGGCAAGAGGTGCAAGAAACTGAAGGGTGCTAGTCGGTTTGGGGCCTAGTTGCAGAACATTGAAGAGCAGCCTTTTCTCAAGTGTAATCTGTAATTTATTGTGGGACACAATAAATCATCCTTAACCTAAAGACGACTTCGAGCATTCTTTCAAGAAGCATAACAAAGGGTAAATGGGAAGAGGAGCTGGGTGAGGAGATTGAGGAGGGGACGTGGGCGGATGCGCTAGGAAGGGTGAACTCCTCCTCTTCTTGTGCGAGGCTTAGCCTCATACAGTTTAAGGTGCTGCATAGGGCTCACATGACCGGGACAAGGATGAGCCGGTTTTTTGGGAGCGAGGACAGGTGTATTAGGTGCTCAGGGAGCCCAGCAAATCATGCCCATATGTTCTGGGCATGCCCAGCGCTGGGGGAATTTTGGAAGGGCGTAGCAAGGACGGTGTCGAGGGTGGTAGGATCCAGGGTCAATCCGGGCTGGGGACTCGCAATATTTGGGGTTGCAGAGGAGCCGGGAGTGCAGGAGGCGAAAGAGGCTGGCATTCTGGCCTTTGCGTCCCTAGTAGCCCGGCGGAGGATTCTTCTTGAGTGGAAGGATGCGAGGCCGCCAAGCATGGAGGCCTGGATCAACGATATGGCGGAGTTTATTAAATTGGAGAGGGTGAAATTTGCCCTAAGGGGATCAGTGCAGGGGTTTTTCAGGAGGTGGCAACCATTCCTAGCAGAATGGTAGGAAAAAGGCCAGCAGCAGCAGTGGGTTGAAGGGACGTGTACATTTGTTCTTTGTTAATGACGGGCGTTAAGTTATTTCTTCCTTTATGTATATACGGGGGGGGGGGGGGGGGGGGGGGTTGTTCCTTTTGTTCTTTCTGTTCTTAATTTTTTTCTGTTATTGATATTTTGTGAAAATTTGAATAAAAATTATTTTTTTTAAAAAACTGTCTGTGAGGAAGCTCTCCAAACTTTGGCACAAGCCCCCAGATGTTAGTAAGGAGGAATATGCAGGGTCGATACGGCTGGGTTTGCCATTGTCGTTTCTGGTGTCTGGATCGATGCAGGTCCGTCCGGTTTCATACCTTTTCTGTGTTTTTGTAGCGGTTGAGTACAGCTGAGTGACTAGCTAGGCCTTTCAGAGGGCATTTAAGAGTCAATCTGCTGTGGGTCTGGAGCGACATGTACCAGACCAGGTGAGGATGGCATTTCCTTCCCTAAAGGACATTAGTGAACCAGATGGGTTTTTATGACAATCATTAAACTTTTAATTCCAGCTATTTTATTGAGTCTAAATTCCATCACCTGCTGTGGCAGGATTCAAACCCGGGTCCCCGGATCATTATCCTGAATCTCTGGATTACTAGACCAGCCACCAGGTCCCCGTTTAAAGGTCTTGAGCCTTTCAGTGAGTCTAGAATAGATGGGTGGGTGAATGGATGAGTGGCTGAGTGAGTGAATGGCTGAGCAGTCAAGAGATGGTCAAGTCAGGTTGAGTCAGGGGCGTAATTAGGTCAGGTCAGGTGGTCGGGAAGGATAGTTGGCTGGAGTCAGGGGTAGTTGGGTGGGATGTAGTCGGTCTATAAGACCATACCATAGCGATCATAATTCCGTAAGTTTTAGAATACTCAATGACAAGGACAAGAGGGGTCCGAAAGGAAGAGTACTAAATTGGGGAAAGGCAGAGTATAACAAAATTCGGCAGGAGCTAGGGAATGTGGATTGGGAGCAGCTGTTTAAAGGTAAATCCACATTTGAAATGTGGAAGTCTTTTAAGGAAAGGTTGATTAGAGTGCAGGACAGACATGTTCCTGTGAAAATGAAAGATAGAAATGGCAAGATTAGGGAACCATGGATGACGGGTGAAATTGTGAGACTAGCTAAGATGAAAAAGGAAGCATACATAGGATCGAGGCAACTCAAAACTGATGAAACTTTGGAGGAATATCGGGAAAGTAGGACGAATCTCAAACGCGCAATAAAGAGGGCTAAAAGGGGTCATGAAATATCTTTAGCTAACAGGGTTAAGGAAAATCCCAAAGCCTTTTATTCGTATGTAAGGAGCAAGAGGGTAACTAGAGAAAGGATTGGCCCACTCAAAGACAAAAGAGGGAATTTATGCGTGGACTCAGAGGAAATGGGTGAGATTCTTAATGAGTACTTTGCATCGGTATTCACAAAGGAGAGGGACAAGACGGATGTTGAGGCTAGGGATGGATGTTTAAATACTCTAGGTCAAGTTATCATATGGAAGGGGGAAGTGAGGTCCCGGAGGACTGGAGAATTGCTAATGTTGTCCCTTTGTTTAAGAAGGGTAGCAGGGATAATCCAGGGAATTATAGACCTGTGAGCTTGACGTCAGTGGTAGGCAAACTGTTGGAGAAGATACTGAGGGATAGGATCCATTCACATCTGGAAGAAAATAGACTTATCAGTGATAGGCAGCATGGTTTTGTGCAGGGAAGGTCATGTCTTACAAACCAAATAGAATTCTTTGAGGAAGTGACAAAGTTAATTGATGAGGGAAGGGCTGTAGATGTCATATACATGGACTTTAGTAAGGCGTTTGATAAGGTTTCCCATGGCAGGTTGATGGAAAAAGTGAAGTCGTATGGGGTTCAGGGTGTACTAGCTAGATGGATAAAGAACTGGCTGGGCAACAGGAGACAGAGAGTTGTGGTGGAAGGGAGTGTCTCAAAATGGAGAAGGGTGACTAGTGATGTTCCACAGGGATCCTTGCTCGGACCACTGTTGTTTGTGATCTACATAAATGACCTGGAGGAAGGTATAGGTGGTCTGATTAGCAAGTTTGCAGATGATACTAAGATTGGTGGAGTTGCAGATAGCGAGGAGGACTGTCAGAGAATACAACAAAATATAGATAGATTGGAGAGTTGGGCAGAGAAATGGCAGATGGAGTTCAATCCAGGCAAATGCGAGGTGATACATCTTGGAAGATCAAATTCAAGAGCGGACTATATGGTCAATGGAAGGGTCTTGGGAAAAATTGATGTGCAGAGAGATCTGGGAGTTCAGGTCCATTGTACCCTGAAGGTGGCAACGCAGGTTGATAGAGTGGTCAAGAAGGCATACAGCATGCTTGCCTTCATCGGACGGGGTATTGAGTACAAGAGTTGGCAGGTCATGTTACAGTTGTATAGGACTTTGGTTCGGCCACATTTGGAATACTGCGTGCAGTTCTGGTCGCCACATTACCAGAAGGATGTGGATGCTTTAGAGAGGGTGCAGAGGAGGTTCACCAGGATGTTGCCTGGTATGGAGGGTGCTAGCTATGAAGAAAGGTTGAGTAGATTAGGATTGTTTTCGTTGGAAAGACGGAGGTTGAGGGGGGACCTGATTGAGGTCTACAAAATTATGAGAGGTATGGACAGGGTGGATAGCAACAAGCTTTTCCCAAGAGTGGGGGTGTCAGTTACAAGGGGTCACGATTTCAAGGTGAGAGGGGGGAAAGTTTAAGGGAGATGTGCGTGGAAAGTTTTTTGTGCAGAGGGTGGTGGGTGCCTGGAACGCTTTACCAGCGGAGGTGGTAGAGGCGGGCATGATAGCATCATTTAAGAGGCATCTATACAGGTATATGAATGGGCGGGAACAGAGGGAAGTAGACCTTGGAAAATAGGAGACAGGTTTAGTTAAAGGATCTGGATCAGCGCAGGCTGGGAGGGCCGAAGGGCCTGTTCCTGTGCTGTAATTTTCTTTGTTCTTTGATCTTTGTATAGGAAGCAGAATTAGGCCATTTGACCAATCGTGTCTGCTCCGCCATTTGATCATGGCTGATATATTTCTCTTCTCTATTCTCCTCCCTTCTCCCCATAACTCGATCCCCTTATTAATAAAGAACTTAGCTATCTCTGTCTTAAAGACACTCAGTGGATTTCGCCTCCACAGCCTTCTATGGCAGAGTTCCACAGATTCACCACCCTCTGGCTGAAGAAATTCCTCCTCATCTCGGTTTTGAAGAATCGTCCCTTCAATCTGAGTCTGTGCCCTTGTATTCTAGCCTTTTCTGCTCTCCACGCCCCTAAATCTCGACCTCCCCTTGACGAAGCCGCACTGACTCAGTCTTATTTTCCCATGGACTTCCATGGACTTTAACCTGTTTGACAAGGACAAGGGCTGATGCCCCTGCAACCCTACCTCCTGGATCCCTCTACCTACCTATCCTACCCATAGATACACCTTCCTGTCCTAGACTACTGTCCAAATTCAAGGTAGTTAGTCTAAGGGGTATGACTTTTTAAAACACAAAGTTCAGGTAACTCACCCCCTCCCTGATGTGTCACAGCATCTGAGCTCAGACTTCAGCTCTGAGCTGAAGTTCCTCAAGCAACCAACACTTGCTACAGGTGTGTTCACTGGAAACACAATGGGGCCTACCAGCTCCCACGTCATGCAGGTACAACACATCGCTTGGCCCCACATCTCTGTTTGATCTAATTAGTTGTTACTTTTTTCTGACTGGGTATTAGGTTTTATAATCTAAATCCAGCTGGTTTTTCATCTTTCTAATCAGTAAAATATTCTCCTTTTTACCTTTAATCTGAAAGCAAATTAGAATCTGTATTGCAAATCAGCAGTTTCTTACCAGCCAATGATTATACCTGTTTTCCTGTGAGGTCACTCTTCATTTGTCCCACTCTGTTTATGGTGAGCTTCCGCCCCCCCCCCCCCCCCCCCCCCAACCCCAATTTTAACTGGCCGGGTTCGCCTCGCTTCACTCTGTTTCTCACTCAGGGCTGGTCTGGTCAGACAGTAGTCGGGTAGTTGGGGGATGAGAGGGTAATAGGATGGGTTGTCGTTGGTGGTCAGGGGTAGTTGGGTGTGGGGTTGTTGGGTTGGATTTTTGGGGTAGTCAGGTCAGTCAGGGAGGTAGTGAGGTGGGGGTCAGTTTTGTTAGGTCAGTGGGGTAGTTGGGTGGTTGGAAGAGTGATTGCCGGGGTGTGGGGAGGCAGCTGTGATTATCAGTTCAGTTACGCTAGTCAATCACTGGGTTATACCAGGTATTAACAACATTACATTTCCAGAATATCTTTTCCAAATCTCTGCCCCTGAGTTCAGCGATATTGTTGGAGAGTGCCGCTATGAAACCTCCCGGGAAACCTCAGCACATGTATGCATCAGGACTATCCTGGGGCCCTTTAAAAAATTTTTTTTAGAGTATCCAATTCTTTTTTCCAATTAAGGGGCAATTTTAACGTGACCAATTCACCTACCCTGCACTTCTTTTGGGTTGTGGGGGTGAGATCCACGCAGACATGAGTTTCCTGGGGTCCTGACGTACATCTTCTTAAATCTCCCAACCTCCAACAATCCAGATACTGGACGATTTGGGCCATTGCCGCCACTCTCTGTGGGATGTGGTTCCTTGGAGGAAGACACAGAAATGTCCTCAGATAGCCTGGCCTCCTCACCATGGGCCTTGAAGATCCCTCATGGTAAGCCCATTGACAACAGAAAAGCTTAATGAGACAATCAATTTGGACAAAAGCTCACAAAAGCTGAAGTGCCTGTAACTCCCCACTCCCCTCAAAAACCAGAAAGACCCCAAAAAGTTTCAGAACATTTACCTTTAACACCTGCAAAAATTAGCAGCAAGATCCCTTCCTTGCCTGTTTCTTTGGGTGTGCTGTGAACTTAGCATCTAGCATACCTACTGACCATGGAATGGAATGGCAATTTTACTGTCCATTTTTTGTATACCATTAAAACTTGCTTCAATCATTAACCAGAAATGCAGTGGAATGGAAATTCAGTGGTTATCCAATAGAACTCACTGTTGCTTTATTCATAGTCTACATGCTTCACCTGTACACAGGATAAGGGTGTGCTAAAAAGTTGATTAAATCCAATACTTTCTTCATGTTTCTCTTAAGTCTAACTAATAGTCATCACTTTTTGAGCTCCTCCTTTTGTCAACATTCATATTTTCATTATGCCCTCTGACCCCATATGACACCATTATATCTCCTTCATTGCAAAATTGTTTTCAAGACTTAACTTTCCTCTGTCATTCCAAACAACTTTTCCCTCTGAATAGCTTTCAACTTCTAACATCTCCCTCATACTCCAAGACAGGTTAGCAGGTTACCAGAAAAAAGTGTGTCAAGTAGATGGCCCTGCAATCACCTCTTTCCACTATAGCCTTCCTTGGCTATTTTTTTGATCATATTAAAGTTAAATACTCATGGGAACTTTACTGTTGTTTCTCCTGAGCAACAAATCCACCATTCCACACACTCTTCCACCTTGCAAGTGAAACCCATATAGCATGGTTTCTACCTCTTTTTACAAGGATGTCAAACTTTGGAACTCCTTTGCTCCAATGTAGGTCACAGTATTTACAATGGTTCTTCCACAAACAAATTACTTGTACAATGGAATACATTAATGTTTAAAGCTGTAACTACAGCTTTTTCATAAAGAACAAAGAACAAAGAAAAGTACAGCACAGGAACAGGCCCTTCGGCCCTCCAAGCCTGTGCCGACCATGCTGCCTATCTAAACTAAAATCTTCTGCACTTCCAGAGACCATATCCCTCTAATCCCATCCTATTCATGTATTTGTCAAGATGCCACTATCGTCTCTGCTTCCACCACCTTCTCCGGCAGCGAGTTCCAGGCACCCACTACCCTCTATGTAAAGCATTTGCCTCATACATCTCCTCTAAACCATGCCCCTCGCACCTTAAACCTATGCCCCCTAGTAATTGACCCCTCTACCCTCGGAAAAGGACTCTGACTATCCACTCTGTCTATGCCCCTCATAATTTTGTAGACCTCTATCAGCTCGCCCCTCAACCTCCGTCGGTCCAGTGAGAACAAACCATACCAGGCAACACACTGGTATATCTCTTCTGCACACTCTCTAAAGCCTCCACATCCTTCTGGTAGTGTGGCGACCAGAATTGAACACTATAATCCAAGTGTGGCCTAATTAAGGTTCTATACAGCTGCAACATGACTTGCCAATTTGTATACTCAATGCCCCGGCCAATGAAGGCAAGCATGCAGTATGCCTTCTTGACTACCTTCTTCACCTGTGTTGCCCCTTTTAGTGACCTGTGGACCTGTACACCTAGATCTCTCTGACTGTCAATACTCTTGAGGGTTCTACCATTCACTGTATATTCCCTACCTGCATTAGACCTTCCAAAATGCATTAACTCACATTTGTCCGGATTAAACTCCATCTGCCATCTCCCCACTCCGGTCTCCAAACAATCTAAATCCTGCTGTATCCTCTGACAGTCCTCACCGCTATCCGCAATTCCACCAACCTTTGTGTCGTCTGCAAACTTACTAATCAGCCCACTTACATTTTCCTCCAAATCATTTATATATACTACGAACAGTAAAGGTCCCAGCACTGATCCCTGCAGAACACCACTAGTCACAGCCCTCCAATCAGAAAAGCACCCTTCCATTGCTACTCTCTGCCTCTATAGTCTAGCCAGTTCTGTATCCATCTTCCCAGCTCACCCCTAATCCCGTGTGACTTCACCATCCTCGAAAAGAAACATGTCAAACAATGAAGGTGTTCCTGGGATGGTAGCACAGTGGTTAGCACTATTGCTTCACAGTGCCAGGGTCCCAGGTTCAATTCCCGCTTGGGTCACTGTCTATGCGGACTCTGCACGTCGTCTCTGTGTCCTCCGGGTGCTCTGGTTTCCTCCCACAAGTCCCAAAAGACATGCTGTTAGGTAATTTGGACATTCTGAATTCTCCCTCTGTGTACCCGAACAGGCACTGGAATATGGTGACTAGGGGATTTTCACAGTAACTTAAATGCAGTGTTGATGTAAGCCTACTTGTGACAATAATAAAGATTATATTATATTATCTACATTGCAGACCTCACTGATAATACTGCTTTAATCTCGCAAACCGCATAGTTTACACAATCCTATTGGAGCCGGTTAGTTTATATTCTTGTCATAAGTTCCATAGATAGGGTGAGAGAACATGCTATGAAAAGGAGCAAGGTACAAATCCACAGTTGCTTTTCAGATGAAGAGTTTTTAAAGAACACGCATCTCTTACATTGTCTGTGTGGAGTTTGCACATTCTCCCCGTGTCTGCATGGGTTGCACCCCCACAACCCAAAGATGTGCAGGTTAGGTGAATTGGCCACGCTAAATTGCCCCTTAATTGGAAAAAAAACTGGGTACTCTAAATTTATTTAAAACAAGGATAACATTAGACAAACCCTTAGTTTAATTTTTGCTTCAATTCTCAGTCAAGTGATTTTACATTCTTTGGCCTGAAATTATTACATGAGTTGATAGTATAGTGAAGTCCTGAAAATCTTTCCCACTAGTTAGACTAGTAAAGAATTTAGCCTGTTTGAAATAAATGTTTAATATCCCTGCTAAAAGATAGAAGCAGGAATTTAGGGTAACCGCATTAAGGGCTCATACGTTAGATTTCCATGCCACAATTTCAGGGTCTCAATTATTTTAAATCGTGTTTACTGTCTGATAGCTAGCTATCTGTAGAAAATAATGCACGTGAGACGCCAACTACACAGGGATAAAGAAGGCTTAATGATTAACATTTGTGGAATGCTTGTTCCAGTTTGGCACTTAAGTTATGTGAAGGTAGTGGTCTCACATAGTATCAAAAGATTAAAGAGGGAATTTCTTCCTTGGTTTGGGCATAGGCCTGAATAAAAAAAGATTATCATGGCACCCAAAGAGTGGGAGTTTTCCGCTCCCTGGCTAGGGGTCTGTGAATGATGATATTTTTAAAGGGATCAATATGTGAATGAATCTAAAGGTGCATAAGACGAAAAATTAAAACAATTATAAAATATTGGTGGCAGAGCTTCACCTTCTTCCAGCTGTCTCTTACAACCACAACACCATTATTAAAAGCTCCAACTAATAAACCAGTAAACATATTTGGATATCGTTTGTGTACAATAACCCAAATTTGATAAGTACTTCAAAATTAGATGGCTATATTTTATTAGAGAATTGAAGTTAGATAGATGCATCCTAGTTCAGTACATCTATTATTATTAAAAATCTATTATTAATAAAATGTTAAGCGGTGTTATGATGGACGTTTTGTTGCTTTTGGTACGTATCCTCATTATTGGGTATGGTTTCAGGCCTCTCAAATATTTTTAGCAAACCTCTACCCAAAAATATCACAACTTTGAAGCTTTTTCATTTGTTTTGAGTATGTAACTTTTGAGCTGAAATAACAAGGCAGGTGATTTTGTATTACAGCTATTTTGTAGCTATTAATTTGTTTAACTACACCTTCACGTTTAATGCATCAGCCCCTCATAAAACCATTACTGAATGAAATGAAATAAAATGAATATCACTTATTGCCACAAGTAAACTTTAAATGAAGTTACTGTGAAAAGTCCCTCGTCGCCACATTCCAGCGCCTGTTCAGGGAGGCTGGTACAGGAATTGAACCATGCTGCTGGCCTGCCTTGGTCTGCTTTAAAAGCCAGTGATTTAGCCCTGTGCTAAACCAGCCCCTCTCTCTCAGTCTGGCTGTTCCCCCGGTAAGGCCTTTATCCCTGCCACCTTAAATCTAAGGGATGCAGACTTGAAAGAATATGATGGAAAGATGTTTATGCCATCCATTGCCAGATCAGGCTAAGTTAAATGCAGCACTATTGGGTCCTGCTCTCATTTTCTAAAGCTGCTCACAATTCAGGAATCAACCTGAATGCAAAGATGGCCCCTGGCTTCTTTTCTCTACTGCAAACCGTCTTCTTAAACCCCTTCCCCCATCTACTCTACCCTCACTCCAATTATTCTGAGGAGCTTATGGACTTCTTTGTCATTGCTTCCAGCAGCACACCTGGGGGTAAAGAAATCCTCTCCAGCTTCCCCTGCCTTGGCCCTGAATTCACATCTTTCGCTAGATTCTCTCCTATCTGTTCTCCAGCTTCTCCAAGCTCATATTGCCATGAGCCCGACCACCTGCTCTCTCAACTCTATTCCTAGGAGCCACTATTTTAAAATTAGGGGTCACCCCTCCAGGACAGAGATGGGGGTGCGGGGAGGGGGGGTTAACTCAGCTCCTGATCTCATTACAGCCCTGGTTCAAACATGGACAAAAGAGGTGAGATGAGATTGACTGCTCTTGACATCAAGGCAGCATTTTACCGAGTAAAGCATCAAGTTGCCCGAGCTAAGTTGGAGTCAATGGGAATCAGGGCGAAAACTCTCCACTGGTTGGAGTCATACCTGGCACAAAGGACGATGGTTGTGGTGGCTGGTAGTCAATCATCTCAGCTCCAGGGCATCACTGCAGGAGTTCCTCGGGGTAGTGTCCGAGCCCCAACCATCTTCAGCTGCTTCACCAAAGACCTCCCTTCCATCATAAGGTCAGAAGTGAAGGTGTTCACAGATTACTGCACAATGCTCAGTGCCAATCACAACTCCTCAGATACTGAAGCAGTCCATGTCCAAATGCAGCAAGCCCTGGACAATATCCAGGCTTGGGCTGACAAGCAACCAGTACCATTCTCCCCACACGAGCACCAAGCATCTTCAACAGTAGAGGATCTAATCATTGCCCTTTAACATTCAATGGCATTACCTTCGCTGAATCCCCTGCTATCAACATCCCAGTGGTTACCATTGACCCGAAGCTGAACTGGATTCACCACATTGTTACGTGAGGGAGATATTAGGAAATTGGATCCAGAAATGAGACCCCAGTGTAGCAGGAAATTTAGGGGTTCAACAAAAAAAACCTGCCAGCACAGTGTCAGAGGGAGATGCTCACACCTGGCTGAATTACATTGTCCCAGTGAGACTTAAATACACAGGATGCCCCAGATCAATTGTTCTTTGGGACACTCCTGTCTGACCAGCTATTAGCCCATTACAGAGTCTTTGTCCGTATTTGGAGATTTGTTGCAGATCAATAGCATGGCTCTATTCTTTTGTATAAACATGAGTGGGCAAGCAAACTGCCAAGACAATGGTGATGGGTTCAAACCTGAACACCCCAGCAGAGAGCCTTTGTTTGAGTGGCTGGGCAGAGCTTGGAGAGGGAGGTAGAGAGAGAGAGAAATAGAAAGAATGTTGTTCTGAAAATTATAGAGAAGGCTTTGGAAATCAACTAAGAGAAGTCATGATTGTTACAGAGGGGAAGGCTTTGGAAATCTACCGAGGTCATGAAAGTTACCATTGCGGCAGGCTTTGGAAAAGGGTTCTTCTAAAAGAAGAAAGTAAATACAAGAATTACCTTTGTCTGCCGGAGTAAGTGGCATGAGAGCTGCATGTTTTTAAAGTGCTGTTTAATGGGAACTAATATATTAAGTTTAAGAAACTACATGCAAACTGTTATTGTTATGGTTGAAGTTTAAAAGTTTAAATGTTGTTTTTTTGCTTTTGTTTTAATAAAGCTTGTTTATAAAATAACCAAATCCTATTTCTTATATTAAGACTCTTGGAACGAATCACTCTTTCCGCACCATCTTAAAACCTTAAAACATTATGGCTCTGGCCCAGCCTCTTGCCATTGTTGAGAGCTGACCAGGTGTCCATAACAATATAAATACTATGGCTACCAGAGTAGGTCAAAGGCTAGGATTCCTGCAGCGAGTAACTCAATTCCTGACTCCTCAAAGCTTGTCCACTACCTACAAGGCACAAGTCACTGAGTGTAATGGAATGCTCTCCATTTGTCTGGATGTGTGCAGCTCCAACAACACTCAAGACCAGTGACACAATCTAAGACAAAGGAGCCCGCTTGATTGCTTCTCCTATCACAAACATTCACCCTCTCCAGGATTGAGAAATAGTAGCAGCAATGTATACCATCTACAAGATGCACTGCAAGAAATCACAAAGGTTCTTGAGGCAGCACTTTCCAAACCCATGATCACTGCCATCTAAAAGACAAGAGCAGCAGAGACCTGGGAACACCGCCATGTGGAGGTTCCCTTTCAAGTCACTCATTATCAAGACATGAAAATATGTTGCCGTTCCTTCACTGTTGAAAATCCTGAAATTCTGGCCCTAACCGCACTGTGGGTACTCCTACACCTCATGCACTATAGTGGTTCAAGAAGGCAGCTCACCACCACCTTCTCAAGGGCAACTAGGGATGGGCAATAAATGCTGGCCTAGCTAGTGATACCCACATCCCATAAATGAATTAAAATATTTGTGTCTCAGAGGGTTATGCCACTTTGCAACTCTCTGCTTCAGAAGGTGGTGGAAATGGAATCTCTGAATGTTTTACGGCAGAGTTAGATAGGCTCCTTTTGGGCAAGGAATCAAAGGAATCAGGGATCGATGGGGAATGTCGAACAAAACACAAACAGATCAGCAATGATCTAATTGAATGGCAGAGAAGGCTTGAGGGGCCGAATGGCCTACCTCAGTTCCTATTTTGTACGTTTGTATTTCCTACTAAACCCCTGACCACCCAACTTCCCATCCTTTTTTAAAAATATATATTTTATTACAAACATGTATCAAAACAGGTTACAACACATAAACACCCTGGGAAACATACTTCCCAGCAATCAACTATACAGTCTGTACAAATGTTTTCCCCTTTATCACCCCACGACAAACAGATCCTCAAACACGGTCACAAACATCCCCCACCTTTTCTCAAACCCCCCTGCAGAGCTACTTAACTCATATTTTATCTTCTCTAATCGCAGGAAGTCGTACAGGTCACCCAACCAAGCTTCTATTCCCGGTGGCGATGCCGCCCGCCACTCCAGCAAAATTCACCGCCGTGCAATCAGAGAGGCGAAGGCCGCGACATCGGCCTTCCTCCTCTCCATGAGCTCCAGCTTCTCTCAGACCCCAAATATCGCCATCAAAAGTCCGGGTCCACTATCCTGGCTAATACTGCAAACACGTCCGCCCAGAATCTTCCCAATTTTTCGCAACCCCAAAACATGTGCGCGTGATTCACTGGCCCCCGCCCACACCTCTCACACTAATCTGCTACTCCCTGAAAGAACCCACTCATTCTCGTCCGAGAAATATGCGCCCTGTGCACCACCTTGAACTGTATCAGGCTCATCCTTGCACAGGAGAAGGTCTTGTTTACCCTACGCAGTGCCTCACTCCATGCTCCCCAATTGATTTCCCCTCCCAACTCTGCGTCCCATTTCTCCTTGATCTTCACCACCCGCTCGCCACCCTGCCCCCCCCACCCCCCCAGCCACTTGTATATATCCCCAATTCTTCCCGCCCCTTCCACATCTGGAAGCAGCAGTCGTTCCAGAATGGTGAATCCCGGCAAGCTCGGAAACCAGACCCATCATGCAAAGTCCCTAACCTGCAGATACCTGAACTCACACCCCTCGGCAGCTTTACCCTCTCCCGTAGCTCCTCCAGGCTGGTGAACCTTTCCTCCAAATACAGATCCCTCACCTTGACTAGACCCACTTCCCTCCACCTCCTCTATCCACTATCCATCCCCTCCCGGCTCAAACCCATGATTCTTGCACAGCAGCGTTAACGCCAACATTCCTTCCACCCTAAAATGCCTCAACTGATTCCATATCATCACCGTGGACTGCATCACCAGGCTCCCTGAATATCTATTCAGTGCCATTGGCAACACTGCCATCACCATAGCCCTCAAACTAGACCCCTTACAAGATTCCTCCTCCATTCTAACCCACTCTACCCCTTCTCCTTCCCACCATCACCGCACCTTATTCACATTCACCACCCAATAATAATGAAACAGGTTCGGCTATGTCAACTCTCCCTGCAGCCTCTGCCTCTGTAGCAGGGTCCTCCCCACCCTCGGCACCTTCCCCGCTCATACAAAGTCCAAAATGATCATGTCTAACTTCTGAAAAAAGACCTTTACCAATTTCCCATCCGAGCCCCATGTTAATCAATATTATGAATAGATTTTCTCTTCAGGTACTGTCTCTCTCCTCTAAATCAAGAACTGATTTGTCAGAATTTGTTAGAAGCAGTTTGCCAGCACTGATGGGAAGTTATTGACCTGAAAAAGTTAACCTTTTTCCCTCCTGACACATGCTGCCAGATCTGCTGAGCCTGTTGAACCTTTATTGTACCCTTGCTTTCATACCTGTAGTCTGACCAATTCCCAATCATAAGGGCCTGTTCTGTTGTGTACTGTTCTATTTTACATCTACTAGCACAGTTTTAGCTAATATAAGGTGTACAAACATACCCTGAGGTGATTTACTATCTAGTTTTCCCTCACTCTTTGCATGACTCAAACTAGTCTTTGGTGCACAGATGTGTATGTGTGGAATTGAGGGCTCAATCCTGTTATGACAAGTTGCAAGAGCAATGCACTGTTCCGACCTGTGTCTCATTTTTTAAATAAAAGCAAATTACTGCGGATGCTGGAATCTGAAACCAAAGAGAAAATGCTGGAAAATCTCAGCAGGTCTGGCAGCATCTCATTTTTATCTTAGTTCCTGGTTTCTTTGCCATCCTCACTGCCAGCAACAAATGCTCAGAGTTTTTAAACACTAGGATTGAGGCCATCCATTCCACTGCTTCTGTTGTACACCCCTCTCCCCTTTGTTCACCAAGCCAGTACTGTATTCCTCCCCACGTTCATCCTGCCCTACCCTTGAACCCACTTCTTTCCCTCCTATTTCTAGTTTCCCTCTTCATGTGCTCTTCAATCTTATCTTGCCCAAAGGACATAATTCCGTGCTTTCAGACTTACTACCATTCAACTGCTGAGCACTCAACTTATTGATTTATTTAGTTAATGCAAAAAGAATTTGTTTTGCACATTAGCTGGCTGCAATGTTAGATGTTAAATTGAATTACATCCTGATAGCCATTTAAAGTTTGTATTCATTCATTCATGATCTCTTCGGGGTGGGGAATGGATTAAATGGGTCTGCACCCAGTCACACAAAACCGGTTTGTAGCAAATCTGAGCCTGTTACGCACCGCACCAGTTTTTATTGATTTGAAAAATGGTGCCAAGGTTTTAAATTTCAAACCAAGTAAAAATGACTCGGAAATGAGTCCGCAAAACAGAGTTTGAATTGGTGTTTTGTAAACTTTTGGGGAAAGAAGTTCAGCTGTGGTGAAAAACCAGGTACTGATTCCGTACAAGCCTGTTTTATGCTGCTGCCGTAGACCAATTTCACTCCCTGCCCTGCTGGTTCTTTATCACTGTCAATCATCTAAGTTAAGTTCGGACAACCATTAGCGATCACTCGGTTGGTGTTGCTCCTAATTTACGGCAATGATATCTGAGAAACAAATTATTAAATAATTAATTCTGACAGATCTTATACTACATCTAATATATATTTTCCTGCTTGGGATTCATGCTTTAAAATGAGTTTGCTCACTAACATCTGAAACCCGTTACAAGTTAGAAGTCTTCAGTCAGCTCTGGTGTCTGCAGTCACTTTTACAGCCCATATTACACCCAGCAGTTAGATTTCCACAACTTTAGAAAACAAATCAATAGTCTATCTAAATATTTGTGGCATCTTTCTGAAACTGGACTCACAGTTCAAACACAAGCCAAAGTCAAAAGTAGATGAATAGATGATATTGTTCATGGGATCATTGCAGTGCTGGGGAAATAGGATGTCGCAGATGGTTCAAGGACAGAATCAATTTGGCTAGAGCTAAGGAACAAAAAGGGTGCAATTACATTGCTCCATGTCGTCTTTTGTCCAACACTTAGTGGGAAGGATGTTAAGGAACAAACCTGATGGGAAATTAGAGAGATGCAAACATTATGTAGCTAAAATGGGGTTAATTACCCGAATATAGACTGGGACAATGGTAGTGTAAAGGGCAGAGAGGGTAAGCATTCCTAGATTGTGTTCAGGAGAATTTTCTACAGCAGTATGTGTCCAGTCCAACAAGAAGGGATGCACTGGTGGACCTGGATCTTGGAAACGAGGTGGGTCAAGTAGGTCGTGTCAATGGGAAACATTTAGGAAACAGTGATCATTATGTCATAAAGGTTTAAGATGGCAAAAAGAGGCAAAAGGCAATGCAGAGTAAGACTAATTAACTGAGGGAGAGCCAACTTCAATGGTGCAAGAATGGAGCTGGATCAGATAGACTGGAATGAAAGGCTGGTGGGAAATCTGTAGCTGAATAATGGGCTGCCTCAAAAAAGAAACCTTTCGGGCACAGTCAAGGTATATTCTTTCAAAAGGGAAAGGTAGTACAAACAAATTCAGAGCTCTCTGGATGAAAAAGGAGATAGAAATTAAGATAAGAAAGAAAAAGTGTACATAAGACAGGTGTCTGGTAGAAAATACAACTGCGAACCAGGAGGAAGGTTCACATGGGGAGAAAGCATGAGAGAAGTGAAAAGGAGTTATGAGAAAAGACTGGCAACATAAACGGGAATCCCAATGACGTATGCACTGAGATACCCCATTCCAGCAAAATTCAGCACCGAATCTTTAAAACCTTTCCTAACCACATCCTGTAGATTTCAAACCCAGCTTCTAAACCTAGCTTCCCGTACCAGCCTCCCCGAACAGGCGTCGGAATGTGGCGACTCGGGGCTTTTCACAGTAACTTCATTTGAAGCCTACTTGTGACAATAAGCAATTTTTATTTCATTTTTTCATTTAATTAAATACAGACATTTATGGCCTTGAATTCCTCTAAATCTAAAGGGCTCGGTTCAGTTGAAGGCTAATCTTAAATAGAAAGTGGCTTCACAGCCAAGGTACTGACACAAAATACATTTGTTCACTGGTATCTTTCCAGCTGCATGGAACCCTGCCCAAGTTGTTCCTATTCATAGGGCTGATGATACTGATGCAATCAAAAGAAATAGTGGTATTTTAGAAACAGTAGAGAATGGTTATTGGCTATAGATTCATTTTTCCTACTGTTTGAAACTGACACCATACTGCACTTATGAACTAATTGACAGTGTTTGTTAAATTTAAAAACAGAAATAAATCTCAGTTAATCACTTGAAATGAAAAAGATCAAGTTCTGATTTCAAAGTGGAGATTTTCCAGGATTTGTACCCAGGTGCACTGGATGGCCTTGATGCAGTGAATATCAAAACTGTGATGGATCGCAGAGCACACCTGGAAAGGTATCCACCCCATGTCCCTTCCATTTGGAGAACTTTAAAGATTTGGCAATACTTAGAGATTTCTGTTAGTATCTCAGTCGACACGCCATCAAGAACAGGTTAATTGCTTGTGCATCGCATTGTTATTTGTGGGAATTTATTGTGTTACCTACATAACAGTAACTGAAATCCAAGTCAATTAATTCTACACGAAACACTTTGCGAGTTTCTATCAGGCATCATGTGCTATAATATTTTTTTCTAACTGTCCACAGATGCTATAGTGACGTAACTCTATTTGGCCAGTATGTTGATTTGCAGTTTCTTGCAAACTATGGACATGACACAATGCTGCACTGTTTTTTAAATTCTAGTCAGTGTTAAACATTTGGCACCACACAGGAAGAGACTAGCCGGTTTGGTTCATTTAAGAATGTAATTTTTATAGAACTTGGAATTTGATTATTTGTCATGAATAAACCTCCCCTGCTTACTCCACCCTCACCTCCAACAAGTGTAAAGAACTTCAAATACATGGACCTTTATGTGACAAAGGCCAAGACCATCTGTTCATGCCTCTGCTGCTTTCCTCCTTTCCCCTGGCCCACTGGGTCTAATTTCCTCTAAGCTTCACCCTTGCCTAATCCTGGATTTGCATCTTTCTCTAGTTTCTCTTGTGCCCACTCCAAGCTCATCTTATCAATGAGACTCTCCTCATATTCTCTCGGCATTGTTCCCACTAAACTGATCAACCAAATTTTCCTTCCCTATGTTCGCTGATATTAATTGTTCTGTCTCCTCATATACTGTTTCTCTCTCCTTCAAATCTGCCGTTGTCAGCCCTCGCTACAAGAAAACTAGCTTTTCACTCCTGTCTTTGAAAATTATAGCCCTACCTCCAAAGTCCTTGAGTGTGTTATTGCCCCCCAAATTTCAGCACATATTTTTCAGAGTTCCATGCTTCAATTCCTCCATCCAGGTTTTTGCTCTTGCCACATTTCCAAAACAAGTCTCATCGAAGTTGCAAATCGCATCCTATTTAACTGACATTTAGGTAAACTATCCTCCTTGTATCCACTTCGCCAGTCTGCAGCCTTTGATATGTTTGACCACACCATCTTCTTCCAATGTCTCTCCACTATTATCCAGCCAGGGAGGACTGGACTCACTTGGTTCCACTCTTATCTATCTAATCACCTGCAATGGTTTCTCTTCCTGTTCCCGCAACATTAATTACCTCAGGTTTCCTCCAAGGATCTATCCTTGCCCTATTCCTATGGCCAGCACGGTGGCACAGTGGTTAACATTGTTGCTTCACAGCTCCAGGGTCCTGGGTTCGAAGCTTGCCTCGATCACTGTCTGTGTGGAGTCTGCACGTTCTCCCCATGTCTGCGTGGGTTTCCTCCAGGTGCTCCGGATTCCCCCCACAAGTCCCAAAAGACTTACTGTTAGGTAATTTGAATATTCTGAATTCTCTCCCAGTGGAACTGAACAGGCACCGGAACATAGCGACTAGGGACTTTTCACAGTAACTTAATTCCCGTGTTAATGTAAGCCTACTTGTGACAATAAAGATTATTATTCCTATATCTCACCTACGTGCTACAAAAACAGAAGTTCGGATGCAGTGTTCCTGCCGGCAGGACTGGAAGTTGTCAGGAATCCTGTGCGCATTCATGGTGACCGGTTGAACCTGATCACGTGGCAGCCAGCCAAATAGTGAGTGTGACTTAGGTATCCTGTGGGATCAAATGGTGGGGGCAGATCTGATGACATGAAGGCCCACATTATCTAATGCTCCTGCAGGACGAGCCATCTTTCAAAGCCAGCCAGCCTGGTCTCCGAGTGGCATTCTTCCTTCAGTTTTTTCTGTAAAAGCTGTGTACTTTAATTATTTGCCAGTTTCATAAATTATCCGGCAGGAAAGAGCACAGAAGGGCCGATGAGAATAGTCCACTAGTGTCCCTGGATTTCTTTCTGAGGCGTTAGTGAGGCAGTTGAAACTGCCTCTAATGTGACATCAAGCCACAGTATCATATGGCTTAGTGGGTGCTCACTACATGACATCCTCCAGGCAGCTCACAAGCAGAGAAGCATTTTGTTTCCTGCTGATGGTCGCTCCATTTCTCATACCATCTCGCCTGCTCCACCAATCAATAAGATCACGGCAGATCTGATTGTAACCTCAAACCCACATTCCTGCCTACACCCGATAACCTTTCACCCCTTTGGTAATCAAGTATCGATCTAGCTCTGCCTTGAAAATATTCAAAATTTCTGCTTTCACTGCTTTTTGAGGAAGAGTTCCAAAGCTTCAAGACCCTTTGAGAGAAAAACATTCTGCTCACCTCTGTCTTAAATAGGCAACTCCTTATTTTTAAACAGTGACCCCCTAGTTGTAGATTCTCCCACAAGTGGGAACATCCGCTCCACATCCACCCTGTCAAGACCCCTCAGGAATTTGAATGTTTTGATCCAGTTGCCTCTTCTTCTTAATGGGGCAGCATGGTAGCACAAGCGCATAGCACTCTGGCTTCACAGCACCAGGGTCCCAGTTTCGATTCCCTGCTGGGTCACTGTCTGTGCGGAGTCTGCACGTTCTCTCCTTGTCTGCCTGGTTTCCTCCAGGTGCTCCAGTTTCCTCTCACAGTCCAAAGATGTGCAGGTTAGGTGGATTGGCTGCGCTAAATTGTCCTTAGTGACCAAAAAGGTTAGGAGGGGTTATTGGGTTACGGGGATAGGGTTGTTGCTCGTTTTGATCCCAACAATGTCGCCAATACTGTTGCTAATATTAATGATGTTGGTGAACCACAAGCCTTCCCTTATATCGATTAAATGACCATGTAACCAGTTAGTTAGTTCAAAAGATGGTAAATTTACATACACAAGGGTTATGTCGACATGCAAACACAATATCTACTACGAGTTAAACTACACCTATCAGCTACAATAACCTATACTTAACTTGAGGACAACCGGCACTGTGCAAATGGATAAGGCCTTTATCTGGATTTCACTTAGCTGGTTCGAAGAAAGTGGCTGTGTCTCTGCTGGACTCATCCATCAGGTAGTGATCGTTGGTCTTGAACTTGGCTGGCTGTTCCTGCTACAATTGGTTTGGCACAGGCCGGATCCAAAAGAGACAGAACACATAGCTGTGTCCTCTTTTATCCCTCTGGGATTTCGCGCTCTTAGGGGCGGTCCTTAACCTTGGACCCAATAGTTCGACAGGGCTTTGATCACTGTCTTCGATTTCGGCCAATAAAGGAGTGGGTGCCTTGGCAGCTGGGCAGGTCCTCAGCGGTCATTAACCTTGGCAGTTCGGTTTCTGAGTAAAGGGAGTGGTGCCGATCAGTCTGTGGCTGTACCGGTTCTATTGTCCTGGGAAAATTGGCCATTAAAATGCAAACGAGCGGGCGGTTTCGATCGGGTCTGGTTACCTATGTTTCAGATACACATGGGCTGTGTATCTGTCTGATCCTGGGTTGGCCATAATTCCTATGGTCCTTTGCAGGTGGCCATCTTAGATGGCTACAGGGTGGAAGTGAGGGTTTAAGTGGGTCGTGCAGACTCGATGGGCTGAAGGATCTCCTTCTGTACTGTACGTTCTATGACTATGGCTAAATTCCAGTGGATTCAAGCCAAATCTGTCCAACCTTCCCTGACAAGAAAACCTGCCCATTCCTGGTATTAGCCTGTCAAAGTTTCTCTGAACTGCTTCTAAAGACTGAACTTCCTTCTTCCCTGCCTTTCTCACCCTCACTCACTCTCCCTTCATTTGTCCCTCCCCATATCTGTTCCTTCTCCCTCCCCCTCTCCCTCCCTCTCTTTGGCAGGATTTTCCAGTCCTGCACACCCAGGGACTGGAATTTCCACCCAAGGTCAACCGATCTGTCGCTGGTCCATCAAATTACCCACCCACCTGCGGTGCTTCCCTCAGCAGGCAGGGCCAGAAGATATAGGTCTTTATCTCTCTTTCTCCTTCCACTCTCTAAAGTCTTCCGTTTCTCTCCCTCCCTCCATCTCTCCCTCTCTCTATATCTCTCTCCATCTTAGCTTCTGTCCATCCCTCTAACTTTCACTCCCACCCTCCTCTATCTCTGTCTCTACCCCTCTCCCACCTTCGCTCCAACTTTCTCTCCTCCTCATCCCTCTCCCCACCCATCCCTCTCCCCACCTCCTCCCATCCCTCTCCCCCTTCTATCGCTCTCCCCCTTCCATCCCTCTCACCCTCCTCCTCCCATCCCTCTCTCCTCCCATCCCTCTCCTCTCATGACTATTCGTCCACCTCTCATTCCTCTATCTCCCATCCCTATCCCTCTTCTCCCATCCCTCTGCTATCTCCCTCTTCCACTCTCTCCCATCTGCCCGCCCCTTCTTCCCCATCTCTCTCCCTCACTTCCCGATCCTTCTCTCCCTCCCAACCATCTCTCCCTTCCCCATCCCTCTCTCCCTCCCTCTCCCTCCATCCCACATCCAGCTCTCCTTCCCATCCCATCAGCCTCTCCTTCCATTCCCTCTCTCCCACATCCCTCTCACCCTCCCTCCCACACATATGCTTCTCCCCCTCCCTCCCACACATATGCTTCTCCCCCTCCCTCCCACACATATGCTTCTCTCCCTCCCTCCCACCCACCAACTCGCTCTACCTCCTTCCCACATCCCTCTCCCCCTCCCACATCCCTTTCTCCCTCCCTCCCACATCTATCCCTCCATGCACCCATATCCCTCCCTCCCGCATCCCTCTCTCCCTCAAACATTCCTCCCTCCCACACATATGCTTCTCTCCCTCCCTCCCACCAACTCGCTCTAGCTCCCTCCCACATCACTCTCTCTCCCTCCCTCCCACATCCCTTTCTCCCTCCCTCCCACATCCCTTTCTCCCTCCCTCCCACATCTCCCTCCCACCCACATAGCTCCCGCCCATCCACATAGCTCCCGCCCATCCACATCCCTCTCTCCCTCCCTCCTGATTCACTATCAATTACGACGAGACGTCAGTAGAGAGTAATCGAGGCTTTATTAAGCAGAGATGTGAAGCCTCCCGCAGCTGCTGCCAAAATGGCTGCAGCTTGGAGAGCACACACATTTGTACTCCGCCTACTGGGCAGAGCCAGCAGGCAGGGATCTACCCCCGTACCTGTAGTACAGGGGCCTTACCGTAATACCCTCATATGCAGTACATACAATACAACAGTGGTGATTACCACCTCCCACCCACCACCCACTCTCCCCTCCACCCACCTCCCTCTCTCCGTTCCACAAATATCCTCTCACCCCCCCCTCCCACCCATACCCCCCACTCCCACCCACATCCCTCTCTCGCTTCCACTCACATCCCTCTCTCCCACCCATACCCCCCACATCCCTCTCTCGCTTCCACTCACATCCCTCTCTCCCACCCATACCCCCCACATCCCTCTCTCGCTTCCACTCACATCCCTCTCTCCCACCCATACCCCCCACTCCCACCCACATCCCTCTCTCCCACCCACATCCCTTTCTCCCTCCCACCCACATCCCTCTCACCCACCCATACCCCCCACTCCCACCCACATCCCTCTCTCGCTTCCACTCACATCCCTCTCTCCTACCTACATCCCTCTCTCCCACCCACATCCCTCCCTTCCACTCACATCCCTCTCTCCCACCCACATCCCTCTCTCCCAACCACATCCCTCTCTCCCACTCACATCCCTCCCTCCCTCCCACCTACATCCCTCTCCCCCACCTCCCTCTCTCCCACCCACATCCCTCTCTCCCTCCCTCCCACATCCCTCTCTCCCACTCACATCCCTCCCTCCCACATCCCTCTCTCCCCCACCCTCCCACATCCCTCTCTCCCACCCTCCCACATCCCTCTCTCCCTCCCTCCCACATCCCTCTCTCCCTCCCTCCCTCCCACATCCCTGTCTCCCTCCCTCCCACATCCCTCTCTCCCTCCCTCCCAAATCCCTCTCCCTCCCACATCCCTCTCCCTCCCTCCCTCCCACATCACTCTCTCTCCCTCCCACATCCCTCTCTCCCTCATTCCTCTGTATCGCTCCCTCCCACATCCCTCTCTCCCCCCCACATCCCTCTTTCTCCCCCCACATCCCTCTCTCCCCCCCACATCCCTCTCTCCCTTCCCCCACATCCGTCTCTCCCTCCCCCCACATCCCACTCTCTCCCTCCCCACACATCCCTCTCTCCCTCCCCCCACATCCCACTCCCTCCCCCCGCATCCCACTCCCTCCCCCCGCATCCCTCTATCCCCCCCAGCATCCCTCTCTCCCCCCCCAGCATTCCCTCCTCCTCCCTCCCCCACATCCCTCTCCCTCCCTCCCCCCACATCCCTCTCCCTCCCTCCCCCCCGCATCCCTCTCTCTCCGTCCCACATCCCTCTCTCCCCCTCCCACATCCCTCTCGCCCTCCCACATCCCTCTCTCCCCCTCCCACATCCCTCAATCTCCCCCCCACATCCCTCTCTCCCCCTCCCATATCCCTCTCTCCCTCCCACATCCCTCTCTCTCCCTCCCTCCCACATCCCTCTCTCTCCCTCCCTCCCACATCCCTCTCTCTCCCTCCCTCCCACATCCCTCTCTCTCCCCCCTCCCATATCCCTCTCTCTCTCCCTCCCTCCCACATCCCTCTCCCTCCCTCCCTCATCCCTCTCTCCCCCTCCCACATCCCTCTCTCCCCCTCCCACATCCCTCAATCTCCCCCCCCACATCCCTCAATCTCCCCCCACATCCCTCTCTCCCTCCCTTCCTCCCACATCCCTCTCTCTCCCTCCCTGCCACATCCCTCTCTCCCTCCCACATCCCTCTCCCTCCCTCCCACATCCCTCTCACTCCCACATCCCTCACTCTCTCCCCCCCACATCCCTCGCTCTCCCTCCCTCCCACATCCCACATCCCTCCCTCCCACATCCCTCTCTCTCCCTCCCTCCCACATCCCTCTCTCTCCCTCCCTCCCACATCCCTCTCTCTCCCTCCCTCATCCCTCCCTCCCATCCTCCCACATCCCTCTCTCTCTCCCTCCCTCCCACATCCCTCGCTCTCCCCCTCACATCCCTCTCTCTCTCGCTCCCTCCCACATCCCTCTCCCTCCCTCCCCCCTCTCTCTCCCTCCCACATCCCTCTCTCTCCCCCTCCCATATCCCTCTCTCCCTCCCTTCCTCCCACATCCCTCTCTCCCTCCCTTCCTCCCACATCCCTCTCTCTCTCCACCTCCCACATCCCTCTCTCCCTCCCCCCCACATCCCTCTCTCCCTCCCCCCCACATCCCTCTCTCCCTCCCCCCACATCCCTCTCTCCCTCCCCCCCACATCCCTCTCCCTCCCCCCCCACATCCCTCTCTCCCTCCCCTCCCACAACCCTCTCTCCCTCCCTCCCCCACATCCCTCTCTCCCTCCCCCCCACATCCCTCTCTCCCTCCCCCCCACATCCCTCTCTCCCTCCCCCACATCCCTCTCTCCCTCCCCCCCCACATCCCTCTCTCCCTCCCCCCCACATCCCTCTCTCCCTCCCCCACACATCCCTCTCTCCCACCCCCCCACATCCCTCTCTCCCTCCCCCCACATCCCTCTCTCCTCCCCCCCCACATCCCTCTCTCCCTCCCCCCCACATCCCTCTCTCCCCCCCCCACATCCCTCTCTCCCTCCCCTCACATCCCTCCCCCCCACATCCCTCTCCCCCTCCCACATCCCTCTCTCCCCCTCCCACATCCCTCTCTCTCTCCACCTCCCACATCCCTCTCTCCCTCCCCCCACCTCCCTCTCTCCCCCCTTCCCCACCTCCCTCTCTCCCCCCCCTTCCCCACCTCCCTCTCTCTCCCCTTCCCCACCTCCCTCTCTCTCCCCTTCCCCACCTCCCTCTCTCTCCCCTTCCCCACCTCCCTCTCTCTCCCCTTCCCTCTCTCCCCCCTTCCCCACATCCCTCTCTCTCCCCCCTTCCCTCTCTCTCCCCCCCCCCCTTCCCCACATCCCTCTCTCCCTTCCCCACATCCCTCTCTCCCTCCCACATCCCTCTCTCCCTCCCACATCCCTCTCTCTCCCCCTCCCCCCTCTCCCTCCCACATCCCTCTCTCCCCCTCCCACATCCCTCTCTCCCCCTCCCACATCCCTCTCTCTCTCCACCTCCCACATCCCTCTCTCCCCCCCCC
Organism: Scyliorhinus canicula; assembly: GCF_902713615.1. Lineage (NCBI taxonomy): Eukaryota > Metazoa > Chordata > Chondrichthyes > Carcharhiniformes > Scyliorhinidae > Scyliorhinus > Scyliorhinus canicula. The sequence goes on along the minus strand of NC_052150.1, from coordinate 149,872,767 downwards.
CCCACATCCCTCTCTCCCCCCCCTTCCCCACATCCCTCTCTCCCCCTCCCATATCCCTCTCTCACTCCCTTCCTCCCACATCCCTCTCTCCCTCCCTTCCTCCCACATCCCTCTCTCTCTCCACCTCCCACATCCCCTCCTCCCCCACATCCCATCCTCTTCCCTCCCCCCCACATCCCTCTCTCCCTCCCTTCCTCCCACATCCCTCTCTCTCCCCACCTCCCACATCCCTCTCCCTCCCCCCCACATCCCTCTCTTCCCTCCCCCCCCCCACATCCCTCTCTCTCTCCCCACATCCCTCTCACTCTCCCCACATCCCTCTCTCACTCCCCACATCCCTCTCTCTCCCCCCACATCCCTCTCTCTCCCCCCACATCCCTCTCTCTCCCCCTCCCATATCCCTCTCTCTCCCTCCCTCATCCCTCCCTCCCATCCTCCCACATCCCTCTCTCTCTCCCTCCCTCCCACATCCCTCGCTCTCTCCCCCTCACATCCCTCTCTCTCTCGCTCCCTCCCACATCCCTCTCCCTCCCCCCCCCCCTCTCTCTCCCTCCCACATCCCTCTCTCTCCCCCCTCCCATATCCCTCTCTCCCTCCCGTCCTCCCACATCCCTCTCTCCCTCCCTTCCTCCCACATCCCCTCTCTCTCTCCACCTCCCACATTCCTCTCTCTCTCCACCTCCCACATCCCCTCTCTCCCTCCCCCCCACATCCCTCTCTCCTCCCCCCCACATCCCTCTCTCCCTCCCCCCACATCCCTCTCTCCCTCCCCCCCACATCCCTCCCCCCCACATCCCTCTCTCCCTCCCCCACATCCCTCTCTCCCTCCCCCCACATCCCTCTCTCCCTCCCCCACACATCCCTCTCTCCCACCCCCCCACATCCCTCTCTCCCTCCCCCCACATCCCTCTCTCCCTCCCCCCCCCCCACATCCCTCTCTCCCTCCCCCCCCCCACATCCCTCTCTCCCTCCCCCCCACATCCCTCTCTCCCTCCCCCACACATCCCTCTCTCCCACCCCCCCACATCCCTCTCTCCCTCCCCCCACATCCCTCTCTCCCTCCCCCCCACATCCCTCTCTCCCCTCCCCCCCACATCCCTCTCTCCCCCCCCACATCCCTCTCTCCCTCCCCTCACATCCCTCCCCCCACATCCCTCTCTCCCCCTCCCACATCCCTCTCTCCTCCACCTCCCACATCCCTCTCTCCCTCCCCCCACATCCCTCTCTCCCCCCTTCCCCACATCCCTCTCTCCCCCCTTCCCCACATCCCGCTCTCCTCCCCTTCCCCACATCCCTCTCTCCTCCCCTTCCCCACATCCCTCTCTCCTCCCCTTCCCTCTCTCCCCCCCTTCCCCACATCCCTCTCTCCTCCCCCCTTCCCTCTCTCTCCCCCCCCCCTTCCCCACATCCCTCTCTCCCTTCCCCACATCCCTCTCTCCCTCCCACATCCCTCTCTCCCTCCCACATCCCTCTCTCTCCCCCCTCCCCCCTCTCCCTCCCACATCCCTCTCTCCCCCTCCCACATCCCTCTCTCTCTCCACCTCCCACATCCCTCTCTCCCTCCCCCCACATCCCTCTCTCCCCCCCCCTTCCCCACATCCCTCTCTCCCCCTCCCATATCCCTCTCTCCCTCCCTTCCTCACATCCCTCTCTCCCTCCCTTCCTCCCACATCCCTCTCTCTCCTCCACCTCCCACATCCCTCTCTCCCTCCCCCCCACATCCCTCTCTCCCTCCCCCCCCACATCCCTCTCTCCCTCCCTTCCTCCCACATCCCTCTCTCTCCCCACCTCCCACATCCCTCTCTCCCTCCCCCCCACATCCCTCTCTCCCTCCCCCCCCCACATCCCTCTCTCCCTCCCCCTCCCACAACCCTCCCCCACATCCCTCTCTCCCTTCCCCACATCCCTCTCTCTCCCTCCCCCACATCCCTCTCTCTCCCTCCCCCACATCCCTCTCTCCCCCTCCCCCACATCCCCTCTCTCCCCCTCCCCCACATCCCTCTCTCTCCCTCCCCCACATCCCTCTCTCCCTCCCCACATCCCCTCTCCCTCCCCACATCCCTCCCCCACATCCCTCTCCCCCACATCCCTCTCTCTCCCTCCCCCACATCCCTCTCTCTCCCTCCCCCACATCCCTCTCTCTCCCCACATCCCTCTCTCTCCCCCACAGCCCTCTCTACCTCCCCCCAGCCCTCTCTCCCTCCCCCACAGCCCTCTCTCCCTTCCCCACATCCCGCTCTCTCCCTCCCTTCACCCCCCTTCCCCCATCCCTCTCTCTCCCTTCCCCACATCCCTCTCCCCGCTACCTTCCCCACATCCCTCTCCCCGCTACCTTCCCCACATCCCTCTCCCCGCTACCTTCCCCACATCCCTCTCTCCCTTCCCCACATCCCTCTCTCCCTCCCTTCCCCACATCCCTCTCTCCCTCTCTTCCCCACATCCCTCTCTCTCCCTCCCTTCCCCACATCCCTCTCTCCCCTCCCTTCCCCCATCCCCTCTCTCTCCCTCCCTTCCCCACATCCCTCTCTCCTCCTCTCCTCCCTTCCCACATCCCTCTCTCCCTCCCTTCCCACATCCCTCTCTCTCCCTCCCTTCCCCACATCCCTCTCTCTCCCTCCCTTCCCCACATCCCTCTCTCTCCCTCCCTTCCCCACATCCCTCTCTCTCTCTCCCTCCCTTCCCCACATCCCTCTCTCTCTCCCTCCCTTCCCCACATCCCTCTCTCTCCCTCCCCTTCCCCCCTCTCTCTCCCTCCCCACATCCCCCCCCCCCACCCTCTCTCTCCCTCCCTTCCCCACATCTCTCTCCCCCTCCCCCACATCTCTCTCCCTCCCTTCCCCACATCTCTCTCCCCCCTCCCCACATCTCTCTCCCTCCCCCCCCACATCTCTCTCCCTCCCTTCCCCACATCTCTCTCCCTCCCTTCCCCACATCTCTCTCCCTCCCTTCCCCACATCTCTCTCCTCCCTTCCCCACATCTCTCTCTCCCTCCCCCCCACACTCTCTCCCTCCCTTCCCCACATCTCTCTCCCCGCTACCTTCCCCACATCCCTCTCCTCCTTCCCCATCTCTCTCCCTCTCTCTTCCCCACATCTCTCTCCCTCCCTTCCCCACTCTCTCTCCCTCCCTTCCCCACATCTCTCTCCCTCCCTTCCCACATCTCTCTCCCTCCCTTCCCCACATCTCTCTCCCTCCCTTCCCCACATCTCTCTCCCTCCCTTCCCCACATCTCTCTCCCTCCCTTCCCCACATCTCTCTCTCTCCCTTCCCCACATCTCTCTCTCTCTCTTCCCCACATCCCTCTCTCTCCCTCCCTTCCTTCCCCACATCTCTCTCTCTCTCTCTCTCTCCCTTCCCCACATCCCTTTCTCTCTCTCTCTCTTCCCCACATCCCTCTCTCTCCCTTCCCCACATCCCTCTCTCTCCCTTCCCCACATCCCTCTCTCTCCCTCCCTCTCTGGATGCTTCTCAGGTGAAGGAGTGGCGCGGTGACGCCAGCCGGGCCGGTGTCCAATGGGAGGTGTTGTTGTTGGCGGAGGCTTTGCGGCCGGGGCCAATGTGCGCGGGGTTTGGTGCGAGGTGCGGGTGGCGGTAATGTTGTGAGTTTGGGATTTTCTGGACGCTTCAATTTCGGGATTTGCGGTCAATCCGGAGCGGATTCGGTTACGGGGCCCGTCCGCTGCCCAGCCCAGACGCCGGTGGCCATGGTGTTCCTCAAGCTTCGGGACCAGGTCAGTGCCACCGGAAAACACAGCGAGGAGGGAGGGAGCGGTGCCGAGGAGCGGAGCCGGGGGTCAGTCAGTGAATGGCCGGGGGCAGAGCCGGGGTGGACCCCGGGCCGCCCCACCGGCCGCTGCTCGGGTGGCTGCCCCTCCCGCTCCGGCACAGCCGCTGGGCTCGGCACACGTGCTGAGGGGGCCCCTTTCTCTCGGGCTGCTGCCGGATTCAACAGCTCCGCCTCACTCTCCGCCCCCTGCCCAGCCGCTGAGTGTTGGGAACGGGGTCTCCCGCCCTGCTGGGAGAAACCCTCAACCTTTGCTGGCGATCAATCGTCCTGATTTCTCCAACGTGTTGATGGTAACAAAGTCATCCTGGTTCCTGAAACTCTTCCTCTGGAGTTTCAACCCTCATCGGATCACATTCCGACTAGTGGCTGTGTCTGCTCTTTTTGAAGGAGCTAATAACTAATCTATCTTTATCCATCTTTCCCTGTTATAAAAGGAATCCCAGTTTCTCCACCCTCTCCACATTTCTGAATTCTCTCACTTGGGTACCATTCTGGCAAATCTCTGCAACCTCTCCCACGGTCTTTCCATCCTTTCTACAGTGCGTTGTTCTGAATTGGGGATTACTTCAGCAGACCTAATCGGTGATTTATAAAGATTTAGTATAACTTCCTTGTACTCAATCCCACTTTTATAACGCTCAGATCTGTATGCACGTTTAATGGCCTATTATTGCAACTTGACCTTTCATCATTATGTCTGCGAAAACCGTTTTAAAATAGCGTTTTTCCCTTTTCTGTTTTTTGATTGATCAGGGAGAGAATGTAATTCAAGGATATCGCCTGCACAATGCACACGGTTGATGTCTGTCCCAGGCATGCACGAAGGCCCCAAAGTGTTTATTTTCCCTTTGTGAAATTCTTTTACATATTAGTTAATCACAGAAACGAACCCATGTTCGTCCCTCAGCTCCATTGCTTTGCCTTGCTGCTCAAACTTTGTAGCTTTTCCCCACATGTTCATGACTCTAATGATGGTACTGTGCCAGTTTGCTGTGGGTACTGAAAGCCCTTTGTCTTGCCCAAGTTGCTTTTTTGCATCAACTGAAACTGAATATTGGAGACAGTTTAGCACTGGATGAAATCAAAGCTGAATACGGTCAAGCCCTCAATTCTAGATTTTATGCACTTTCTGTAGACATAGCTGGATAGTGCAGGAGCCTGTCTTAATTGTTTTTGGTCTAAATCTAAATCACATTCTTGTCCATCATTGTTTCCAGTAACAATGATTTCAGCTATTTACTTTAAAATTGCAAATGACACCCGATGCAATTTTCGATAAGTTTGATTCTACAGGAGGAGAAAATTATATTGGCAAATTGAACATAATGGGGGAAGTTTCCTAGGCACGGGAAAATAGGTTTCTGTGTGTCAGGGGACTTTAATCCCCTGAAAGTGAGGTCTGGTGAGGATGTCATCCTCTTTTTGGGTTTCTACATGGTGGATTGAAGTTGATTAGTGAACCTCCTCAATTTACTAAGGTAATTAAGTCAATTAAGGGAACTTTTAATCCTCAATTCTGGATTTAAGGCGTTAGATTCCTGATCTGTTGGCAGTTTGCTTGAGTCACTTGTGAAACTGACAAGTTGGGCAGGCTTTGATTCATGAACCTGAAGAGCTGCCTGGCCAGGTGAGAGACTGCTGTTCAAACTACTTCTCTGAGAGCGAGTGTGTTTGTCAGGTGTTTACCAACTTCTTGGAGGGTAATTCACTTGCCTCGCAGCTGCACCTCCCTGCTGCCAGCTTTCACCATGCCATGGGAGCAGATTATGCAGCTCTGCCTAGTAACTCTTCAGGGCAGAAGCAACAGCAGCATCAGCTGCCTACTCCACATCCATGTACTCCTTCGCAAGACAGCAGGGATGGACCAAAGGTCCCCATCACATGGTCGACAGACTGAGGATCACTGAGTTCGTTTAGCATGATTGCGAACCAATGCCTCAGGAAGCACCGACCAATGGAAGGTTGCTACTGACATTGCCAGCCCTCTGTTACAATACCACCTTCCCGGTGGAGGAGATGAGATTGCACGGTTGCACAGTGGTTAGCACTGCTGCCTCATAGCGCCACGGACCCAAGTTCGATTCCGACCTTGGGTGACTGTGTGGTGTTTGCATATTCTTCCCTTGTCTGTGTGGATTTCCTCTGAGTGCTCCGGTTTCCTCCCACAATCCAAAGATTTGCAGTTTAGGTGTAATTGACATGATAAATTGCCCCTAGGTGGGGATAGGGTAGGAGATTGGGCCTAGGTTGGTTTCTCTTTCAGAGGGCCAGTCAGACTCGATAGGCTGAATGGCCTCCTTCTGCACTGTAGGGATTCTATGAAGATTGCATTGACTGTGGCGTGCATGAAGAGAAGGGAAAGGCAGCATTTGTGCAGGGTGACTGTGAGGCAATCATGCAAGAAGGATGTGGGTGAATATTAGTGCAGGTGCTCAGATGGAAATGCAAGGTGCCTGGAGAGAGAGGGAAATGAGTGGAGCTTAAAGTTGTGTGTCATGAGTAGTGCCATGCAGGGGAAAGTTGGTGAAGAATATGTTATGCCATTTCCTGTCCCAAATATCTCTCCATTCCTGTGATTGCTGCAGCTTGAGTACTTGTAATCCATGCTCTCGCCTCTTTAATTAAAAATCCTTTGGTGGAATGGACATTTCGTCCAACCTGTCCTGATGTAGTGGTAGTTCCCCATTCACAAAATTACTCAAAACTGTTTTTGACAACAGTTTGTTGGACTGATGTATTAACTCCATTTTTCTCCCCACACAAGCTGCCTGAAGTGCTGAATATATCCAGAATTTTAGGTTTACCTTTCAATCTCTGAGGTTTACGAGCTCATTCCACCTCTAACCATCTGATGCATGGTTAGGTTGCACCCTACTCAGGTTATCACTGCCACTCAGTGTTTAGTTCGTGGATGGTGGTAATGAGGTGTTTTGTCAGTTTGGGTTAATTTATTTTGGGTGGCACGGAAAATGAACTTTTCTAATCGGAAATGTTTAGTTGTATGTATTAACATGGCAGAAGATGGAACTATGGAAATTAAGTGATGGGATTAGCTCTGGCTGGAGTGATTGGGAGAACTGCAGTGAAGTGTTTTGTGGAGTCCCACCAAAACTGAAAGAATCTACAAGGCAACTGTGAGACTGGCCTTGTTATATAGTATACCTCCTGGATGTTGCCCAACTGGATACAAATGAGATGCAGATTCTGCGATGGATCTGCAGAGTAAAGAGAAAGGACAAAATCAGGAACTGATACATTAAGAGGTCAGTGAAGATTGTGCGAAAATCGAAAAGAGTGAATGAGAAGGGTTTGAAATGATATAGTCATCTGATGGGGAGATTGAGAGGGGGAATGTGGTGCAGCAAGTGATAGAGATGAGACCGCCACGATGGAGAAAAGGAAGGCGGAAGACCAGATGGACAATGTGGCAATGAGAGACACATGGAATTGGAAGAGGAATGGAGGACTGACAGGAGGGGATGGAGAAGGATGATTATTGTGACCACTCCCAAGTAAAATGGGAGAAGCTGAAAGATCATTGTAACATCTTTAGATTATTGACTAATGTCTTCAATTCAAGCTAATTTTATCAGTTCTTCGTCCTGTAGACTAGACAGCTGCACACCTCAGCAGATTGATTTATGTCCCAGTTGCAGATTAGAGGTAATATTTTGTGGTCAGCTACCAAGAGATGTCACTGATCCTGTCTGGTGTGATTCCTAATTTGATCTCTTTTTATACCAAACCCCTGCTCAGCATCTCCCCACGTAACACAGTTCAGATTGGGCTCAAACGTGCAGCTGGAGAGGAAAAGTATTGTCTTGGTTTTCCTCTCCTCATCATCACTCTGATTTGTTCTGGATGGTTTGTTATGTACGTTGAGAGAAGAAAGCATGCCCCTCAGGCTCTTCATGGTAAAATACCCTGATAACATTTGTTTCCAATGTGTCCAAAGAAGAATAATCCATTTTTGTAATATCCCAAGTTATTTCCGTGGCACCATGAAAAGGTCTTTTTATTCTGGAACATGGGGACAGTAGATTAATTCAATCACGATTATCCACAGTTTATTTTAAAAGTTACTGTAATGTCATGTGATATTTGGAGATTCATGCATTAGGCCCCAGATTCAGTTTTTACTTTTTCCAAATGTTTATCTTTCATTTTTCATAAACGACCCTTATTGAATGATAGTGTTTCAGATGTGACATTTCCAGCCCCAGTAATTGGTATTAATTTTCCAGTAAATTTGGCCTTATTGACCGCATTGTTTATTCTATGTCCCTTCCTACTTATGGAATATGTGCTATTCCATTGTCACTGGACGTTGGAGGTCACTACAGCCCTGAATTTATTTTCATCTGGCTCCTTCCAGGGCTCTGGTATTGACACCTGCAGGATTTCACAATTTGCTGCACACAAGTGCATCTCCCAGGTGACCGATGCTTTATTTATCAAAGCTGCCACTTCTGTCCACTTTGACAAAGAGGTCGAAAGCTGTAGCATTTGTGTCTCTGGGTGGATTCCAACAGTTACAGGGTGTCATGGACTGCACATATGTGGCTCACCACCACCGCCTCGAGGGCAATTAAGGATGGGCAATAAATATTGGCTTTGCATACAATGCCCACATCTATGAATGAATCAAAAGATGATCAAGACTCCCTCAGATCAGTCTGAATTGTTCATCAATTAGAAAGGATTCCACTCCCTCAATGTACCAGACCACTGGCAATTTACCATGCATATCGTCCCAAAATATACTTGAAGTTGACATTCATGCCTTCAGACTGGCAGTCACATCTCCCACAGATTTTTGCACCTCAGTGCATTGAGCAGGTGGCTTCTTGCAGATTACTGTTACGCTCTGAGTTCTGACTGCTGATACCTGTAAGATGCCTTGTGACTGTAGCAGAGAACTGGTATGACAGGTGCCATATGATCACAAGGTGGTTATTGTTATGATTCAGGTGCTGTGATAGATTCAAATAGGACCAGCTGGTGATGTGTGCAGCAGATTGTGAAATCCTGTACACAAGTACCATCCATGTCACCTATGCCTTGGTTGCACAACAATAATAATAATGTTTATTATTGTCACAAGTAGGCTTGCAGTAACACTGCAACGAAGTTACTGTGAAAATCTCCTCGTCGCCACACTCCGGCGCCTGTTTGGGTACACTGAGGGAGAATTCAGAATGTCCAAATGACCTGATAGCATGTCTTTTGGGACATGAGGAAACCGGAGCACCTGGAGGAAACCCACGGAGACACGGAAAGAACGTGCATAGAGCTGTAGGAAAAGGGAGATGCAGACTGATCGACTTCTTTCGCCCTTTGTGGCGAAGGTTTCTGTAGCTCATCATTTGCCATACATGCAGGAGGCAGCCGATGCTCTGCCTTTAGGGGTTGGATTGGGCAAGAATGAGAACTGGCAATGTCTTAAGAGTCTCCATTTCTAGGTACCCTTTCTCCATCTTCCCATTCATGGCCACCTGTTAGCAAAGAAGTAGAGAGAGCATTTGGCTGTATTTCATTGAGTTATGGGTCTCCAAGGCAAGGCTGTCCTTCATTCTATGTAAAGTGTGTGCAGTCCTTTGGTTTGGGACAGCATACACTCAGTTGCCTGCTACATCTGATTCTCCATGCAGTTAACGTATTTTCTGGGGAGATGGAGATCAGTGCAAATTATAAAGAAACTCAAACTTAGTTGTGATGTTGGGAACTCCAATTCCCGATGATCCTCATGACACCCATATTTACACCAGCTGCGAGCTGACCGCACAGGTACGGTTTGGATATTTCAGGCCCAGGACAGGTCTTGCTCACCTAAGCATTGATTTTTAAAAAAGCATGGAAACCCAAGTAAGATGTCCCAGAGAAGGGGGGAACCAGGGAGGAGAACAGGAAGAGGTATCTCAACAAGTACTCCAAAGGCAGTAACAAGAAACGGGTCCCAGTTGATTTAAAAGGAGAAAAGGCCTCCAATTAAAGAAATAACTGTATCGAGCAGACTTTGAATGAAGGGTCAGGAGAAGCCCTATTAGTAGAAGAGGCTGAAAATCTGTGGAGGCAGTGGAAGATTGGTGACTCCGTGCTGGAGGCCATTGGGCAAAGGTATCCATTTTGGAGCAGTAGTGTTCTGCTTGGCATGGTCAAAGATCTGAAAGTATGTTTATAAGTTGATGCTTGAGTGTATTCGGAAATCCAGGGGAATGTGATCTCGGAAGGCAAGAATGAAAGCCTGTGAGGTGGGCCATGTCGAAGAGTTTTGGAAAGAATTTCAAGGCAGGGTCTTTGAATGTACATGACTGGCTTTTAAGTTGAAAATGCTGGCTCCTACCTCAGAACTGCCGGTCACATGCCTGACACATCTGTGCTTTGGGCACAATATCACTGAGGAGAGATTCCTCCATTTTGTAGTTGCAAGCAAGAGGACTGTGAAGAACTGAAGATGGATTGTTTTGTAATAAGAAAGAGAGGGTCAGAGATACAAACAGGTCCGATCTCAGCTGAATCTGCTCAGGTGCTCAGTCCATGGCAGGACAAAGTAGTGCTGGTCTGAACTGTACACAAAACTCCAGGGCCTCTGGTGAGCAACCAATTAAGGAGAAACTGAAATCGGAACAAAGCCGTATAAAGATGGTTTCTTAAGGTATGACTTTGTTAATTGTGCCGATGCAGGGGCAGCACGGTGGTGCAGTGGGTAGCACTACAGCCTCATGGCGCGAAGGTCCCAGGTTCGATCCCGGCTCTGGATCACTGTCCGTGTGGAGTTTGCACATTCTCCCCGTGTTTGTGTGGGTTTCGCCCCCACAACCCAAAGATGTGCAGGGTAGGTGGATTGGCCACGCTAAATTGCTCCTTAATTGGAAAAATGAATTGGGCACTCTAAATTTATTAAAAACCCCAAAAAATTGTGCCAATGCAAAGCAAATGCGTGTTATATGCAGGGAAGTATTGGCAAGTGAGATGTGGATACTAATTGTCTCACCGTGCAGATATCTTTTCAATTCTAAATGAACTGAACCTCAAATTGCAAGGGAAGGATGATGATTGCTTTCGGCACTTTGAAAAATGAGATGTTTTCCAAAAGTCATTGAAAATTCGGCAAGTTTGAGTACAAAGCCAAAGCTACTACATGTTTCCTACGTTGCTACAACACATTGAAGGAAACAGTATAAGTAAGGGAGCTGTCAATAGATTGGCACGCATTATTCAGTGGCATCTGGCTGCATTGATCAACAGTTTTTGTCGATACTTTCCAGAGAAGTTTCAGATTTTGAAAGAGAAGAGGTGGGTGAAAATTCCTTTTGAATTTGAGACCCCAGAGTCGATTATTAACTTGCAGCTGACTCCAAATGAAGAGACTGAACTTCTGTGCCTCCTCTGTGACAGCACATTAAAAACAGGCCACAAGTCCATGAGGCTGTCAGCATTCTGGAGTAGTGTCTCTGAGGAGTATCCAGTGCTGAGTAAAACAAGAATTTTGTTGCCATTGCGTTACAACGACCTGCATATGCGAGGTTGGAATTTCCATCCTCACAAAGATGAAGACAGCACAAAGGAACTGGCTGAACTCTGCACCTGATACGTGCATTGCTATCCTGCCCTGTTAACCTGATTGGAGTGAGATTGTGAGGATCAAGCAGACTCGCCTATCGCCTATCCAAAGGTAAGCAAAAGTGGTGGGTCGTGAAGGTTGGCCGGTGTGGTTTGCGAAGGTCGGCTGGTTGGTAAAGTGGTTCCTGGGGGGGAAAGTTTGGAAAACACTGGAGTATAAGGTAGCTATTGTAGGAAAGTTGTTTTTGTTTGTTCCAAACCCGTGGAATCTTGTGGCTTTATTCACTTCGTAAGTGTCTTTTAATCTCAAATTTAGCTGGGTTTTACAGACAACCTGGGGTCTGGCCAAGGATCATGACAAATTTTCTGAGACATCATGCTGGAGATGGAGTCCTAATCGCTCTGCAAAGGTGTGCACTGTCTCTGGAAATGCTGACAGAAGCATGCAATTCTTATTGCTGCTCCAAATGTTGGCCAGACAGCAAATTTACAAATCAACCTCACATCTTTAACCCAACACCTTTAACCTTTCGTCTCTTAGACCTCACATACAACCTATCTATAGTAACTTCCCCCTGTTTAATTAACCCCGAATACACACACATGCCCACACGCAGCTTTCTTTACCTGCACAGAATTATGAAATAATCGCCAAAACAGAATGCATCTTTCATCAATCATGTAATTAATAACTTCAATTAGGGCATCATTGGTGATACCACCAGTGCTGCCCCACATTGGTGTTAAATTATACTGTAAATGTCATATGCAATAATCTAAGCAAAGTGCTAATATTTCTTTGACTTGAATGTTAGATATAATAAAAAATGTACTTCAAAATTCAAGTGCAGATGATGGGCTGTATTTGAGTCTTGTGTTAGTCTTTTAACTCCAGTATCCAGTATTTATTTTACAGTGAAAGATTCTGATTTATTTTAGGCTGATATGAAGCAAATCCTAAGCATGCCCTTGTAACTAGTGCTATGAGAGTACTAGCGAGTTACATATGGATGGAAGAATTTAGAGTTTCTTGAGATTAAAATGTTTCTTTCCCTGCTCTATTCGACACTATAGTCAATTGCTTGTGTGGTAAAGGGTAAGGGGGAGGGGGATCTCGCTGTTCTGATATATAGCAAATGCAATGGCAGATGGCATCAGATTTCACCCACTTGATAACTTAGTGAAGTGTGTGTGTGTTTGTGCACAGCATGGAAGCTATTTTAATATAAATGGTTTACATACTGCTTGGATTAGAAGACCCAGAAATATTAGCTTACTTATAATGTAGAAGGTCAAGGTCCTGCTTGCAGGAATAGAGCAGGCTTTAAAGATGATATTTGAGGCCAATCTTAATTTATATGACTGCTTTCATGATCTCTGGATGTTCCAAAGCACTTTATGGCCAGTTAAGTACAATTTTGAAATGTACTCTGTTGTAATGTTGGAAATGCAGCAGCCATTTTGCGCACTTCCGAGCTGTCACAAACATCAATGTGATAGTGACCAGATAATCTGACTTCATAGTGATGGTTGAGGGATGCATATTGACCCGACAGCAGGATAGTTCCACTCGTTTTCGAAATAGTGCCATGGATTCTTTAATTGTTAATGACAACTGACGCTAAATTTATTTCCCCCCACACTTAGAAGTAAAGCTCCAAATGCCTGACCAGTAATAAGCCAAATTAATTTAACCATAAGCAAGCACTATCTGCTCTTAAGTAATTAAGATGTGGAGGTGCCACCGTCGGTCTGGGGTGGGCACAGTAAGAAGTCTTACAACAACAGATTAAAGTCCAACAGGTTTGTTTCAAATCACTAGCTTTTGGAGCGTAGCTCCTTCCTCAGGTGAATGAAGAGGTGGGTTCCGGAAACACCTGTTTATTCACCTGAGGAAGGAGCTGCGCTCCGAAAGCTAGTGATTCGAAACAAACCTGTTGGACTTTTATCTGGTGTTTTAAGGCTTAAGTAATTAAGTAATTGGCAAAGAGGCAAGTTGGAAGTATTCCTGCACTTTCAGTGCTGCTTACCTCTGAAACTAAAAAGAAGACAAACAGATTTACCAAGAGTAGAACTGATGCCTGCTTTTGAGATTGTGCATGTGGTAACTGCATGAGAGGAAAGGATAGATAATGAGAGGAAAATAAACAGAGATGTTTCAAGAAGAGCGATGATGCGTGTAGTCCTGATTTCAAGTACAGATGGACATCCAAATGTTTCGAAACTGATTGCAAGTTGGTTCAGATTTTTAAATTAAGAAGTCTTACAGCACCAGGTTAAAGTCCAACAGGTTTGTTTCAAACACGAGCTTTCGGAGCACTGCTCCACATCAGATTTAAAAAAAAGATCTTTTCAACTTTGAGTTTTAAAAGCTTCGCATTTTCTTGATTTTGATAGTTGGTTAACTGTTGTCAGTGAGTATTGTTGAAATATTACTATTCAACATAAAGCTTCTGTTTATAATGTACATCTAAGTATTTTACCTGACACAGCACTAAGAATATGCCCAGATTAACTATTTTTCACCCCTCGTACTGCTCTGGGCAATCATGCACTATGGTTTAGGATTACATTGATTTCCCAAATTGACCTTTGTCTGCCATGCGTCATGAAATATCCAGTTCACTGCACATAATGTTATGCTGACTGCTGCTAAGGCAGTGATTTTAGATCAGTGATATGCAAAATTGGTCAATGACTGCTGGGTTGTCAGCTGAACATGCTTCTTTGTTGTACCCAATATTTTTAACTAAGAAGTATTTGGGGTATGTTGAGTGTAGAAATGTCTTTCTCCAGCAGCTATTATCAACCTATTACTATTGCTAATTGGGCAACTCCAGCTTACAATCCTCACATTCACTAATCAATTGCTAGTTGTACTGTTTAAACATTTTGTTTTAGACACCATTGAGGCTTTTGGTAACTAGGTTTCTTGCTCAGACCTTTAAGAAACCTGCATATAAATACAGTAACTTTCATACAATCTTTTGGCCGATATGTGACTCCTGTCACACACCAATTTATTTTACTCTTCACTGCTTGTTGAAATGGCCAAGTGAACACTTGCTCCTTGGAGTAAATGGAGGTGGTGGTGTTTCCTCAAAGATGCTTACCAGTCTGACTTGAAATATATATTGTTGTTCCTTTTGGTTGATGGGTCAAACTGGATCTCTACATGGGCTGTAGTGGTTCAAGAAGTAGCCCATTATCACCTCAGGGATTGATACCTTGTCAATGGTATCCACATCCCCAGAATTATTTAATAAAATAAGGAGTCAACTCCTGACATAGTTGTGGATTATTAAGATTAACTTTAAGATTGTTAAAAAATTGTTGGGTGGCAGGGTGACGTAGTGGTTAGCACTGCTGCCTAAGGCGCTGAGGACCCAGGTTTGATCCCGGCCCTGGGTCACTATCCGTGTGGAGTTTGCACATTCTCCCAGTGTCTGCGTGGGTTTCATCCCCACAACCCAAAGATGTGCAGGTTAGGTGGATTAGTCACATTAAATCGTCCCTTAATTGGAAAAAAATAATTGGGTACTGTAAATTTATAAAAGAAAATGATTGTTGAAAAATTGTAAATGGCTAGATTATTAAGTAATTTAAAGATTTGCATTCAGCTCTTTAAGTACTTCTACTTTTGCATTGGGAGAGAATACAAATAGATTCCGGGAGACATGACCTTTCTGTTTTAGAATATTATTTTGCAGTAGCGAGACTTCTCAATCTTAAAGATTCTCAACTATGATGATAATAGGAACATAAGAACAGGAACAGGCTATTCAACCTGTCGAACCTGCGCCCACTACTCAATTTGATTGTGGCTGATCATCTAATCAGTGCCACTTTTCTGCATCCAGTTTGGTGCCATCAGCAAATTTGGAAATATTACAGTTGGTCCCCACATTCAAATTATTTTAGATTGTGAACACTGTGAACTTAGCACTGATCGTTGCGGCACTCCACTAATAACAACCTGAAAATGACCCATTAATTCCTACTCTCCACATTAACCAATTCTCAATTCATACTAGTATATTTCCCCAATCCCATGCACTCTAATTTTATTTACTAACCTGTGTGGGAGGTAATCAGAAACTTTGAAAATCCAAATACATCACATCCACTGGTTCCCTTCATCCATGCTACAAATAACATCCTCAAAAAAAAAGAGCTCCTGAGTTTGTCCCTTTCATGAATCCATGTATTCTGTGACCAATTTTACCATTGTTTCCTAAATGATGTAACAAGAGTCTAACATTTTCCCTATTACTGACGTCAGATTAACAAGTTTAGTTCTCCATTACCCCTCTTCCTCCTTTCTTAAATAGACCTAATCACAGCACACTTGCACTATTCTCATTTCCAATTTCTTTCAGGTCCACCTTGAAAGAAATAATTTGCATTTACTTTGTACTTTCACACCTTCGGGATGTTCTAAAGCACTTCACTGCCTGTTGAGTACTTCTGAAGTTTAGTTACCGTTGTAATGTGGGAAATGCGGCAACCTGTTTGCATGTACTGTAGTGAAGTTTTACAAACCATGGAAAGAGACCTGTTTTTGTAATGCTGGATGAGTGATGACATTGGGCAGGACACTGGAAGAACTTGCACCTTAGAGTTTATAGTGTTTTTATAGCATGTAAAGAGCTTGTCCACGCCGGTAAACTTGTATGCTATGGCATTTTAATTGCTCATCTGAATACTTCTTACATATTGTGAGGGATCGGCACCTCTACCACCCTATCAGGCAGTGAGTACCCGATTCCAAACACCTGGGTGAAGGTGGTTTTCCTCACATTCCAGCTAAACCTCCTGCGTAATCACCCCCTGCTTATTGACTCCTCCGGTAGAGGGAAAAGTTTCTTCCTTCCGCTCTATCTATGCCCCTCATAATTTTTAATACTGCTCAATCAGGTCTCCCCATGCCTTCTCTGCTCCAAGGAAAACAACCCTAGCCTATCCAATCTCTTGATAGCTGGATCACTCCAGCCCAGGCAACATCCTGGTCAATCTCCTCTGCACCCTCTCCAGTGCAATCTCTTCCCTCCCTATAGCGTGGTGACCAGAGCTGCACACGGTACTCCACCTGTGACTTAACCAGCGTTTTACACAGCTCTGTCATAACCTTCCTGCTCTCATGTTCTGTGCCTCGGCTAATAAAGGTAAGTATACCAAATGCCTTCTTAACCACCATATCTACCAGTCCTGCTGTCTTCAGGGATCTATGGACATGCACCCCAATGCCCCTCTGAACCTCTACTAACTAGGGTCTTACTTTTCAAGAATAAATTTCATTTGCTACTGTTCTGCCTATCTAACCAACCTGTCTGTATCATAGTGTAATCTAAGGCTTTCCTCTTCACTATTTACCACTATTTTATTACTATTCATTGCTATTTTTCTTTGACGTATACCATAATCTCAGCAAAGATCTGAAGACAGATTTCCCCCCTACAATCTTTTAATGTTTTTGTAAGTATTTTCCAAATTTTTGACATTTTTACAATTTACAACAGTAACAAAACCCACCCAACACATTAAATCACCCGCCCTCCCACAGCAGTCAATGGCAACCAACTCTCCCAAATGCAAAAAAAACAAACCCCAACTATTATAGAACCCATCACTCGCTCCCCTTAGAGCAAATTTCACCTTCTCCAGCAGGCCCCCACGCCGAGGAACAGGGTGGAGAAGCTGGCCTCCACCCCAACAAGACCTGCCTGCGAGCAATCAGCGAGGCAAAGGCTAAAATGTCTGTCTGGCCGGTCTGGCACTCCAAATATGGCTTCCAGGGCACCGGGCTCCACATTGACAAACAGAACCCCTGAAAGGGTGCTGAAAACCACCCTCCAAAACCTTTCCAACTTCCAGCAAGATCAAAACAAATGTACATGATTTGCAGGGCCCCTCCCACATGCTCACAGATATCCTCCACCCCCTCAACAGCCGGCTCATCCTTGACTTTACCAAGTCCGCTCTGTACATTACATTCAGCTGTACCAGCCCCAATCATGTACATGAAGTTGAGGCATTCTCCCTCTGCAGCACCTCACACCTCAATCCCTCCTCCAGCGTTGCTCCCCAGCTCTTCCTCCCACTCGCACTTAATCTCCTCCATAGAACTTTGCCCTCTTCCAAAATATCTCCCCCCCCCCCCCCCCCGGCCCCATCTTCCTCCAAGCTCCCAAACCGCCCTCCCAGAAACCGATCCCCTTCATCTCCCTAATCCACTTCTCCTCGCATTTATCCTCCCCGGCTCAAACCTGTGATTTCCCCTGATTGGCATCCCACCCCAACCCTGCTCCCAACCTAAAATGCTGCCAAAACTGCATCCAGATCTTCATTGTGGCCACCACCACTGGACTCAGTGGTGGTACTTCCCTGTCCGCAACCCCAACGCCCCAGATGAGCCAACTCCATCCTCGCCTACAAAGCCCCCACTTCCCTATTCCATCCCTCAACCTTCTCTACATCTGCTGCCCAGTAATAATACATCAAATTCGGGAGACCTAACCACTCTGATTGCCGTCTCCTCTGTGGTATCACCTTCCTTGTCCTGGCCACCTTCCCAGCCACGACGAACAAAGAAATCAGCCTCTCCACCCCCTGAAAAACACCTTGGGCAAAAAGACCAGCAGGCACTGAAACTGAAAAAAAAATGTCTTCATTGCCTGGACCGCCAACGACAGAGGAAGATTATCCCACCTCAACAAATCCACCTTCACCCTCCTCACCAAACTAATAAAATTTAACTTGTGAAAACCTGCCCAATCCCAGACAACTCACTTTTCCCCAAATTGAGCCTGCACCCAGAGAACGTCCCAAATCTTTTGAAGCAAGCCCAATATGTCCCCCAATGAAGAGTCATCCACATACAAGGGCACCCTATACTCCCCACCCCAACCCCTCACTATCCCCTTCAACAACCCCAAACTCTTCAGCGCAATGGCCAAGGGCTCTACAGCCAATGCAAACGGAAGGGGATAAGACGCCATGGCCTGGTTCCCCGGTGCATTGCAAAATACCCTGAATTCATATCATTTGTGCGCACACTCGCCATCGGCTCCTTATAGAGCAGCTGCACTCGTGCCGCAAACTTCGGTCCAATCCCAAATTTCTCCAACACCGTCATCAATTCATGGGTATCCAGATTCGGAATGGCAGCCAATGCTATCTTCACAAACCTGGCGTCATCCCAGCTGGGGGCATATAAGTTTACCAACACCTCCAACAACCCCTTCAGCACACCTGTTACGATCACGTACCTGCCCCCTGATCTGCTACCACCGTCTCCAACTGGAACCTCACCCGCTTGCCCACCAAAATGCCACCTGCCGAGCCCTACTATCAAACCCTGAATGAAACACCTGGCTCACCCAACCCTTCCTAAGCCTCATCTGATCTTTCACCCTCAGGTGGGTCTCTTTCAGCATCACCACATCAGCTTTCAAGCTCTTCAAGTGCGCAAAAACTCTCATTCCCTTCACTGGTCCCTCTAACCCCCTCGCATTCCATGTCACTAGTCTGACCGGGGGTGTCTCACCCCTCACCTTTCCTGCCCATTATCACCAATACCCCAGGCTCCTGCCATCTGGCTGGACCCACCCTATCTTTCTGCTACCGTAGCCCCTCCCCAGAATTCCCCCACGCACTTCCTCTTGCAAGCACCTCACCCAGTATCGATTCTTCCACCCCCCCACCCCCCGCCATTTCCCTATAATCTTTTAATAAAATCACCTGTAAGTCACAAACAGCAAGTCAAAGCCACAGGTAATTTTAAAGCAGTTTATTGAGAAGCAACAATTTTGATATGACCAGTAATGGGTGAGAATGGTTTATTGCTCCCAGTTCGGAGGAACAGATGGGATGGAGGAATGCTGATCTCCGTAGTTGGTGGTGGCAGCCTCTTCAGAATGGTTTACAAGTCCCAGATTAGACAAACGGATGGACAAAGCTGATTTTTGTAGCTAGTGGTGACAGGCTTTCTGCTCTCTGACTTCCTGCTCTCTTACTTCCTGAGTTCACCAAATTGTTTGGCTGAAGCCAGCATGGAATCACTTTGAAATGCTCTTTTTTTACTTTAAGTATTCTTTTTTTTTTAATAAACAATTTTATTGAGGTAGTTTTTGGCTTTATAAACAGTTACAGACATCATCAGAAAGAAAGCAAAAAAAGGCAAAAATGTGCAAACATCCATGTACTTTCAATACTTCAAATCATAACATATTACACAAGCCCGCTCCTCTCCCACCGGTACTACCCGCCATAATTTTCCCTCCTACTCTACTCTACCCCACCCCCCCCCCCCAACCCCCTGCTGACGCTCACTCTCCCGCAAAGAAGTCAATAAATGGTTGCCACCTCCGGGCGAACCCCTGCACAGATCCCCTCAAGGCGAACTTAATTTTCTCCATACCCAGGAAACTCGACATGTCCGCAAGCCACAACTCCGTCTTCGGGGGCTTTGAGTCCCTCCACGCCAATAGTATTCGTCGCCGGGCTATCAGGGAAGCAAAGGCCAAAACATCGGCCTCTTTCTCCCCCTGGACCCCCGGGTCCTCCGAAACCCCAAAAATTGCCACCCCTGGACTCTTCACCACCCTTGTTTTTCGTACCCGGGACATGACCCCCGCAAATCCCTCCCAGTACCCCCTCAGCTGAGGGCATGCCCAAAACATGTGCACGTGGTTCGCTGGTCCTCCCGCGCACCTAGCACATTTGTCCTCTATCCCGAAGAATTTGCTCATCCGAGCCACCGTCATATGGGCCCGGTGAACGACCTTAAATTGGATCAGCCTGAGCCTAGCACATGTCGCAGTCGAATTTACCCTACTCAGGGCCTCTGCCCACAGCCCATCCTCCATTTCCCCGCCTAGCTCCTCCTCCCATTTAAGTTTCAGTTCCTCTGTCTGGGACCCTTCCTCCCTCATGAGCACCTTATATATACCCGAGACTCTACCCTCCCCTTCGTCCCTCCTACAGACTATTCTGTCGAGGATCCCCATTGGCGGGAGGCGTGGGAAAGATGGGACCTGTCTACGAACAAAGTCCCGCAACTGTAGATATCTAAAATAATTTCCCCTTACCAACCCAAATTTCTCCTCCAAGCTCCTCAGACTCGTAAAGCTCCCTTCCAGGAACATATCACCCAGCCTTCGCGCCCCCGCCCGCCGCCATACTCAGAACCCCCCATCCATACTCCCGGGGGCAAACCGATGGTTGTCGCAGATTGGCGCCCAGACAGACGCCCCCATCTCCCCCACATGCCTCCTCCACTGGCCCCATATCCGCAGGGTCGCCACCACTACCGGGCTGGTGGTGTACTTGGCCGGCGGCAGCGGTAGAGGAGCCGTGACCAGGGCTGCCAAGCTGGAGCCCCTGCACGAAGCCACCTCCACCCGCTCCCAAATAGTCCCCGTACCCACCATCCACTTCCTTATCATAGCGATGTTGGCCGCCTAGTAATAATTGATCAGACTCGGCAAAGCCAGCCCTCCCTCGCTGCGGTTCCTCTCCAACATCGCCTTCTTCACCCGCGGGGATTTTCCCGCCCAGACAAAGCTCATGATCAGCCCGTTAACTCTTTTGAAGAAGGACTGTGGGATAAAGATCGGGAGGCACTGAAAAATAAACAAAAATCGAGGGAGGATTGTCATCTTTACAGTCTGCACCCTCCCTGCCAGCGACAGCGGGAGTGCATCCCATCTCCGAAACTCTCCCTTCATTTGCTCCACCACTCTGGCCAAATTTAACTTATGCAGCCTGCCCCAGTCTCGTGCCACCTGGATTCCCAAATACCGGAAATTTTCCTCAACCAGCCTAAACGGTAGCCCTCTCAATCTGTTCTCCTGGCCCCTTGCCTGGACCACAAACATTTCACTCTTGACCGTATTTAATTTGTATCCTGAGAACTGGCCGAACTTCCTCAGCATTCCCAGTATAGTTCCCATCCCGGCCACTGGGTCCGACACATACAGGAGCAGGTCGCCTGCATAAAGAGAAACCCTATGTTCAACCCCGCCCCTCACCATCCCCTTCCAACCCTCTGCGGCTCTCAGCGCAATCGCCAGCGGCTCTATGGCCAGCGCAAACAGCAGCGGGGAGAGCGGGCAGCCCTGTCTGGTCCCTCGGTACAACCTAAAATACTCCGACACTTCTCTGTTGGTCCTGACGCTGGCCCTCGGGGCCTGATATAATAATTTGATCCAGTCCACCAATCCCTCCCCGAACCCAAACCGTCCGAGCACCTCCCATAGATAGTCCCACTCCACCCGGTCAAAGGCCTTCTCGGCGTACATTGCCACCACTACCTCCACCTCCCTACTCACTGGGGGCATCATTATCACATTAAGTAATCTTCTCAGGTTGGCCGGCAGCTGCCTACCTTTCACGAACCCCGTTTGATCCTCCCCAATCACCTCCGGTACACAGTCCTCCATTCTACCCGCCAGTACCTTTGCCAGGAGCTTGGCGTCTACATTAATCAGGGAGATTGGCCTGTAGGACCCGCACACCTCCGGGTCTTTACCCCGCTTCAATATCAGTGATATGGTGGCTTGTGACATTGTCGGCGGCAGGGTCCCTCTGCCCCCCCCCCCCCCCCCCCCCCCCCCCCGGCCGCCGCCTCCCTCCTCCTGAGTTGCTGCGCTAACAGTCTGCTAGCTTTTTCCCCATGCTCGTACACCACTCCCCTCGCCTTCCACAGCCCTGCTCGTGGATAGAGCCCCCAGTTCCGCCTGTAGTCTCTGCCTCTCCCTGAGTAAAACCTCCCCCGGGAACTCTGCGTGCTCTTCATCTATCCGACCCATTTCCCTGACCAATCTATCCATCTCTGCCCGGTCTGCCTTGGCTCTGTGGACCCCAATTGAAATCAGCTCCCCCCGTACTACTGCCTTTAGCGCCTCCCATAGGGTCGCCGCTGAGACCTCCCCCGTGTCATTCACCTGCAGGTAATTTTGCATACATCTCCGAAGCGTCTCGCAGATCCCCTCCTCCGACAGCAGTCCCACATCTAGCCTCCATTGCGGGCGTTGATAGCTCGCTCTCCCGAACTGCAGGTCCACCCAATGCGGGGCATGGTCTGAAATGGTAATTGCTGAGTATTCAGTGTTCTTTACCTCCCCCATACAGTCCCTGCTTAGTACAAAGAAATCTATCCTGGAATATACTTTCTGGACGTGCGAGTAAAACGAGTAGCCCCTTCCTGTTGGCTGTCTATCTCTCCAGGGGTCCACTGCCCCCATTTGCTCCATAAACCCTTTCAGCTCCCTTGCCATTTCTGAGAGTCTACCCGTTCTGGGACACAACCGATCCAAAGTCGGGTCAAGGACCATGTTAAAGTCCCCTCCCATTATTAGCCTGCGAGAATCCAGGTCCGGGATCTTCCCCAGCACTCTTTTAATGAAGTCCACGTCATCCCAGTTCGGGGCATATATATTCACCAGCACCACTCTTCTCCCCTCCAGTCTGCCCCATACCATTAGGTATCTGCCCCCCCTGTCTGCGGATATACCCTCTGCCTCAAATTGCACGCGCTTGTTGATCATGATTGCCACCCCTCTGGACTTCGAGTCCAAGTCCGAGTGGAAGACCTGGCTAATCCAGCCCTTCCTTAGCCTGGGCTGGTCAGACACTTTCAGATGTGTCTCCTGCAACATAATTACGTCCGCCCTCAGGGCCCGCAAGTGCACGAACACCCGCGCCCTCTTAACCGGCCCATTCAGTCCCTTGACGTTCCAGGTGATCAGCCTGGTCGGGGGGCACATCCCACCCCCCCCCACCCCGCCGGTCAGCCATAGCCTTTCTCGGGCCGGCCCCTGGCCCGTGCGTCGCGCCATTCCTGGCCCGCCCTCTGGCTGCCTCCACCCTCGACCTCCTTTCCCGTGCCTTTTTCAAGTCCCTCCCCCGTCAGCAGAATAACCCCCCCCCCCCCCCCCCCCGATACCCCATCCCCCGATACCCCCATCCCTGCCATCTACTGGCTGTAACTTCCCCCCCCCACCTGACTCCCTTGACTAGCCAATCTGCTAGCCCGGTGACTCAACGCTCCGGCGCCTTCCTGTCTCATTCCCATTGTTTCCCCGTCCTCCTCCCCACTCCCCGGCGCCCCATCCCCCTCTCCCACCCACTAGGGCAAGCCGGCTCCAATGTCTTCTGCGAGCTGCACAAAAAGTACAAACCAGCCCAAACAGGAAAACAAAAACAGAAAAAAGAGTAAAAGCACAAAAATAAACCCAAAAAACAAAATTCCCCCCCCTAAGAAACAAGAGAGATCCCAACAAAAAAAAACAAAAAAGGGGGAAGTGCGGGGGGGGGGGGGGGGGGGGGGGGGTTAGCCCCCCAAACCAATGTCCATGAACAAAGGAAAGAGTCCCAAATGTTCCGCTTGGCCCCTTTGGCCCAGCAAACCGTTGAGCAGCAGTCCAGGCACATTCGGCGTTCCTTCCCACAGTAATCCTCGGGCCCTAATTCGCGTCCTTGGGGCCTCCTTTCGGGACCAGCCCCAGGTCCCTCACAAAATCCATCGCTTCTTCGGGCTTGGAGAAGTAGTGGTGTTGACCCTGGTGCGTGACCCATAGACGAGCTGGGAACAGCAGACCAAACTTCACGTGCTTCTTGAACAGCACCTCCTTGACATTCTTAAAGGCTGCTCGCCGCCGAGCCACCTCCTGGCTTAGGTCCTGATAAATGCGGAGAACACTGTTGTTCCACGTGCTGCTCCTGGCGCTCTTTGCCCACTGCAGCACCCGCTCCTTGTCCACGAACCTGTGGAACCTAATCACCATCGGGCGGGGGGGTCCGCCTGGCCGCCCCTGCCTTGCCTGCACTCTGTGTGCCCCCTCCAGCTCCGGCGGTCGCGGAAAGGCTACGGCCCCCATCAGCTGCTTCAGCAGGTCTGCTACAAACGCTGCAGCATCAGCTCCCTCAGCCCCCTCCGGGAGGCCGACCATCCTCAGATTATTCCTGCGGACTCTATTCTCCAGCTCCTCCACTCTGTCCAGCAGTCTTCTCTGCCGCTCTTTCAGGCCGTCAACTTCTATCGCTGCAACCGTCTGCGCATCCGCCTGCTCCTCCACCGCCTCTCCCAGCGCCTTAACTTTAACATCCTGCGCGTCCATCCTCTGGTTCAGCTGATCCACCGCTTTCTGGATTGGGTCCAAGCTGTCCCGCTTCAGCGCTTCAAAACTGGACTTCATTACCTGGAGCATGTTATCCAGTGCCTGCTGGATTGCTGAGTCCAGGGTCCGTGTGTCCGCCATCTTAGGTCCAGGTAAGTTTCTTCAGGTCCTTGTCTCTGTCCCTTTTTCTCCTTTTTCTGCCTTCTGGACTCTCGCTGTTCCATATGCCGCAGCCCGCTCCTCAGCGCCTTCGCTGCCGCTTTCCTTCGCCCAGCTCCTTAAATTTTACCTTCTGGGCCTCTGAAGTGGGTCCAAGTTGTCCTGCTTCAGCAACTCCAAAACTTATTTTCTTCTCTTGGAGGAAGGAAGGTCCGTGGGTCCGCCATCTTGTCAATTTCAGGTCAGTTTCCTCTGCTCCTTGACTCCGTCTCTTTCTCTCTCCCTTCCCCTACCTGCTGGCCTCCCACGCTTCCATCGCTGTCAGCCCGCTCTCCAGCCCTTTCCTGGCAGCCTTTTTGCCGCCCCCGAGGTCCCGCTATCGCGGGGAATCAGCTCCAAAGCCCCGCCCGAGTGAGAGCCAACCGAATGTGCGGCTCACTCAGGCATCGCCGCCACCGGAAGTCCTACTTTAAGTATTCTTGAACTAACTGAGGTGTTAAGCTGGAACATGCATGGTCCCTTTTTGTCAGACTCTTTTCTATCGAAAGTGAGTGTTCCCTCTAAAGGTCCTGTTTATATACTTTATTCCTCGGAGCTTGGGGGCTTGTTGGTTGTTGTGTGTCAAGCACGTATTCAATTATCCATTAGCAAGGAACATATTCAAGACAATACTTCCTATTTTCATCCGAAGGCCATGAAGTCATCTTATCTTATTGCTTGTTGGATCATTCTGTTTAATTCTTGCTCAGATTGTTGGTTAACATATGGATCATGCAATCCCACCGTAACAGTCTTTAGGAGTGTCTTGTTTCAGTGCCTGTGTTAGAGACATGTCCTTGGCAGATTTAACGTGCCTCAGGTGTCCTACGTCTGTCAGCCTAGTCCCCGCTACCAGACTTTCTTAATAAAAGGGGAAACTATTTCTATAATCAATTAATTTAAGTTTTTAAGGTTATTAGATGGCCATTTCTTATGGATCTCCCCACCTTAAGAAGAAAATATTCTTAACTTCTCATAATTGGCCCCTGACTGACCCAGCTAGGTCTAAATGATAACTTTGTGTGAAGGATGTGATTGGGAGGATGCAATCGGGGAAGGTCGGATGGGTTTCCGGTGGAGTACTATAAAAAATTTAGGAATAAGCTGGCGCCGTTGATTGTGGGGATGTTTCAGGAGGCAGTAGGGAAGAGGGCGTTGCCACAAACTTTGAGGCTGGCATCGATCTTCTTGCTCAACGAGGATAAGGATCTGACAGAGTGTGGGGCTCATAGGCCCATATCTCTCTTGAATGTAGTTGCGAAGGTGTTAGCGGGTAGGCTGGAGGAGTGCCTCCTGAAAGTGATTGGGGAAGATCAGACGAGGTTTGTAAGAGGGACGCACCTTTTTTCAAACATTGGGAGGGTTCTGAATTAGTTATGGCAGCGGCAAGTGGCGCTGGACGGCGAGAAGGCGTTTGACCAGACAGGGTGGAGATATTTGATGGCGGTTTGGGATTGGGTGCCGATTTGTGAATTGGGTAAAATTACTTTACAGGGAGCTGAGGGCGAGTGTCCGCAGGAATAAGATGAATTCTGAGTATTTTGCTCCACATCGAGGGACCAGGGATGTCCTGTCCCCCCCTGTTGTTTGCACTTGTGATCGAGCCTTTGGCCATCGCGTTGACAAGTTTGGGGGTTTGGGGCAGACGACTTGCTATTGTCGGAATCAAGTGCGTCGATGGGTGATATATTGAAGCTGCTTCGAGTTTTTGGGTCCTTCTCCGGGTATAAAATAAATTTGGACAAAAGCAAATATTTTGTGGTGTCCCAGTCGGAGGTGGGAGGGGGGCTGCCATTCCGTAAGGCAGTAACATTCTTAAAGGCTGCCCGTTCGATAGACGAGCTGGGAACAGCAGACCAAACTTCACGTGCTTCTTGAACAGCACCTCCTTGACATTCTTAAAGGCTGCTCGCCGCCGAGCCACCTCCTGGCTTAGGTCCTGATAAATGCGGAGAACACTGTTGTTCCACGTGCTGCTCCTGGCGCTCTTTGCCCACTGCAGCACCCGCTCCTTGTCCACGAACCTGTGGAACCTAATCACCTTCGGGCGGGGCTGTCCGCCTGGCCGCCCCTGCCTTGCCTGCACTCTGTGTGCCCCCTCCAGCTCCGGCGGTCGCGGAAAGGCTACGGCCCCCATCAGCTGCTTCAGCAGGTCTGCTACAAACGCTGCAGCATCAGCTCCCTCAGCCCCCTCCGGGAGGCCGACCATCCTCAGATTATTCCTGCGGACTCTATTCTCGTTCGATACCCGAGGGTGCAGGTGGCATGGAATTGGGGGGAACTCCATAGATATATCATCATTAGCTTGGTGGGGAGTGTGAAAGCAGATTTGGCAAAATGGGATTGTCTTCCTCTATCACTGGCAGGTCGGATGCAGGCAGTCAAGATGAATGCATTGCGGTGGTTTTTGTTCATTTTTTAGTGCCTGCCGATCTTTTTATCAAAGACATTTTTTAAGGAAGTAGAAAAGATGATTACCTTGTTTATTTGGGGTGGGGGGGGAGGGGGTGGCCAGGATTAGGAAGGTGTTGTTGCAGAGAGGACAGCAGTCTGGGAGGTTGGGTATCCCAAATTTACTGTATTATTACTGGGCGGTGAATGCTGAGAATGGGATTAAGGCAAAGTAGGAGGAAGAGTTGGGGAGGGCATGAAGGAGGCATTGTGGTGGGTGCTTCGGAGGGGGAATGCGTCAATTTTGTGCGTGAGGTTGGGGCTGATACAGTTGAAGGTGGTGTATAAACGAGGGTGAGGATAAGCCGACTTTTTGAGAGGGTGGAGGATGTTTGTGAACGCGCGGGGGGAGATGCGGTGGGGATTGGGTGGCCCGCAAACCACGATCATATGTTTTGGTCCTGTCCAAAACTGGAGAAGTATTGGAGGTTGTCTTTAGGGTAATCTCAAGGGTGGTGCATGTGAGACGCATTCGGGGTGTCAGATGGGCCGGGGTTGGAAGCGGGTGCGGAGGCAGGTGTCTTAGCCGTCGCCTCGCTGATTGTCCGAAGGCGGATTCTGTTGGGAGGTTGGCTTCTCCGCCCTGTGCCTTGGTGTGGTGGGGGGACATGCTGGAGTTCTTAACATTTGAGAAAGTAAAGTTCAAGTTGAGGGGAAGGATGGAAGGGTTTGACAACTCATAGGCCTTGTTCATCATGCACAGTCATGAATTGGATGACATTGAATATTAGGGGATGGGGTTTGGAATGTCTAAATTAATAATTTTTTTTCATTGGTGTTTTGTATTCAAAATGTTGGGAGCTGTTTGAGGGTGGGTGGGATGAGGGGATTGTTGGCTAGAGGATTGCCATTGTATTTGCTGTTGTTAATTATTTGTCGTTGTAAATATGATGAAAATGTGAAAAAGGGGAATAAAAATATTTATATTAAAAAAGTTTGTTTACCTAACTTCTTAATCCGGCACCATGGGTACTATACCAGAATTAACAAAACCATTGACACGAACCCTTAAGCTGCCACCAAGAATGTATGTTCAGTAAAACGTGATCACCATGCACACAGACTGATACTCCCCATCTGCAGATCACCTTGTACAATGATACTTTTATCCTTTTGCCTCTGTTGCTAATTCTGAATAACTAGGGCTGTAGCGAGAGCTTTAAACTAAGTAGTGGGGAAGAGGGCTCATGCAAGGGGAGGTTTGGAAAGTTAAAGAGAAAGGACAAAGTAATGCAGGAAAGTGATGTGGGTAATAATAACCAGAGTGTGACAGGAAAGGAGAGAGTAAATAATGATATGAGTGCAGCAACAAGTAAGGTCAGAGAAGGGAAAAATTGTAAACAAGGCAGAATAAATAAGGCTCTTTATCTGAATGCATGCAACATTCACAACAAGATGGATGATTGAAAGCCGAATCCAAAAAAATTAATATGACATGATCGCCATTAAAGATACATGGTTGCAAAGTAACCATGGCTGAGACCTGAATATTCAAGGGTATTTGATATTTCAAATAGGTGGTGGAAGCACTGCTGCTTCACGGCGCTGAGGACCCAGTTTCGATCCCGGCCCTGTGTCACTGTCCATGTGGAGTGTGCGCATTCTCTCCATGTCTGCGTGGTTTCACTCCCCCAACCCAAAAAAGATGTGGAGGGTAGGTGAATTGGTCACGCTAAATTGCCCCATAATTGGGGAAAAAAGAATTGGGTATTCTAAAAAATTTTTAAAAAGTCTGCAAAGGGTTATAGACAGGTTACGTGAGTAAAGTGGGTAAGTGTGAGCTTGTCTACTTTAGCAGGAAGAATGGAAAAGCAATATACTATTTAAATCGAGAAATACTGCAGAACATGGTTGGATGGCAGGATCTGGGTGTCCTGGTACATGAATCACAAAGCTTGTATGCAGGTACAGCAAGTGATTAGGAAGGCAAATCGAATGTTGATGTTTATTGCAAGAAGAATGGAATATAAAAACAGGGAAGTTTTATTGCAACTATACAGATCTTTAGTGAGTCCACATCTGGAGTACTGTGCAGTTTTGGTCTTTAAAAAAAAATATTGCTTCAGAAGCAGTTCACTGAAGGGTCACTGGAATTATTCCTAGGGTGGCAAAGTGGCTAACTGCTGCTGCCTCACAGTGCCAGGAATCGGGTTCGATTCCAGCCTTGGGTGACTATCTGTGTGGAGTTTGCACATGCTCCCCATGTCTGCGTGGGTTTCCTCTGGGTGCTCTGGTTTCCTTTCTCAGTCTAAAGACGTGTAGGTTAAGTGGATTGGCCACGCTAAATTTCCCCTTCGTGTCCAAAGATTGGGTGGTGTTGCGGGGATGGGGAAATGGGCATGGACCTAGGTGAGGTGCTTTCTCGGAAAGTCGGTGCAGACTAGATGGGTTGAATGGCCTCCTGTATTGTAGGAATTTCATGAATAAATTTTCTATGGATAAAGGGGTTGTTTCATGAAGAAAAGTTGATCGGGCTTGGCCTTTGGATTTTAGAAGAATGATCTTATTGAAACGTACAAGATCCTGAGGGGACTTAATAGGGTAGATACCCAGAGGATGGTTCCTCTTGTGGGGGAGTCTAGAACTAGGAGATACAGTTTAAAAATGAGAGAGTTCCCATTGAAGATGAGGAGAAACATTTTGTCCCAAAAAGCCATTGATGTGTGACATTCACTTCCCCAGAAAGTAATGGAGGTTGAGTCTTTGAACTTGTATAAGATAGAGTTAGACAGATTTTTCTGAGACAATGGAGAGTTAAGGGTTGTGAGGTGTAGGTAGGGAAGTGGAGCAGAGACCACAACCAGATTAACCATAATCTTATTGAATGGTGGAGCAGGTTTGAAGGGCCAGGTAGGTGGCCTTCTCCTCCTTCCTCCTATGTTCATTTTGTTTGTGCGAATTATTTACCTTTGCCCTCAATTTTCTAAATCTAGGTGTCATATCTCTTTTCACTTTAATTTTACTCTCTCTGATAGGTACCAATGTGTTTAATTCTTTCCTGATTATCTTAAAGTCAGTTTCTCTAGGGTATATGTGTTAATGCCTTGATGATTTAAATGTGTTGTCACGCAGTACTGGTGGCATTAATTGTGTTATTTTTGTTGTCAAGTAGCTGAACATGTCTGGGATCTGTTTTCAGTGCTGTTTTACCATGCATTTCCACATGTTAGTTGCCTCACAAGCAAAAAAGCACACTTACGCACTCTCATCGATAGGACAGTATTGAACGACATGTATCATTCTGTCATGTTTGAGAGTGTAGTCCTCCTTGAGGGCTGAATTGAAATGTCTGTTCAGGTTATGTGCTTATGAGGTTAGGCTGACGAGCCTCTAACTATTCGGGCTATCCCTTCTTCCCTTTTTGAACATTGATGCAAGGTGAGCAGTCCTTCGGTCCTCTGGCACCACACCTGTAGCCAGGGAAGACTTTAAAAAAAAATCATTTAGTGGGTGTCAGTGACTTGGTCAGGATTTATCGTCCATCCCTTATTGCCTTTGGTGGTGAACTGCCTTCTTGAAACGCTGCAGCCCATGTGGTGCAGTCGTATCCATAGTACTATTCGGGAGGAAGTTCCAGGATTTTGGCTCAACGTCAGTGAAGGAACGGTCATATTTCCAAGTCAGGATGTGAATGACTTGGAGGAGAACTTCCAAGTGATGGTGTTCCCAGGTATCTGCTGCCCTTGGTGGTCTTGATGGTTGCGATTGTGTGTTTGGACGGCATTGGGTAAAGAATATTGGTGAGTTCCTGCAGTGCATCTTGTAGATGGTACACATTGCTGCTACTGTTCATTGGTGGTGGAGGGAGTGAATGTTTGTGGATGTGCTGCCAAACAAACAGGCTGCTTTGTACTGAATGGTGTCAAGATTCTTGAGTGTTGTTGGAGCTGCACCCATGCAAACAAGTGGAGAGTATTCTTTCACGCTCCTGACCTATGCCTTGGAGATGGTGGACAGGCTTTGGGATGTCAGGATGCACATTACTCACCACGGGATTCCTTGCTTCTGACCAGTAGTCACAGTAATTATATGGCCTCTCCAGTTCAATTTCTGGCCAATGGCAACCCCCAGCATGTTGATAGTAGGGAATTTGGTAATGGTAATGCCATTGGATGTCAAAAGATGATGGTTAGATTCTCTCTTATTGGAGATGGTCATTGCCTGACATTTGTGTGGAACGAATGTTACTTGCCACTTGTCAGTCTTAGACTGGATATTGTCTATGTCTTGCCTCATTTCGATATGGACAGCTTCAGTATTTGAGGAGACGTGAATAATTGTGCGATCATCAGCGAACGTCCCCACTTCTGACCTTATGATGGAAGGAAGGCCATTGATTAAGCAGCTGAAGATAATTCGGCCGAGGACACTACCGAGGAACTCCTGCAGTGATGATCTGGAATCGCAAGGATTGACCTCCAACCACCACAACAATTGTTCTTTTGTGAGGTATGACTTCAGCCAGCGGAAGGTTTTCTCCCTGATTTCCATTGACTCCAGTTTTGCTCGTGATCCCTGATGTCATGCTCTGTCAAATGCTGCTTTGATGTCAAGGGCAGTCACACTCGCCTCACCTCTGGAATTCAACTCTTCTGTCCATGCTTGAACCATGGTTGTAATGAGGTCATCATAACTGAGCATCATTGAGAAATGTATTGCTGAGCAAGTGTCAGTTGATAGCTCTGTTGATAACTCCGCCCATCACTTTCGTAATGAAGAGTAGACTGATGAGGTGGTAATTGGCCAGGTTGGAATTTTTCTGTTTTTCTTGTGCACACAACTTACCTGGGCAATTATCCACTTTGCCGGTTAGGTGCCAGTGTTGTAGGTGTACTGAAACAGCTTGGCTTGGGGCATGGCAAGTTCTGGAGCACAAGTCTTCAGTACGGATGGCAGCCGATGACTAGTGGTGTGCCTCAGGGGTCTGAGCTGGTAGCATGACTTTTCACAATATACATAAACGATCTGGAAGGAGGAACTGAAGGCACTGTTGCTAAGATTGCAGATGATACAAAGATCTGTAGAGGGACAGGTAGTATTGAGGAAGCAAGGGGGCTGCAGAAGAATTTGGACAAGCTGGAAGAGTGGGCAATGAAGTGGCAAATTAAATAAAATGTGGAAAATTGTGAGGTTATGCATTTTGGAAGGAGGAATTTAGGCATAGACTATTTTCTAAATTGGGAAATGCTTAGGAAATCAGAAGCACAAAGGGACTTGGGAATCCTTGTTCACGATTTTCTTAAGGTTAATGTGCAGGTTCAGTCGGCAGTTAAGAAGGCAAATGCAATGTTAGCATTCATGTCAAGAGGGCTAGGACACAGGACCAGGCATGTACTCCTGAGGCTGTATAAGGCTCTGGTCAGACCCCATTTGGAGTATTGTGAGCAGTTTTGGGCCCGTATCTAAGGAAGGATGTGCTGGCCTTGGAAAGGGTCCAGAGGAGGTTCAGAAGAATGATCCTTGGAATGAAGAACTTGTCATATGAGGAATGGTTGAGGACTCTGGGTCTGTACTCGTTGGAGTTTTCGAAGGATGAGGAGGATCTTATTGAAACTTGCAGGGTACTGCGAGGCCTGGATAGAATGGACGTGGAGAGGATGTTTCCATTTGTAGGAAAAACTAGATCCAGAGGACACAATCTCAGACTAAAGGGACCGATCCTTTACAACTGCGATGAGGAGGAATGTCTTCAGCCAGAGGGTGGTGAATCTGTGGAACTCTTTGCCTCAGAAAGCTGTGGAGGCCAAATCACTGAGTGTCTTTAAGACAAGAGATAGATTGATTAATAAGGGGATCAGGGGTTTTGGGGAGATCAGGGGTTATGGGGAGAAGGCAAGAGAATGGGGATAAGAAAATATCAGCCATGATCGAATGGTGGAGCAGACTTGATGGGCCGAGTGGCCTAATTCTGCTCCTTTCAGAGAGTATTTAAGAGTCAAACACATTGCTATGGATTTAGATTCATATTTAGGCCAAACCAGGTAAGTCGACAGATTTCCTTCCCTAAAGAATGTTAAGGAA
Source organism: Scyliorhinus canicula (assembly GCF_902713615.1). Lineage (NCBI taxonomy): Eukaryota > Metazoa > Chordata > Chondrichthyes > Carcharhiniformes > Scyliorhinidae > Scyliorhinus > Scyliorhinus canicula. Next base: position 149,839,626 of record NC_052150.1, on the reverse strand, counting down.
AATCGACTCTGGTTTCATCTATCGACCCCGGTTCCCAGAGCATTACCCAGTGTCTCTGGATTACTGGTCCAGTGAAAATCCACTCCACCCCCGCCTCACCAGGAAAATAATGGTCAGAGCACCTTCTCTTAGCAGCAACACATTTCCTCCGAACCTTGTGATTTACTTTCTGTGCTGTAATGATTCTCAAAACTTCAGTGTTTGCTTCATACCCCTCTTTACAGTTTTCATTAAGCATTAACACTTCATTAAGCAGATAAATTATTTATTTAAAAACGGTGGTAAATTGATTACCTCCCATAACCTTCTGGCTGAGATGAGAATGACACCTGAAAACATTGAATTAATGAACGTCATTTGCTGCTTTAAAATGCAAAAGCTGATGGTGAACATTTGAAGTTGAGATGTTGGCTGTGCCCTACACTACTATATAGTGAAGTCTTTGTCATGAAATTGATTCAAAGACCAGTTTATCCTTCCAGTTTTCTTTTAAGCATTCAAAATGGACAGAGTGGTTCCACAAATGTAGCCCCATCCCGTGTACATACTTCCAATGTTTATCCCAGGTAACTATCTATAACCGTTTCCAACACCATTGCATTTGATTATGAAGGTGTTGCTTATTCCATATGAAGCGTGTTGGCTATTACAGGCAGTTATTAAGTTGAGCAGGTGAGTTTCAGCAAACACTGAACCAACAATAACATGTATTTATCTGGCACTTTTAAAGTATAATATTCTCAGGCACTTTGCAAGAGGGTTATAAAGCAACATTTCATACAATAAAAAACTTGACCCGAAAATCAGGTTTTAAGGAGTGTCTTAAACGCATTTGAAGCTACTACATCAATGGTGTAGTAGCTAAAATTGGGTATGTTTGAAAGGCCCAAATTAGAGATAACACAGATATATCTTGGAAGATTGGAAGTATTGGCAAACAACGATGAGATGGCTGTGCCTCTCTCTAACAAATATGCTCTTTTGGATACTGATGAGGGGGAGGCCCATCAGGCAACAGCAGTAGCCAGTGTGCTGGCCCTACTGTACAGAGATGGGAGACAAAGCATAATAGAGCAATAATAATTTGGCATTCGATTGTCAGGGGCACAGATAGGCGCTTCTGTGGTCGCGAAAGAGATTCCAGGGTGGTGTGTTGCCCCGCTGGTGCCAGTGTCATGGATGTCACTGAGCGGGCACAGGACATCCTGAAACGGGAGGGCAAACAGGCATATGTCATTGTCCACATTGGTAAAATGACATAGGCAGGAAGAGCAGCAAGGTCTTGCAAAAGACATTACAGGGAGTTAGGTAGTCAGCTAAAAAGCAGGACCTCGAGGGTAGTCATTTCAGTATTACTCCCCGTGCCAGTGAGGCTAGGTACAGCATGATACTACAGTTGAACATGTGGCTAAAGAGCTGGTGGAGGGGTGGCTTCAGATCATTGGGATGTCTTCCTGGGAAAGTGGGACCGATGCAAGCAGGGCAGGTTGCATCTAAGTAGGAGTGAAATCAATATCCTGGCCGGGAGGTTTGCTGATGTGGTTCGAGAGGGTTTAAACTAGTATGGCTGGCCAGCAAGTGCAGAGACAGGGGAAGAGCTTGAGACTAAGACAAATATAGAAAAGGCGGAGAGCAGGCAGAGGGATGTAGCTGATCTCAGTGGGTCTGGAGTGCATTTACTTCAAGGCAAGAAGTATAACCGGTAAGACGGATGAACTTAGAGCTTGGATTAATGTGGGGAAGTATGATATTGTTGCTAATATGGAGACATGGTTAACGGAGGGACAGGATGGCAGCTTCCAGGTTATCAATGTTTTGGATGAGAGACAGAGGGGGTAGCAGAAAGGGTTGGGGGAGTTGCATTATTGATTCGGGAACATATCACAGCTGTAATGAGGGAGGACATCTTGGAGAGATCCTGCAGTCAGGCATTATGGGTAGAGCTCACAAATAGGAAGGATGCAATCATAATCTTAGGCTTGTACTGTGGGCCCCCCATACAACCAGCAGGATACAGAAGAACAGATATGTAGTCAGATTCTGGAAAGATGTGAAAATGATTTAATTTCCCCCATATTGACCAGGACTCCCATAGTCCCAGAGGTTCGGATAGAGTGCAATTTATTAGGTGTGTCCCAAGAGATTTGTTTGAAACCATATGTTGTTAGTCCAACTTACTGGACCTAGTATTGGGGAATGAGCCTGGCCAGGTGACCAAAATTTCAGTCGGGGAACATTTGGGAATAGTGATCATAATTCTGTAAGTTTTTGAATACTCATGGATAAGGACAAGAGTGGTCCTCGAGTGAGGGTGCTAAATTGGGGGAAAGCTAACTAACAGAATTCAGTAAGAGCTGTAGAATGTGTATTGGGAGCAGCTGTTTGAGGGTAAATCTCCTTTTGATATGTGGGAGTCTTTTAAAGACCAGTTAAGTAGAGTGCAGGACAGGCATGTCACTGAAAATGAAGGACAGGTGAGCTCCTTAATGAGTACTTTGCATCGGTATTCTCCAAAGAGAGGGACATGGCGGATATGAGGTTAGAGCTGGGTGCGTGAATACTCTAGAACATATCCGCATAATGCAGGAGGAACTGTTGGATACCTTAAAACGCATTAAGGTAGACCAGTCTCTTGGGCCGGATGGGATATATCCCAGGTTTCTGTGGGAGGCAAGAGAGGAAGTAGCTTGGGCCTTAGCAGATATCTTTGCGCATCTTTGACCAGAGGCAAGGTTCCAGAGGACTGGACAGTAGCCAATGTTGTCCCTTGTTTTAAGAAGGGGAGCAGGGATAAACCAGGTAATTATAGGCCTGATGTCAGTGGTGGAGCAGCTATTGGAGAAAATACTGAGGGACAGGATTTATTCACATTTGGAAGCAAATGGACTTGTTAGTAATAGATGACATGGTTTTATGCGGGGAAGGTCATGTCATATCAACCTGATAAGAGTTTTTTGAAAAGGTGACAAACTTAATTGATGAGGGATATGCTGTGGATGTCGTCTAGATAGATGGACTTTAGTAAGGCGTTTGACAAGGTCCCTCATGGCAATTAGTACAAAAGGTAAAGTTGCATGGGATTCGGGGTGTGTTAGCTAGATAGATAAAGAACTGGCTTGGCACAGATGAAGGCACTACTGGATGGAACGGCCAGGATGAGGGGGAGTAATAGCTTTAGTGGGAGCTTGACATCAAAAATCGAGGTGAGGTTATGGTTAAGCTGCAAAAACCGTTGTGAACAGAGGGCCAAATGCTCAACAGTTGGGATTTTGAGTGTGCAGTAATGGATAAGCAAGGTGGAAGGAGGGGGGTGGGGTGTTGTGGAGAGAACCTTTTCCTGGGCCAGAAAGAGAAAGAAGTAGGATTGCAAGTGGAAGGGGCAGAGAAAGGACTGCGAATTCTCCTACTACATTGAAAGTGCTTCTGTAAAACACTTGGTGTTGAAATTGACCAGTAAAATGACTTGGCAGAAATGTAATAGGTGGGTTTGAATTGGTCTGAAATCCTGTATTTTACAAACCTCCAGCAATAGATGGCAGCAGAGACAGGCCATCAGTACAGTAAAGAAACTGGTTTATCGGAACAGTCATCGTGATTGGAGGGCCACGATACTGCACTTTTACGAAGAACTAGTTCAGCTCAGTAACCTTGAATACATTGCAGATATCACTGGAGAATGGGGCTAATGTTGATTTACTGTCTATTGCTTCCAGCGGACAAACAGTGGTTACACAGATTAGCTAGCAATAAGTGGCGGAGACTATAATTACTGACTGGTTAAAATTTTAAAAGACCAACTAATTCACCATGTCATTTATTGCAACCTTTCAGATAATTTTCAGCCGTGCTGCTATGATAACTTGCTCCACAAACTTTTGAGGAGCTGGAATGAAGCCCAAGAATGTAACCGTGTAATGCACTGCGTATTAACAATGAACAAAGAAAATTACAGCACAGGGACTTCGGCCCTCCCAGCCTGCACTGATCCAGATCCTTTATCTAAACCTGTCTCCTATTTTCCAAGGTCTACTTCCCTCTGTTCCCGCCCGTTCATATACCCGTCTAGATGCCTCTTAAATGATGCTATCGTGCCCGCCTCTACCACCTCCGCTGGTAAAGCGTTCCAGGCACCCACCACCCTCTGCATAAAAAACTTTCCACGCACATCTCCCTTAAACTATCCCCCTCTCACTTTGAAATCGTGACCCCTTGTAATTGACACCCCCACTCTTGGAAAAAGCTTGTTGCTATCCACCCTGTCCATACCTCTCATAATTTTGTAGACCTCAATCAGGTCCCCCTCAACCTCCTTCTTTTCAATGAAAACAATCCTAATCTACTCAACCTTTCTTCGTAGCTAGCCCCCTCCATACCAGGCAACATTCTGGTCAACCTCCTCTGCACCCTCTCCAAAGCATCCACATCCTTCTGGCGATGTGGCGACCAGAACTGCACGCAGTATTCCAAATGTGGCCTAACCAAAGTCCTATACAACTGTAACATGACCTGCCGACTCTTGTACTCAATACCCCGTCCGATGAAGGCAAGCATGCTATATGTCTTCTTGACCACTCTTATCAACCTGCGTTGCCACCTTCAGGGTACAATGGACCTGAACTCCCAGATCTCTCTGTACATCAATTTTCCCCAGGACCCTTCCATTGACCATATAGTCCGCTCTTGAATTTGATCTTCCAAAATGCATCACCTCGCATTTGCATGGATTGAACTCTCATCTGCCATTTCTCTGCCCAACTCTCCAATCTATCTATATTTTGTTGTATTCTCTGACAGTCCTCGCTATCTGCAACTCCACCAATCTTTGTATCATCTGCAAACTTGCTAATCAGACCACCTATACCTTCATCCAGGTCATTTATGTAGATCACAAACAACAGTGGTCCGAGCACGGATCCCTGTGGAACACCACCAGTCACCCGTCTCCATTTTGAGACATTCCCTTCCACCACTACTCTCTGTCTCCTGTTACCCAGCCAGTTCTTTATCCATCTAGCTAGTACACCCTGAACCCCATACGACTTCACTTTTTTCATCAACCTGCCATGGGAAACCTTATCAAACGCCTTACTAAAGTCTATGTATATGATATCTACAGCCCTTCCCTCATCAATTAACTTTGTCACTTCCTCAAAGAATTCTATTTGGTTTGTAAGACATGACCTTCCCTGCACAAAACCATGCTGCCTATCACTGATTAGTCTATTTTCTTCCAGATGTGAATAGATCCTATCCCTCAGTATCTTCTCCAACAGTTTGCCTACCACTGACGTCAAGCTCACAGGTCTATAATTCCCTGGATTATCCCTGCTGCCCTTAAACAAAGGGACAGCATTAGCAATTCTCCAGTCCTCCGGGACCTCACTTCCCCCTTCCGTATGACAACTTGACCTAGAGTATTTAAACATCCATCCCTAGCCTCAACATCCATCATGTCCCTCCTTTGTGAATACCGATGCAAAGTACTCATTAAGAATCTCACCCGTTTCCTCTGAGTCCACGCATAAATTCCCTCTTTTGTCTTTGAGTGGGCCAATCCTTTCTCTAGTTACCCTCCTGCTCCTTACATACGAATAAAAGGCTTTGGGATTTTCCTTAACCCTGTTAGCCAAAGATATTTCATGACCCCTTTTAGCCCTCTTTATTGCGCGTTTGAGAGTCGTCCTACTTTCCCGATATTCCTCCAAAGCTTCATCAGTTTTGAGTTGCCTCGATCCTATGTATGCTTCCTTTTTCATCTTAGCTAGTCTCACAATTTCACCCGTCATCCATGGTTCCCTAATCTTGCCATTTCTATCTCTCATTTTCACAGGGACATGTCTGTCCTGCACTCTAATCAACCTTTCCTTAAAAGACTCCCACATTTCAAATGTGGATTTACCCTTAAACAGCTGCTCCCAATCCACATTCCCTAGCTCCTGCCGAATTTTGTTGTACTCTGCCTTTCCTCAATTTAGCACTCTTCCTTTCGGACCACTCTTGTCCTTGTCCATGAGTATTCTAAAACTTACGGAATTGTGATCGCTATTCCCAAAGTAATCACCGACTAAAACATGGCCGGGATCATTCCCCAATACCAGGTCCAGTATGGCCCCCTCCCGAGTTGGACTATTTACATCCTGCTCTAAAAAACTCTCCTGGATGCTCCTTACAAACTCTGCTCCATCTACACCTCCAACACTACACGAATCCCATTCAATGTTGGGGAAGTTAAAATCTCCCATCACAACCACCCTATTGCTCCGGTAGTTTTCTATAATCTGTCTGCATATTTGTACCTCTACTTCATGCTCGCTTTTGGGAGTAAAGTCCCAACAATGTTACTGCACCCTTCCTATTTCTTAGCTCCACCCATATTGCCTCAGTGCTCGAATCCTCCATCGTGCCCTCCTTAATCACAGCTGTGATATCATCTCTGACGAGTAATGCAACTCCTCCCCCCCCTTCTTCCTCCCTCTCTTTCCCTCCTGAAGCATCTATACCCTGGGATATTTAGTTGCCAGTCCTGCCCTTCCCTCAACCAAGTCTCAGTAATACCAATAACATCATATTCCCAGGTACTGATCCAAGCCCTAAGTTCATCTGCCTTACCTGCTACACTTCTCGCATTAAAACAAATGCACCTCAGACCACCTGTCCCTTTGTGTTCATCAACTCTTCCCTGTCTACTCTTCCCCCTAGTCACATTGAGTTTATTATCCTGTACCTTACTGGCGTTAGTTGCTGCTTCTTTACTGACCTCTAACTTCCTAATCTGGTTTCCATCCCCCTGCCACATTAGTTTAAAACCACCCCAACAGTGTTAGCAAAAGCACCCCCTAGGACATTGGTTCCAGTCCTGCCCAGGTGTAGACCATCTGGTTTGTAATGGTCCCACTGCCCCCAGAACCGGTTCCAATGTCCCAAAAGTCTGAACCCCTCCCTCCTGCACCATCTCTCAAGCCACGTATTCATTCCGACTATTCTTTTTTTTTATAAATTTAGATTACCCAATTATTTTTTCCAATTAAGGGGCAATTTAGCGTGGCCAATCCACCTACTCTGCACATTTTTGGGTTGTGGGGGCGAAACCCACGCAGACACGGGGAGAATGTGCAAACTCCACACGGACAGTGACCCAGAGCCGGGATCGAACCTGGGACCTCAGCGCCGTGAGGCGGTTGTGCTAACCACTAGGCCACCGTGCTGCCCTATTCCGACTATTCTTGAGTTTCTACTCTGACTGTCCCGTGGCACTGGTAGCAATCCTGAGATTACTACCTTTGAGGTCCTACTTTTTAACGTATCTCCTAACTCCCTAAATTCTGATTGTAGGATCTCATCCCTTTTTTTACCTATATCATTGGTGCCTATATGCACCACGACAACTGACTGTTCACCCTCCCCCTTCAGTATGTCCTGCAGCCGATCGGAGACATCCCTGACCCGAGCACCCGGGAGGCAACACACTATTCGGGAGTCTTGTTTTCGACCACAGAAACGCCTGTCTACTCCCCTTACAATTGAATGCCCTATGACTATAGCCCTGCCAGTCTTTTTTCCGCCCTTCTGTGCAGCAGAGCTAGCCACGGTGCCATGAGCCTGGCGACTACTGCCTTCCCTGATGAGTCATCTCCCCCAACAGTATCCAAAACGGTATACCTGTTTTGGAGGGAGATGACCGCAGGGGACACCTGTACTGCCTTCCTGCTCTTTCTCTGCCTTTTGGTCACCCATTCCCTATCTCCCTCAGCAATCCTAACCTGCGGTGTGACCAACTCACTGAACGTGCTGTCCACGACCTTCTCAGCATCACGGATGCTCCAAAGTGAGTCCACCCGCAGCTCCAGAGCCGTCATGCGGTCTAACAGGAGCTTCAGCTGGACACACTTCACGCTCATGAAGAAGTCAGGGGCATCGGCCGCGTCCCTGAACTCCCACATTGAGCACGAGGAGCATAACACTAGTTGCCACTAGTATTAGAGTAAAACGGTTGCAAAGGCAGTTCGGGACAGAATTAGAAGCTTAACTTTTGTCTGTCCCAAGTTGCACCTGAACTTGGAATGGTGGTGTTTATTAAAAGTATTTTATTGGAGGCATTTTTAAATATATACATATCAAAGAAGAAAAACAAAAACCAACTGCGGCAACAGCAAACAGCCGCAACATCCTTACTCCCTCCAACCACCCCTCCCCCAAAAAAATTTCCCCCCTACTCTGCCCCCCTACTCTACCCACTGCCACCCTGGCACCTGCCACCTCCCCTTTTTAACTTTTAACCCAGACCCCTACCCAAACAGAAAATAAACGTCCCCCTCCCCGCTAACTACTCAATACTTAAAGAAGTTGATGAACAGCTTCCACCTCGCGGTGAACCCCTCCTTTGCACCTCAGATGGCGAACTTGATTTTCTCTAAATGCAGGGACTCTGCCAAATTGCTCACTCACACCTCTGCACTCAGCTGTTCCAAATTTAGCCAGCACAACAAAATCCATCTCCATGCTATCAAGGTGACCTTTCTCCCCACCTGCACTCTTGGATCTTCCGATACTCCAAATATTGGCACCTCTGGACTCCGAGCTACTGTTACATTTATTATGGGCCATGGTTGAGAGAACACCAAAAGATACTATGGAGTTCACCTGACCCACAACTTTGAATAGATTTTGGTTATGGGGAGCATAAGGGCCCATTTTACAGGTGTGATGCAGCAGGGAATTAAAAGTATTTTTAAACAAAAACAATGTTTATTCTATGAATCCAGTTAACATTTTATAAACGCACAGTAAACATCTTGCCAATAACCAGCACTGATGACCCCAGAAAAAGATACAGTACTCTATAGATAACCCTTAACTTTCCAAACAACAGGGCAGCACAGTGGCCTAGTGATTAGCACAGCTGCCTCACGGCGCTGAGGTCCCAGGTTCGATCCCGGCTCTGGGTCACTGTCCGTGTGGAGTTTGCCCATTCTCCCCGTGTCTGCGTGGGTTTTGCCCCCACAACCCAGAAGTGTGCAGAGTAGGTGGATTGGCCACACTAAATTGCCCCTTAATTGGAAAAATAATTGGGTAATATAAATTTTAAAAAAAACTTTCCAAACAACATCCATGAGTCAAACAACCCTTTTTAACAAAGGGTTTGCATTCCTTACAGAAACAGGTATTACTTTGAAATCATAAAATGATCTGGAGATATTCTTTAGATTGGAGAGAGATCAATACACGCATCTACTTGGTTTGAATGCAGCTCTCCAACTGAATGCGAAACTAAAATCAGAGCCAAAAACAGCTTTCAGCACAAAACTAAAGTAAAAAGCAGAGCAGAGCTCAGCTCCACCCACACAATGACATCACTGCAGCCATTTGATAAAGCACACATTTCTTAAAGGGACATTCACATGACACCTCCCCCAAGAAAAAAAAACCCATCAACTTTACGATGGTTTCATTTATCATCTTTTCACTTTCCTTTAAGAAATATTGATAGTAAATATGTTTATTTTGAACAAAACAAAACACGCAAGCATTTATAATAACATAGTTCATTTTAGTTCTTCTTCCTCCAACTGGAATCCCTCTTGATTGACAGTCTCTTTGGACAAGAGGTTCTCTGCACGATCCATCCATTTCTCTGCGCCCGGCATTTCTCTTTAAAGTCAGATACTTTAGCTCAATCCGATCACTGAGTCCCTTGTAATTCTCCAACCCAGGAGCATTGGTTAACAGCCTTCAGGCAGTCAAATGCCTGCTGACACTCTGCTGTGCACTTTGCTACGCTTCTTTAGCAAGTCCGTCATTGGAGCAACCACACTGCTAAAGTTTGGCACAAATTTCCGGTAAAATCAACCCATGCCAACAAATCGCATTATTTCCCTTTGTGTCGAGGGGATTAGAAACTCCCCAATAACTTTTGTTTTTACATCTCGTGGGACCATTCGACACTGTCCGATTGTATGGCCAAGGAAAGTGACTTGGGCTTTTCAAAATTCACTATTGGCTAGGTTTACAAACAAACCTGCCTCCTGAAGCTGATCGAATAGCTCCATCAGATGCTTTAATTGTTCTTTCCATGTCTGACTGAAAATTACCAGATCGTCGGTGTATACCGCACAATTGGGTAATCCTGAAACAACTTTGTTAGTTCACAGTTGAAATGTGGCTGGGGTGTTTTTCATGCCAAATGGCATAACTTTCAATTGGTACATACCATCTGGAGTCACAAAAGCTGAAATCTCCTTCGCCCTTTCGGATAAAGGTACCTGCCAGTAACCTTTAAGTAAATCCGGTTTGGAAATAAAAGCCGATTGTTCCACTTTCTCAATGCAATCCTCCAAGCGTGGGATAGGATAAGAGTCTGTTCTTGTAACCGCATTAACCTTTCTATAGTCCACACACACAACCATTGGGTACCGTCTGGTTTCGGTACCATCGCTATGGGTGAGCTCCATTGGCTGCAACCCACTTCAATAATGCCATTTTTAAGCATACTTTTAATTTCCTTGTTAACCTGTGCCAATTTTAAAGGGTTGAGTCTATATTGATGTTTAATTGGAACAGCATTTCCCACATCTACATCATGTATAGCCATATTAGTACTTCCCAACTTATCTCCACAAACTTGCCCATGTGATATCATTAACACTTTCAGGTCAGTTTGTTTTTCCTCTGGAAGGTAACTCAACAATTTATCCCAGTTTTTTTTAGAACATCCTTGTTTTCCAATTTAATTTGAGGGATATAAAATTCAAAGTCATCTGGATTTGGTTCTTCACTTTGAGTGAGAATCATTAAAACCCCCTCCTTTTGTTCTCCTTCCCTTTCAAAATACCTTTTAAGCATATTCACATGACAAACTCGATGTGTTTTCCTTCTATCTGGCGTTCTTACCACATAATTCACCTCACTTAATTTCCTTTCAATCTGATGAGGGCCACAAAACCTTGCTTTTAAAGGTTCACCTACCACTGGTAACAATACTAATACATTATCTCCATTGGCAAAACCACAAGCTTTTGCTTTCTTGTCCGCTACCCGTTTCATCACATCTTGTGCAACTTTTAAATGTTGTCTAGCCAATTACCCTGCTCTATTTAATTGTTCCCTAAAATTTGACACCTAATCCAATAATGTAAGTTCTGACTGCTCACTCACCAATTTTTCCTTAATCAATTTAAGTGGTCCTCTTACCTCATGACCAAAAATTAGTTCAAAAGGACTGAATTTGGTAGACTCATCAGTTGCAGCCCTAAACAGTACGAATGGAGTTCCTTTATCCCAATCCTCTGGATAATCTTGCCAATAAGCCCTCAACATTGTCTTTAATGTCTGATGCCACCTTTCCAACGCTCCCTGCGATTCTGGATGGTATGCAGTTGATTTAAATTGTTTTATTCCTAAACTATCCATAACTTCTTTGAACAACCTTGAGGTAAAATTTGATCCTTGATCCGATTGTATTTCTCTGGGTAGTCTATATATTGTAAAGAATTTAAGTATCTCCTCCACAATCTTTCTAGCTGTAATATTGTATTGCGTACTGGAATGGCCTCTGGAAACATGGTGGACACATCCATTATAGTCAAAAGATTCCCACTTTTCGTTTTAGGAAGCGGTCCTACGAAATCAATTAAGACCCTTGTAAAAAGTTCCTCAAATTTTGGAATGGGTATTAAGGGTGCAGGTTTTTATCACTGCTTGAGGTTTCCCTATCACTTGACAGGTATGACATGATCGACAAAATTTAATTAGATCTTTATGTAGCCGAGGCCAATAAAAATATTTTTGTATTTTAGCTTGAGGTTTCCTTACTCCTAAATGACCTCCCACTGGTACCTCGTGTGGAACTCGCAACATCTTTTTATACGCTACCGGCAATACCACTTGATGAACTTCTGCCCACTTTTCATCCCCCTGCATATGTAAAGGTCTCCATTTTCTCATCAAGACACCATTTCTATGGCAATAACACTCTGGTATACACTCAGATTCCTCTTCCGTGTATGCTTTCCAATGCACCCGTTTTATTTTTATATCTTTCTGTTGTATCTTTCCGCCAATTCTCCTGAACTAAAAATATCCGCCTCATCCTCCACCTGTTCTTGTTCTTTTCCAAGCATCTGATCAAAAATAGATTCTGATAATTGAACTGCAACTTTATCTTCACTCTTTGTTTCTCCTCTTGTCTTAATCTGTGACTTTGCGACCTTGTTACTACACAATCCGGAAAAATCCCAGGAGATTCGTCCTTCAACACTTCAGTTGTCTGATTTTCCACTGGCTTATCAACCATAGTATGCATCACTCCAACCTGCGATCCAGCTATATCATTACCCAAGATAAACTGTATTCCTGGACAAGATAGTTGCTCTATTACTCCTACTACCACTTAATCACTCTTCACTGGACTTTCCAACCTTACTTTGTATAATGGAACACTCCTCTTCTCATGCGGAATTCCACAGATTACTACCTTTTCTGGCACTATTCCTCCCAAACTACATAACTCCTCATCAAGGTTGACTAGCTCCTGTATCTCTTTCAATTTTGACTTCTTTACCTACTCCTTCTGGTACACATGAGTAAACTTCACCCACACAAGTAAATTCTTAAGAGATCTGGCACCTTATCAATCACCTCTTGATCGGGTTGTACAATCTTTTGCACATCCTCCACCTCACTTGGGCTTTCCTTTGCCTCTTTAACAAACCCCACTGACTTATCCTGTTTTATCACATCAGCCTTCCCAGTGCTTTTCTACAACCACCAATACTGTGACTTTATATGGCCTAGTTTATTACAGTGAAAACATTTGAAACTTTTCATGTCTCTTCCACCCTCCTTGATTTCTTTTTTAATCTTAGGTACACTCCTCATTATTTCCCATCAGATCACCTTTGCCTCTATCACTGGAGTATTTCTCATGCCCCCAGTTTCTATCCCTCACTGGCTGAAATTGATGTTGGAAACCAAGCTTTGATTTATGACCTAATTCATAATCATCTGCCATTTCTGCTGCTAATCTCACAGTTTTAACCCTCCTCTTCCACATGAGTTCTCCTACATCAGGAATTGAATTTTTAAACTCCTCCAAAAGTATAATTTCCCTGAGAGCTTCATGTGTTTGGTCTATTTTCAAACCCCATATCCACCTATCAAAATTACTCTGTTTGATTCTTTCAAACTCCATGTATGTTTGACCGGGTTCTTTCCTTAAATTTCTAAATCTTTGTCTGTAGGCTTCAGGCACTAGTTCATATGCACCTAGGATGGAATTTTTCACCACCACATATGTCCCAGATACCTCCTCCTTTTTAGTATTGTTACCAGATAGTGATGCAAACACTTTACTAGCCTTACCTACCAGCTTTGTTTGAATCAGTAATACCCACATGTCCTGTGGCCATTTCATTTGTTTAGCCACCTTCTCAAATGAAATGAAAAAGGCTTCCACCTCCTTCTCATCAAACCGTGGCAATGCTTGGACATATTCAAATAGATCCCAACCAAGCCTTCGACTATTACGCTCTTTCTCTTTATTCTCATCACTATCACTATGGGCATCACAGTAGCATTGTGGATAGCACAATTGCTTCACGGCTCCAGGGTCCCAGGTTTGATTCCGGCTTGGGTCACTGTCTGTGCGGAGTCTGCACATCCTCCCCGTGTGTGCGTGGGTTTCCTCCGGGTGCTCCGGTTTCCTCCCACAGTCCAATGATGTGCAGGTTAGGTGGATTGGCCATGATAAATTGCCCTTAGTGTCCAAAATTGCCCTTAGTGTTGGGTGGGGTTACTGGGTTATGGGGATAGGGTGGAGGTGTTGACCTTGGGTAGGGTACTCTTTCCAAGAGCCAGTGTAGACTCGATGGGCCCGAATGGCCTACTGCACTGTATGATTCTATGACTATCCTCAAGCTGTACGTTTCACTTTACCACCGCCAATTTTAACTGACAGTCATATTTCATGGCTATTTTCTGAAGTTGAAACTCTCTTTTTCCCTTTCCTCTCTTTTTCTTATTCCTCTCTTTTTCCCTGATCTGTACCACCCTTTCTCTTGTTGTTCTGCTTGGGCTATTCTTTCTTTCTTCCCTCATTTCGTATTCAAGCTGCTTTAATTCCTTTTCATGTGCCAATTGTTTATCTGTAACTCAATTTCTGCCATTTCTAATGAGTCAGACTGTATCTCAGGCAATTTTAAATACTCAGCTACCACCGCAAGTATCTCTTCTTTTTGTATGCTGTCAGGTAACACTAACTGCAATGATTTTGCCAAATCTGAAAGCCTTTTTTAGTCTCTGTTGTAAGGTACCGCGTGTGACCTTCTCCTCCCCAAAAAACTTCTGAGCCTCTGAAAGAGCCATTGTCCACAACACACTCCCTACTTAAACTGGAATACCACACCTAAAAAGCAAACACAAATATGTTCAACCCTCACTATCTTTAAGTTCACTGAGCTATCCCAATCACAAAAGATTGACTTTTATCCCGGGCGAGCCCCAAATGTATTATGGCCAGGGTTTAGAGAACACCAAAGGATATCATGGAGTTCACCTGATCCACAACTTTGAATAGATTTTGGTTATGGGGAGCATAGGGGCCCACTTTACAGGTGTGATGCAACAGAGAACTAAAAGTATTTTTAAACAAAAGCAGTGTTTAGTCTAGTTAACATTTTATAAAGACATAGTAAACATCTTACCAACTACCAACACTGATAACCCCTCCAAAGATATAGTACTCTATGGATAACCCTTAATAACTTCCTAAACAACATCCATAAGTCACAAACACCCTTTTTAACAAATATGGTAGCTTTGCATTCCTTACAGAAACAGGTATTTGAAATCATCAAGTGATCTGGAGACATTCTTTAGATTGCAGAGAGAGATCAGTACACATTTACTTGGTTTGAATGCAGCTCTCCAACTGAAAGCAAAACTAAACACAGAGCCAAGAAAAAGCTTTCAGCACAAAACAAAAGTAAAAAGCAGAGCAGAGCCCAGCTCCACCCACACAATGACATCACAGCAGCCTTTTGATAAAGGACACATTTCTTAAAGGGACATTCACATGACACCTCCAAAATCATCAACATTATACCTGCAAATCCTGCCCAAAAACCCTCCTCAACTTTGGGCACACCCAAAATATGTGGACATGGTTCGCCAGCCTCCCTGGACACCCCGCATACCTATCTTCCACCCCGGGAAAGAACGGACTTATCCTGGACAGTCATGTGCGTCCTGTGTACCACTTGGAACTCGATGACACTTAGTCGTGCGCACAAGGACGCATTAATGCTCTGCAAAACCTCACTCCATACTCCAGCCCCCACAGCCCCATCCTACTCTTCCTCCCACTTATGCCTAACCTCTTCTACTGGGGCACTTATCTCTCTTCGACAGCTCCCCATTTAAGTCCTAGATCTTGCCCTCCTATTTCCTCTGCGGACAGCAGTTTGTCCTGCAGCACTGGGGCTGGCAGTGCTAGAAACAAAACCACCTCCTTCCTCATGAAGTCCCTAACCTGCAGATACCTGAACCTATTCCCCATCGGTAACTGGTATGTCCCCTCCAGCTCCTCCAAGTCTTAAAACTTCCCTCCAACAAATAAATGCCTAAAATATTCTAACCCCACCAGCCGCCACCCCAGAACCTCGCCTCCCACCCCTCCGGGGCAAAGCTATGATTGTCACAAATCACCACCCACATGAACATGCATTCCATTCTAAAATGTTGCCGGCACTGGTTCCACAACCTCAACGCTGACACCACCACCCAGCTTGTGGAGTATCTGACTGGCGACAACAGAAGGAGCATCAGCAATAGTGCCCTCAAACTGGTCCCTTTACAGGAGTCCACCTCCATCCGCCCCCACACCGACCACCCGTCCACCACCCATTTGCTAACCATTGCAATGTTTGCTGGCCAATAATAGTTTTACAAGTTCGGCAACGCTACCCCACCCCCTACCGATCCTTCTTCAAAAACATATTCCTAGCCTGCGGAACCTTACCCGCCCACACAAACCTCAAAATCGTCTCTACCCTTCCTGAAAAAAAAAGATTTGGGCACAAAATCAGGAGGTTCTGAAACACAAACAACTTTGTCAACGTCGGCATCTTCACTGTCTGGACCTGACCAGCCAACAAAAACAACTCATCCCACCTCTTAAAGCCTGCCTTCATTCCCTCAACCAATCACGCCAAATTCAACATATTTAGCTGGGCCCAACTCCGTGTCACCAGCCAAAGCAACAGCCTCCCCAAACTCCTCCCCTGATCCCGGGCATTAATTGGGAATATCTCGCTTTTCCCCATGTTGAGCTTATCTCCTTAAAGAGGCTAAACTCCCCCACAATTCCCATGATTCTGTTGAAGCTCCCAACCGGGTCTGAAATATACGGCAGGAGATTATCCGCGTACACAGAAACTCCGTGCTCCCTCTTCTCTCTCCCCCCCCCCCCCCCTTCACCCCTTTAATACCCTCAGCGCCATTGCCAGTGGCTCAATCACTAGAGCAAAGGGAGATCGGATGCCCCTGCCTTGTCCCCGATGCAATCCAAAATAGTACGAGCAGTCTGAACACTCGCCTTAGCCGAACCCAGTCCACAAATCCCTGCCCAAACCGCCCCAGCACCTCGAATAAGTAAGCCCACTCAACCCGATCAAAAGCTTTTTCTGGGTCCATCGCCACGACCACTTCAACTTCTCGGCTTCTGAGGACATCATAACATTCAGTAACCTCCGGACATTTGGCGTTGGCTTCCGTATCTTCACAAATCCCGAATGGTCCTCACCTATAACCCCGGCACATAATCCTGTATCCAAGGGGGCGGCATGTGGCGCAGTGGTTAGCACTGGGATGGCGGCGCTGAGGAAACTGGTTCGAATCCTGGCCCTGGGTCACTGTCCGTGTGGAGTTTGCACATTCTCCCCGTGTCTGCGTGGGTTTCACCCCCACAACCCAAAGATGTGCAGGGTAGGTGGATTGGTCATGCTAAATTACCCCTTAATTGGAAGAAAAATAATTGGGTACTGTAAATTTATATTTAAAAAAAATATTCCAGTATCCATGTCTCCAGTATCTTACCCAGCAGCTTTGCATCCACATTCAACAGTGAAATTAGGCGGCATGTCCAACACTGCTCCAGCTCCTTCTTTTGACTGAGCGATATCAAGGCCTGAGGCAGTGTCTGGGGGTGGGGGAGCTCTCCACTGACTCATTATACATCTCATTAATAGGGGCCCCAGCCTTGACCCAAACCTCTCCGAGAATTCAGCTGGGAACCCATCCGGACCCGGTTCTTTCCCCGTCTGCACAAGCCCACGCAATCTATTTCCTCCCTCAGCCCGATTGGGGGGCAGGCCCAGTTCCTGCATCATTGCCTCCACCACCCTCAGGAGCTCCAGACTATCCAAAAACTGCATCATAACCTCATCCCCCACTGGAGGCTCAGAGCGATACAATTTCCAATAAAAAGCCTCAAATACCCCATTCACCTCCTTCGGCTCCAGTGCCACCTTACCCCCATCATCTCTCATCCGCCCAATTTTGTTCGCTGCTGCCTGCTCAGCTGATGCACAAGCATCCTGCTGGTTTTCTTCCCATATTCATAGACTGCCTCTCTGGCCGTGCACAGTTGCTCACCGCCTTTCATGTGGAACTCCATCTGGAGCTTCTGTTTCTCCTTCAACGGTGCTTCCTCTGGCGCCTCCGACTACCTCCAGTCAACGCTCAGAATGGCTTCCACCAGCCACAACTTCACAGCCCGCTCCACCCTCCCTTTGTGCACCCGCATCGAGATAAACGCCCCCCTTACCACCACCTTCAGTGCCTCCCACAACGTGGAGGCAGAGACCTCCTCCATCTTAATTGGCTCCACGTAGTTCCGGAAAGCCACCCCTATCTTTTTGCAAACCTTATCTGCCAATAACCCCACATCCAACCTCCACTGCTGCCATTGGTGAGTCCCCTTTGCCACCCGCAATTCCACTCAATGGGACGTGTGGTCAGACACTATGATCGGCGAAAACTGCGATCTAACCAATCCCGTCAACAGCGTCTTGTCCAGTACATCTGGTGGACGTGCTTAAGGTATGAGAATTCTTTTGCCCTCAGATTCTCAAACTGCCATGGGTCTGTCCCACCATGACTTCCAAAAGCTCCTTTCCATGGCGGACACCTTCAGGGACCTGGGACATGAACGGTCCAACCTAGGGTTCAGCACTGCATTAAAATCTCCAAGCCCCCCCCCCCCCCCCCCCCCCCCCCTCAAATAATCAGCTGGTACATGTATAAGTCCGGGATGTTTGCCCCAAAATCTTTACATCGACCCAAATTGGGACATCTACATGAAACTTCCCACTCACCATCACAAATTTATCCCAGGGTCTGTCACTATACTCCCCACCTCAAAAGCCACCCGCGTATTGTCCATTGCATCACCCCTCTCGCCTTCAGACCCAACCCTGAATGAAATACCTGCTCCAACCGACCCTTCATCTTCAAATGCGTCTTCTAAAGAAACAGCACGTCCGCCTTTAAACTCCATAAATGGAAACGCGCAGCCTCTTGTATCAGCCCATTAAATCCCCGAATGTTCTGGGAGGTGCGTGGAGGGTGGGGGAGAGAGAGCCCCCCCATCCACCATAGCCCCTCTTCAACCAGCTGCTGAGGTCCATGCCTCGCATCACTTGGGGCCTCCCCATGATGTCTGCCCGCAGCTCCCCTTAACCAACTGCATCACACCAGTTCCACCCATGTCAGCATCCCATCTACCCCCACCCAACCATAAGCACAGAAAAAGAAAACCAACGTGTCCCACCTCCACTTCCTCCACAGATCGACCCCTCCATTTCACTCCCGTTAACATGGTGACCCCCATTTGAGGCCATCGTCCACCCCATAACCCTCTTTCAGCCCTCATCCAAACACAGCAAATACAAAATTTCCCCAGCATACACACCCACATTCCCCATACTAGCATCTCCAAAGTTTAATGTACTCAAAGTCCCCCATTCCATGGTGTCTCATAAAATTACTCGCTTCCTCTGGCGTATCAAAATAAAATTCCTGATCCTGTTGCATAACCCACAGACGGACAGGATATAACAGGCCGAACTTCACTCTTTCACAAGTAGGCTTACGTTAACACTGCAGTGAAGTTACTGTGAAAATCCCCTAGGCGCCACATTACAGTGCCTGTTCGGGTCCACTGAGGGAGAATTCAGAATGCCCAATTCACTCAACAAGCATGTCTTTCGGGACCTGTGGGAGGAAACCGGAGCACCCGGAGGAAACCCACGCACACACGGGGAGAATGTGCAGACTCCACACACACAGTGATCCAAGTGGGAATTGAACCCGGGCCCCTGGCGCTGTGAAGCAACAGTACTAACTACTGTGCTACTGTTGAACTCAGCCCGCAGCTTGGCCAACTCCACACCAAGTCCTGGTAGATACACCATGTTTCCATCTCAGGTATACTCTCTCATTTCCTTCGTCCATCACAGAATCCTCTCTTTATCCAGAAAACGATGCAACTGTGCCACCATTGCCCTCGGCTGCTCACCTGCCTTCGGTCTCCTCCTCAACGCCCAAGCCCTTTGTGCTCGCTTCACCTTGGGAGGTCGGTCAAAGGCCCCCTCCTGCATCAACTTCTCGAACATATTTGCCACGTACGTAGTGGCCTGTGTTACCTCAATCCCTTCAGGCAGCCCCACAGGCCTGAGATTCTGCCCCCTGGAGCGATTCTCAAGCACCCACCTCTTCCCCCAACTGCTTCTGGCCCTCCGCCATGAGCACAATCTATACCTCAAATGAGACCAACTGGCCCTCAGGATCCACCATCGACTCCTCCACCTTCTGGAACTCCATTCTTTCAGTAGCTGCCCTGATCGGCTTCACCGCTCTAGCCAGATCCTCTGAGGCCTCTGCTGTTGGAACATCACGTTCAGAAACTCCACCAATTGCTCAGTAGACCATTGGGCAGGTATTGATGCCCCAAAGCTCTCCGCCACCTTTCCCTCTGTCGCACTTTGAAAATCCTCCCGGCCAGACAGCTGCCCCTTGATAATTTCCCTCCTCGTTTGATAAACCATAAATAGTCCCTACTGGAGGAGAATTCCTATCTCTCACTTTTCATGCACTTTGCACCAATAAACACCCCTATAACGGGTGCCACCAAATGTGCAACCACTTACTCCATGGTCGTCACGGGAATTTCTGGAATAGTAGTGCTTTTATTGCATAGTAGTTACAACCCAGAAACATACCACTTAACCCAATAGGCCTATGCCTGTTCTATTCTTTGACATTCAAATCAGACCGTTACGAATACACCAAAAACAATATTTTTATTAATTTTTTACATTTCTGAACATGATGTCCTGCAAGGGAGACTGATCAAGAAGGTACGAGCCAAAGGAATCCAGTGGAATTTGGCAAATTGAGTCCAAAACTGGCTTAGTGGCAATTACGTGGAGCAGAATCAGATGGAGGTTTCTGCCTTAACATTGTGGGAGGTGCTGAAGGTGGTGGTAAGGGAGCACAAAGAGAGGGTGGAGCGGGCTGAGAGGTTGAGGCTGGTGGAGGCCATTCTGAGGCCTACAGCTTCAGACTATAAACTCTCTGCTCCACCTTCATCCCATTTATATTTCTATAAATGTATTTTCATTACTTCCATTATTCTGTTTTTCCCTCACCATTGTCCCCCACCCCATCCCACAGTTGGCCTGTTGGAGTACATTAAAATATATACTTTGTAACTTGTATTATCCTTGAAAATCTGTGTACATCTGTGAAGATATGGGTGCGGTGAAGAACTATTGCATTATAGCTAATCTTTTCATGTTTAATAAATGCTTTAATATTTTGTGAAAAGTTAATCAACAGTCCTGTGCCTCTGTTCATCCACATCTCTAAGCAAAAAAATAAAAGTTAGTCATCTGAGCCAGGGTTACATTCTGGGACCTTACTCTCTAGTAGTAACATCAACTGGGATCGTCACAAGCCTTTGGGTGTTTTACTTGTGGCTCTATATGTGTGCAAGTTATTTAATAGGACACTTCTTTCGAACACTTTAGATCTCAATTGAGCTCTATGAATGCATGGGGAGTATTTGATTTTGGGTCCTTCTTAAAATTCTAAATTAGATTTTACTGTAATGAGTGTAATTTGCTATTTACCACTAGCTTATTGGGGACCCTGCACCCTAACATAGAATAATAACTATCAATAAAAACAAGTAGCTCTCCCTCTACTTGGTGTTCTGAACTGTACTACATTTGGACAGTCTTATGCAAGGAATGTAAGAGGTGTCATGTTGATCCACCAAAAGAGCAAGATAAGGCATGTTCGATTAAAGTTGTCAGATCTTTACTGTGTAACAAATTTTAGACTTGATCTTGGAGTGATACTGGTTACCGAAAAGTTTGCCAGTAGAGGGCTTACAAAGATCGTGCCTGATTTTTTTCTAGCAAGCTTGATAGACTTGTTGAAAGCCAGATACTTTTTATACCACTTCCTCTTTGTTTTACAGATCACTGTGTTCGGTTACTTGTCATGTATAGTTAACTGTACCTTTTACTTGTGTTGATCTGGTTACTCCAATCCTAACTGTTCTTTACTAATGTTGGTGTTGCCTTTTGATATGGAGTACTGTTTGCTTCAAATTTGGCATAGTCCAAAAAAAAAAATCAACCTATCACTCACATAGATTTCCCAATCCATGTGTACCTTTTGATTCCCATGATTTAAAAGCAACCGATTTCCAACTTGGTGGCTTATTTGCAGCACGGTAGCATTGTGGATAGCACAATCGCTTCACAGCTCCAGGGTCCCAGGTTCGATTCCGGCTTGGGTCACTGTGTGTGCGGAGTCTGCACATCCTCCCCGTGTGCGCGTGGGTTTCCTCCGGGTGCTCCGGTTTCCTCCCACAGTCCAAAGATGTGCAGGTTAGGTGGATTGGCCAGGCTAAATTGCCCTTAGTGTTGGGTGGGGTTACTGGGTTATGGGGATAGGGTGGAGGCGTTAACCTTGGGTAGGGTGCTCTTTCCAGGAGCCGGTGCAGACTCGATGGGCCGAATGGCCTCCTTCTGCACTGTAAATCCTATGTAAAAAAAACGAAAGCTCTTTTTTTTGCTCTTTTAAAAGGGTATTCACAGAAAGCCTATCCCTCCCCTTATTTGGTAATTGTTAATATTTATACATGATATTGTTGTTGAACAAAATTACATTTACCTAAGCTGAACTTTAAAATATTAAAATCTAGTTATATTTTGGTCAAACAAATTAAGCTGTGGAAGTCAGGGATTGCCAAACTGTGATTCGTGACCACCGACTGAATTGCAGAGGTCAGATTCGGTGTCTCGAGTTCTCATCTGAAGCTGCACTGTAGAGAGGAGACTCTGGTAGGACAGCCAGGATTCACTGGCTGCTTGCCACCAAACAGTCCTAGGTGCCCTTCAATCTTGGCAGTGAGTGCTGAGTAAGCCGGGATATCTGTGCGGCAGTTAGTACAGGTAGAGGCCAGCAAGTGCAACTCAGTCACTGACTAAGTGTGGGAAATACAGGGAGGTCACACAGCTGAGTCCAGAAGCTAAGAGACAGCTTGAAACTTCAGTGTTTCTGGTCCAGTGTGTCTCTTCTACAAGCTCCTGACCCTAGGATGGCAACTTTGCTATGCATCTACCGGCAACAGGACCAAGTGGGGACGAGGAGCGGGGCTGCTGGGAGTATGTGGGGGTTGGAGGTTTGAGAAGAGGAGTGGGGGGGCTACTGAAAATGGATGAATAGAGGTGGACAGATGGGGGGGCGGCTTGCGGAGAGTTGGGCGGGTGGTTTTGTGAAGATGAGCTGCTGAGACTGAGCAAGTGGGGGACAGTAGAAGGTCTGCTGATGGAGTGGGCGAGGTGGTTCTGTGCTGAGTAGGGGAGAAAGGAGTGAGTGGGGGAGATTTGGGATGAGGGCTGCAGAGCGTGCATATGGGGAATAGGAAGTGGTTGCTGAGAGTGAGGGAAGATGGAGAGAGCTTGCTGAGAGCGAAGATGGAGAGAGGCTGCAGAGAGGGAAGATGAGTGAGGGGAATAGGGAGGAGCTGCTCAGATTGAGGGGGCAATGGGAAGGAGCTGCTGAGAGTGAGGGTGAATGGGGAGGAGCTGCTGAGTGAGGGTGAATGGCGAGGAACTGCTGAGATTGAGGGGGCAATGGGGAGGAGCTGCTGAGATTGAGGGGGCAATTGGGAGGAGCTGCTGAGAGTGAGGGTGAATGGGGAGGAGCTGCTGAGAGTGAGGGTGAATGGGGAGGAGCTGCTGAGAGTGAGGGGGCAATGGGGAGGTGCTGCTGAGATTGAGGGGGCAATGGGGAGGAGCTGCTGAGATTGAGGGGGCAATGGGGAGGAGCTGCTGAGATTGAGGGGCAATGGGGAGGAGCTGCTGAGAGGGGGGAATGGGGAGGAGGTGCTGAGTGAGGGGAGAATGGGGAGGAGCTGCTGAGTGAGGGGGGAATGGGTAGGAGCTGAGAGTGGGGCAAATGGGGAGGAGCTGCTGAGAGGGGGGAATGGAGAGGAGCTGAGTGAGGGCAATGGGGATAGGCTGCTGAGTGTGAGGGGGGAATGGGAAGGGATTGCTGCGAGTGAGGGGGGAATGGGAAGGATTGCTGAGAGAGGGGGAATGGGAAGGGATTGCTGAGTGTGAGGTGGGAATGGGGAGAGGCTGCTGGTAGTGAGGTGGGAATGGGGAAGGGCTGCTGGTAGTGAGGTGGGAATGGGAGGGGGCTGCTGGTAGTGAGGTGGAAATGGGGAGTGGCTACTGGTAGTGAGGTGGGAATGGGGAGGGGCTGCTGGTAATGAGGTAGATATGGGGAGGTGCTGCTGGTAGTGAGGTGGGAATGGGGAGGGGCTGCTGGTAGTGAGGTGGGAATGGGGAGGGGCTGCTGGTGATGAGGTGGGAATGGGGAGGGGCTGCTGGTAGTGAGGTGGGACTGGGGAGGGGCTGCTCGTAGTGAGGGAGAATGGGGAGAGGCTGCTGGTAGTGAGGGAGAATGGGGAGAGGCTGCTGGTAGTGAGGGAGAATGGGGAGAGGCTGCTGGTAGTGAGGGAGAATGGGGAGAGGCTGCTGGTAGTGAGGGAGAATGGGGAGAGGCTGCTGGTAGTGAGGGAGAATGGGGAGAGGCTGCTGGTAGTGAGGGAGAATGGGGAGAGGCTGCTGGTAGTGAGGGAGAATGGGGAGAGGCTGCTGGTAGTGAGGGAGAATGGGGAGAGGCTGCTGGTAGTGAGGGAGAATGGGGAGAGGCTGCTGGTAGTGAGGGAGAATGGGGAGAGGCTGCTGGTAGTGAGGGAGAATGGGGAGAGGCTGCTGGTAGTGAGGGAGAATGGGGAGAGGCTGCTGGTAGTGAGGGAGAATGGGGAGAGGCTGCTGGTAGTGAGGGAGAATGGGGAGAGGCTGCTGGTAGTGAAGGAGACTGGAGAGAGGCTGCTGAGAGCGAAGGAGAATGGGGAGAGGCTGCTGGTAGTGAGGGAGAATGGGGAGAGGCTGCTGGTAGTGAGGGAGAATGGGGAGTGGCTGCTGGTAGTGAAGGAGACTGGAGAGAGGCTGCTGAGAGCGAAGGAGAATGGGGAGAGGCTGCTGGTAGTGAGGGAGACTGGAGAGGCTCCTGAGAGCGAGGGAATGGGGAGGGGCTGCTGAGTGGGCAGGTGGATAGTAGGAGGGTTGTTGAGTGGATGAGGATGGGAAAGGAGGAGCTGCTTTGAGCTTGAATGGGGAGGAGAGTTGGGAAGAATGGCTTCTTGACTGCATTTTGTTTTGTGTGTGTCTGGTGAGTTTCGCAACATGTTCAGAAAGTTTATACAGATAAAGATCTATTCAATTTACAGTACCGTATCCTGTTTCCTCAATCGAAACAAATCTATGCAAAAATAAGACTTGCTGTTTAATTTGGTTTACCAAGATATAAATATTTTGAAAATGCAACTTACATTCGCCCCATCCTGTGCTATATAATTTGATGACTTGAGTCTTCAAACTTCTAAGAAGAATATATAGTTTCAGACTTATCTTTCCCTTTTGTACAATACCTTTTTTGGGACCTGCTTTTTAAAAATTTGTACAATGAAATCTCCAAAGGATCCAAATAGTAACAACAGTATTGTGGCAGGCATGTTAAGGGCTGAATAAATTAAATAATTTAATCACATTGGTAATTTAGACTCGCCATTGATGAGCCACATCAGACAGCTTTCAAGGAGTATAAAATGTTAGAACTCTACAGCAGTACTTGGATATTAAGCATGGAATTATGTGCTAGATAATTGCAAATTATTTCAAGCACTTCAGCTTGTGACGTGTTTTCTGCCTTCTTTCAGGTGTCTATTACATTGTAGATTACAAAACAATGATTCAGAAAACAAATTTCAGGTCCACCATATTGTGAATTTAAGGGATGGCTGTGTTGAAGTACAAGTTTAGAATTTTTCTATCACCTGTCTCTAGTTCTCAAAATTTGATCACAGCTATATCAAACAGTATATTATTTTGGATTTGTCTGGCACATTCTACCTTGTACTTCAATAAAAAGATCAAATTAAACAATAAGCATGCAAAACACTTCGGACAGCAGTGACGATGAATAGGTAATTTATGAATGCTTGATTGTGCTGGGTCAAAGTGGGAGAAAGTGTTGCTTTAGCAATTGAACCGCTGGACATAGCATTAAGATCTTCCAGTAAATGGAAGGGGAGGGAGCATATAGTGTCCTTGTACTCAGATGGTCATCTTTTTTATTACGGTCCTGGTTTCCATTATGGATTAGATGATGAAGCTATTTAGGATTTTTGGCTCCTTCTCAGTGTAAGTTGGATTTGGACCAGAGCGAATACTTTCTGGTCAATCCATCAGGGAGGGGAGTCTATCTGGGATGTTGCCTTCCTGGCCAGATCGAGCTTTCGTTATCTAGGAATTTGGGTGGCCCACAAATGGGCAGTGTTCCATAAATTAAATGATGCTAGTCTGGTGAATGGGGTTAAATCTGACTTGCAGAAGTGGCTAACCTTCCCCCCCGGTCTTTGACAAGCAAAGTTCAGACCATTAAAATGAATGTCTTCCTGAGGTTTAGATTTATTTTTCAGTGTCTCTCCATTTTTCTCCCTAAATCCTTTTTTGTTAGAGTTAACAAAATAGTGTCCTTTTTTTGGGTGGGTAAAACCCCAACTATCCGTAGTGCGTTTCTCCAGAGGGATAGACAATCAGTTTAGCTTTGCCTAATTTGTTAATTTATTATTTGACAGTCAGTATTGGGAAAATGCTGGGGTAGCTTAATGATCAGAGTTCTGGTATAGGGACAAATGGAGTCGAGTTCCTGTAAGATCTCGGGTTTAGGTGCTTTAGTAACTGTCTTCCATTCTCTCCTGCGAGATTTTCTTTGACTCCGGTAGTGGTGTCCACCTGAGAATCTGGAAACCGTGCAGACAGCATTTTAAATTTAGCTCCATATCGTTGTTGGCCCCTATCTGTAATAATCATCTCTTTGTGTCAGTGGGTTTAGACTCGGCATTTAGGTCATGGGAGGGGAGGCGCCTGGAGAGGTTTGGGGATTTGTTCGTGGAGGGAAGATTTGCCAGTTTTGAGGAGCTGTTGGAAAATTTTCAGCTCCCTGGAGCCAATTTCTTTAAACATTTCCAGATTCGTGATTTTCTGTGGATGGCTTTTCCTTCATTTCCCGTGGCACCACTATCTCCCTGTTGAAAAGGATTTTATCTTTAATTGGCACTGGTGGAAGGAGTATTCTGGGTATTAATAATAATAATCTTTATTGTCACAAGTAGGCTTACACTGACACTGCAATGAAGTTACTGTGAAAAGTCCCTCGTCGCCACATTCCGGCGCCTGTTCGGGTACACAGAGGGAGAATTCAGAATGTCCAATTCACTCAACAAGCATGTCTTTTGGGACTTGTGGGAGAAAACTGGAGCACCCAGAGGAAACCCACGCAGACACGGAGAATGTGCGGACTCCGCACAGACAGTGACCCAAGCCAGGAATCGAATTGGGACCCTGGCACTGTGAAGCAACTGTGCCAACCCACTGTGGTACTGTGCCGCCCCGGTTCCCCAGGCTGACCAGATCCTGTCAGCGGAGTCCACTCCATTGAGTGAGGTGAAGGAGAAAGGGGAAGATGAATTGGGTCGTAATTCTGGATGAAGAGATGTGGAGTGAGGCTCTTTGCTGGGTTAACACCATGTCCTCCTGTGCTCGGCTTAGTTTGATCTAGTTCAAGGTGGTGCAGAGGGCTCATCTGGCCAAGGCGAGTATGAGTGGTTTTGTTTTGGGGGTGGGCGACAGGTGTGAACAGTGTTCTTGGGGATCGGGTAACCATACTTACATGTTCTGTTCGTGTTGTGTGCCAAGTTGTTACGCTTTTGGATCTCCTTTATTAACACCATGTCAGAGATTCTTAATGTTGAACTGGAGCCTTGTCCGCTGGTGGCTATTTTCAGGGTATTGGACTCGCTGGTACTGCAGGCGGGGGTGAAGGCAGATGTCCTCGCCTATTCCTCGTTAATATTCCCGAGGCACGTTCTGCTTGGGTAAAAAGCATGGCTCGCGAAGATGAGGTCAGTGACTGGGATTTCTATGTAACTTTCCTTCGGATTGCCCAAAGCCTGTGCACCATGTTCATGGCAAAAGTTAGGACTGTGATAGAGTATGTTGCTCTTACCTACAGGGTGCAAACTGAATATCATCCATGGTAAGGTAGCCAGCTTGATTGGCACTCCCTCCATCACTGATACATTGGCTGGAGCGTGTACCATTTGCGAGACACTGCAGCAACACGAGAAGGCTTCTTTGATAGCACCTTCCAAACCTGTGACCACTTGTCACCTAGAAGGACAAGGGCACGAGACACACGGGAACACCACCACCTGCAAGTTCCCCTCCAGGTCACACACCATCTTGACTTGAAAGTATATCATGTTTTTTCACTCTTGAGTTAAAAACTGGGCCGCACAGTGAGTATACCTACACCTCGTGGTTGGCAGCGGTTCAAGAAGGCGGCTCACCACTACCTTCTCAAGGGCAATAAATGATGGCATTATCAGCAATGTTGACATTGTAAGAATACATATAAAATCAACTGTGGAGGTAACTATTCTTCCTCTGTTAATTTTCACCCCTTTTAAATTGGCACGTGTAGCAGAGATCTTGAGCCTTCAGGGGAATGGCAATAGTGCCACCTAGTGAATAATAGGATATAGAACATAGAACAGTACAGCACAGAACAGGCCCTTCGGCCCTCAATGTTGTGCCGAGCCATGATCACCCTACTCAAACCCACGTATCCACCCTATACCCGTAACCCAACAACCCCCCCTTAACCTTACTTTTATTAGGACACTACGGGCAATTTAGCATGGCCAATCCACCTAACCCATATATAATATATAAAACTACAGAACAACACCGAAAAATACCATTCAGCCCAATTGCTTTTTGGTATTTGCCCTCCCAAGTTTGCAGAAAGTCCTGATCACATTCAGTCACTCAGCTCATTTTTCCTTCATCCATCTATCCAATCTCACCCTGAATACAGACAGTTTCTGTCTCAACCAGTAACGTACGAACAGAGGAGTAAGAGTTGGACATTCGACCCTTTGAGTCTCGCTCCACTATTGGGTGGTAGATTGCACAGTGGTTAGCACTGTTACTTCACAGCGCCAGAGTCCCAGGATCGATTGCAGCTGGGTCACTGTGCGGAGTCTGCACGTTCTCCCTGTGTTTGTGTGGGTTTCCTCCAGCTGCTCTTGCTTCCTCCCAGAAGTCCCGAACGTTGTGCTGTTGGGTAATTTAGACAGTCTGAATTTTTCCTCCGTGTACCCGAACAGGCGCCGGCATGTGGCGACGAGGGAATTTTCACAGTAACTTCATTGCACTAAAACATTATTATTATTCAATAAGATCACGGCTGATTTGGTTGTGGTCTTGTCTGCACCATATAATCTTGTCTATCAAAAATCTGCCTAACTCTGTCTGGATAGAATTTAATGACTTTCTGGTGAAGAGAATTTCATGTACTGATGACCATTTGTGATGAAAACATTTCTCCTCATCTTGGGCATCTTATTCTGGGTGTCTCCTAATTCTAGTCTCCCTCACAAGTGGAAACATCCCACTGGTAGCTACTGTGTCAAACCCCCTCAGGATTTTTTATATTTCAATAAGATCATCTCTTATTCTTCTAAACTATTTGAGCAAATTCCACAGCTTTTCAGTTTTCAAGAAATTTAGTTTGTCCTCTTCTAAACCTCTTTTACTTAATCTTGTACCTATATGGCTCCTTGTTCTTGACCCCTTCCTTATCTGATGGGAACCCATGTTCCATGCATTTGGCCTGTAATCTACACCCTACTGGAGAAAATTCTTCAAATTTTTATATTTCTTTTCTCTTTTTAGTCCTTCATGAGATGCAAGTATATTTATAAGAGTTCTAAAATATTTCCAAGGACTGTGCAATTTCCTTCAACTTCTCCTTCAGGATCCTGGAATATGTCCCAACAAACGTGGCTGCTTTATCATCTTTAAGTGTAACTACCGTAAAAAGATCTGGGGTTGGATTCTCCACTGTTGGGATTCTCCGTTGCGCCGGCAGTGCACCCACGCCCAGGGATTTTCTGATGGCGTGGGGCTGCCCACAATGGGAAACCCCATTGGCTGGCTGGCGAGACAGAGAATCCTGCTGCCTGAGAATCCTGCTGCCGGGAAGGAGAATTCCACCCCTGAAGTTATCAGGATTCACTTTGTCTCCACTATCAGTGACATTTTTTTGACCACTTACAAATTGATAATCCGCTCCTGTGGTTCCATCTCATTTTTTTAATGATTTGCTTTTTTAAAAACTCTGTACTTGTAAAATACCTTGCTGTCCCCTTTAATGATTTGGTATTTTCTTTACATTTTCCTTTTGTTTTCTTATACTGTACCACTTGTAATCTCTTTCTGTATTTTCATTATTCTGACATTCTCATTGGTCCTCTTCAGTTGTAGTTGATTTTTAATTTACGTTCATCAATGATAGACTTGTTTTAGGAATCCCATTTACTTGAGTGTGTCCTCTTCCCCCCCCCCCGTGCCAGTGGATAGCTGGGTAATTTTAATCTCCCAGTAAAATTATTTGGAAGTTCTTACTTGTCTCTAATCAGTCTGCAGATTTCCTCTTCCATTTCCTTCCCACAGTTTGATGGTCTATTATTCACCCAAACTGATTTAATAAGCGCTGAATAGTTTTATCTTTTGAGCTCCAACTGCAATAACTGTCTGTACCCTTTCCTTGTCTACATCACCCCTCTCCACTGTTCTTCCTTTTACAAATATTGCCACTGTTGTTTTTTTGTTCAGATTTAGCCCATCCTTGTAGAATAACTCCCATTTGTGCGAGAACTGGTGCCAGCTCCACTTTGTAGTCACTTTTCCTGACCCCACACCTTCAGCCGTGAATTTCTTTTCTCATCCTATCCTTCCATAATTCAGGATGGCAAACAATGATGACCGTGCTTAGGATTTCCATTGGCATTCGCCTGATCTTTCTGTCTCTTCAGCAAAATATTGACATTGGACAAAGGTGCACGGTTATAATTTCTCACTTCAGCCAATCCCATGTTCTTATTGCTATTCATTTTGAGTTTGTATATCATCATAGTTCAAAACGTAAGCAATTTGATTCCAAGATGGCGCCGGAGCATGGCGCATTTCTGCGAGCTCTCTCCCCGTCCCTTTTCTTTTATCTCCTATCAACGTTCTGAACGACTAAAACTATTTTCCTCTTATATAATTACTAACAATGTTCCTTGATCCCCACTGTAATCAATCACTGTTTGTCGATGTTGATTATTCTTTTGTCTACTATGTAGGGCAGCACGGTAGCATTGTGGATAGCACAATCGCTTCACAGCTCCAGGGTCCCAGGTTCGATTCCGGCTTGGGTCACTGTGTGTGCGGAGTCTGCACATCCTCCCCGTGTGCGCGTGGGTTTCCTCCGGGTGCTCCGGTTTCCTCCCACAGTCCAAAGATGTGTGGGTTAGGTGGATTGGCCATGCTAAATTGCCCTTAGTGTCCAAAATTGCCCTTAGTGTTGGGTGGGGTTACTGAGTTATGGGGATAGGGTGGAGGTCGGGTGCTCTTTCCAAGAGCCGGTGCAGACTCGATGGGCCGAATGGCCTCCTTCTGCACTGTAAATTCTATGTTCTGTGTACGCTCCCCCAGCCGCAGATCAATACTTTTTACTGTACTTGGTACACGTGACAATAAATCAAATCAAATTTGGGAAGCAGAGTTGGTCGAAGCATAGGAGTTTCTCTGCATTACAAGCTGCGAGAGATAAAATTGTGGTGATTCATAGGAGCGGGTAGAATGCCCATTATATCTGACAGAGATGTTCTATTTTTGTTGCATGTTCTGCAAAGTGCAGAAGTAATCTTGCACAGCGGCAAATATTATGTCACTAGATATGTGATTGTCGCTGCTTGAAATTGAGGAAGAATTTGTGTTAAAAAGGGAATTGCAGATGTGAGAAAATGTGACTCAAGCCTGTTTAGTTTGTTCAGATGTAAATGACAGTCCTGGCTGTACAATGGGTATTTGTGTCCAGTTACTGTATTTTGTGTTATCTTTTAACTATATACTCATATTCATCAGTTAGAAACAACACAATTTTGCCTTTTAGAAAAAACAGATTTTTTTGCTTGCATATCTTGAGGTACGAAAAATGTGTGTGTTGCTTTTATGTTCATTTGTTTTTTAACAAATGTCATCATAACAGTCACATTCCAACTTGTTCTCCTTGTTAATCCATCACAAAAACAAACTTAAATGTTTCCCTTGAAACTACTAGAGTTTATTATAATACAATTATAATAACTACCCATGCACATGCTAAAAGGATTAAACTTATTCCTACCGCTAAACAACTAATACTTATCTCGAAGGAACTGCTGGGTCAAGGCTCTGGTCTGCAGACTTCAGATTGGTATCAATTGAAAAGGGGGTCAGGAGTGCCTATCTCTGGTAGCGGTCGTTGGGAGGCAGTTACTTGTTGGTGGCTGCTGTCCGAAGGCTGGAACAGGAGCCAGGAGACTGAACCATGTGTGGGACCTTTTTTTTAAAGGTCCCAGGGTATCCGCGCCCCTTTGGGCGGACTCCTTTACCTGCTTGGAATCGATTGGGTCTCTTCCCAATCGATATGTTTGAACCCCCCAATCATGGGGCAGTTCCTCGGTCACTGGGGCGGTTCTTGGGACTTATTGTTTTGGGCTCCTCTGGCGCCAAAGGGTCTGGCCTTCCATAGAATGTATCGATCTGTGTTTAACTTGTTTCCATTGTATCTGGGGATCGCCCGGTATCGCCTCATTAGTATGTTAACTGGTTTCTTTTCACGGTGCTGTCTGGTTTCTGCAACAGTCAAAACTGGTTTCTGCAGTCGTCCCAATATACAATCGCTTTGCAAGCTGCTTGCTTTACAACATGTCCATTTTCCCTGCATTCCTTGCAATCTTCCATTTTGTGTCGGGCAGTGGCCACCCCAGGTGGCTACAGCAGTAAGTGATAGGCAAAACGAAGCGATCCCACAACCAATGGATCAGATCGAAGCTCTGCAGTCCTGCTACATCCAGTTGTGAATCGTAGTAGACAATTACTCACTGGAGGAGGAGGCTCCACAAATATCCCAATCCTGCATGACTTGAGAAGCCCATTACATCAGTGCCAAAGATAACCTTGAAACATTCGCAACAATCTTCAGCCAGTAATACCCAGTGAATGATTCACCTCGGCCTCCAGAGGTCCCCAACTTCACAGATGTAAGTCTTCAGCCAATTTGGTTAACTCCATGTAATAATAAACAGCTGGAGGCGCTATAACTGCATACGCTATGGGCTCTGATAATCCTGCAATAGGACTTTTGCTTCAGAACATCCCTTGCCCCCTAGCCAAGTTGTTGCAGTACAGATACAACACTGGTTTCTACCTGGCAATGTGGAAAATTACCTCGGGTATGACCTGAACACATGAACAAATTAAACTATCAAATTAATTTGGGGGGGGGGGGGGACAATCAAATTAATTGAGGGGAGGAATAGTCCCTTAAAGGAACAACCAAAAACTAATTCCCAAAGAACACATACAAAACTTTAAATCAACATTGGGTTCCAGTGATCAGCAATGCACCCCAGCCCCACCCACATAGCATGGAAGGTTGTGCTCCCTTTCCAGGGACTCCTGGCTGCGAACATTCCCTTTATATCCACCCAGTGATGTGCTTGACCACTCAACCTCTAATTACTAACTAAGTACTTGTTGTTTGTTAACAATTTCCTACCCTAACACTTTCTACCCAGTGTTCTCCTGCTACTCCCAACCTCCCCTTCTTATGTTCCCATTCTGAATCTAAATTTGTGCATCTATTGGTTATCTGTGGTGAACATATATTCTAGTGCTGACCTAAATATAAAGTTTAATGCTTGATTTGAGCTCTAAGTTTTGGACAATATAAGCCAATGTCGAGCATGGGTGCCCCGTGTGTGATGTTTCTTGTTATTAAGGTTCAATTTACTGGATTCAGCCCAGTGTGTCATTTAAGTATTTAGTTTTGGCTGAGTGTCATTTGGAGATTTATAGTCAGCTGAACCTCAGATTTTAATTCATTTCGTTTCTTTGAAGGATTGATTGATCAACAGTCCACTGACTAGAAAGAAGCAATTGGCTTTGGAGGTTAAACCAGGATTTGGCTCATCATATTTGTTATCACAGCAGTTAACTCGTCTGAGATTTAAGCTACTCTGCAGAGTAAACCTAAATTGAAACAGAATTCTCTTTAAACTAAGTATTAAGCATGTACTTTGTAAAGAAAATTTATAAAGTGATTAACTAAGATGCCTAATTGCTGCAAGGGTACTTCTTGAGTCGGTGTTTTTGTTGTGATATTACTGACATGCCAAAAGATTGCTGTAATTAAACTTTCTGGAAAGAAAGGATCTTCTGATTTAATTATTCAATGGTCTTTTTGCTGAAGGGGTGATGCTGAAAATATAAGCTCCTAAAGTTGGAACAACTAATGTGATCTATTTTTTCAGTGAATTAACATTTTCAAGAAGATAGTGGTTTCAACAACAAAATGCTTTTATTTCATGTTTGACTTTTTTTTAAACAAGAGATTTCTTCAAATATTGCTCTGCACTAGCGAAAATGTAATATTGTAGAGATCATAACTACGTGGCAAATTATAGCATTCAGTCTCACTCTTACAGAGATTAGCACTTTATTGAAACATTGTACTGAAACGTTTAAATCTTTAAGTCTTCCAATAGTTTCTGAATGCCTGTCAGCACTCTATTTATGTACTTCAATATTGCTGTTCCATAATCAATTGTATAATATTTGAACCTAAAAAGATTGTGCAAAGGCGCACCTGAAAGCATTGGCATTAGTGCAAGCTTATGGGTCATAACAGTTTTAATTTCTGTGGCATTATATTAAGAACTCATTTATTGCCAATAGTTATAATATTTTGCTTTTGATTTTGGGATACTATTCAAGAGTAAAGGTGACATTTTAAAAATAACTTATTGATCGGTGTTTGAAATTGGACATGGCTCATTGTACCTAAAATAGTTTGTTGTCATAATACATATGTTCTCTTGTATAGTTGCAATAATTCATGTGCATTCCTACAAATAAAATTGCAATTAAACAGTGCTCGTTGTTTCCACTGACATCTAAAGTGCTTCAACCAAAATTAACTTTGAAGTGTAATTATTATTTTGTAGGCAAAGAGGTGATGCACAGAGTTGAGGGATATATAGTGTTCAAATCACAAGCTCTTTTATGCCTACCTGAACTGACAGCCTCCATGGCTGTGTGTCTCCCTACCCCTGTAACCTACTGCAGCCCTCAGAATCATTTGAGACGTCCAGTTGTCATGAAAAGTACTATATAAATGCAAACCTTTCTTTTGGATCATGTGCCTCTTACAATGTTGGTTAAACCCATGAGTTACTGATTAGACCATTGAGCCAAGGCTAACACTTTCCGTATCAATCTTAAGTAAATGAATTAATACCGAGTCAGTGGAATATTTCCGCAGCTACTTTTATCTAAATAAATTAAAACCCTCATTTTACTGTAAAGAATTGCTTAACCTTTGGTGATGATGAAAGAAAATACCTTAGAGTTTTCCAACTATTTTTCTGTGGGGACGACAGAGAACAAACAACTTATGGTCTTGGTTAGACAGCGATTTTCTCGTAGGAATTTGAAATGCCCTGTAGCAAAATGAACCACTCGAGTGGGTTTGGAGTAATCACTGCATTTTTGATGGAGACAAGCATACTGCAGTTATGAGTGTTGGTACTCCACCCTTCCAGAAAAAAAGTAGTGGCCTGTGAATCAGTTGAGGCTGTGTTCTGAGATGACTGATTTAAATTGATAGGGTTTTACTGCCAGAGGAGATTTGATGTTGCTGGCAGAACCAAGTCACACATACTACTTTCATAAGAGGCTGCATTTGTTTTATTGGGAAAATACTCAAAATACAATAGATTTTCTTTGGGAAAGGCCTGCCTTTACAAATGTGCTTAAAATTTTAAGATTCTGGAATATTAAAAGTAAAACATTTTGTTTCCAAATTCTGTGTCAGAAATCCTTTAAATGTTACTCTGTTTTAAATTAGTATAGGCAGAACATCTGGTACAGAGAATTTGAAAGACAAATATCCCGCTTGCTTTGTTCTCTCTGAATTAAAATGATTTCTTCAGAAGAAAAAGCTCTATATATTTATTGGGGAGGCAGTGGCGTAGTGGTTATTGTCACTGGACTAGTAATCCAGAGACCCAGGGTAATGTTGTGGGGTACCAGGTTCGAATCTCACTATGGCAGATGGCAAAATATTAATTCAATTCAAAATCTGGAATTAAGAGTATAATGATGGCCACGAAACCATTGTCGGTTTTCGTAAAAACCCATCTGGTTCACTGATATCCTTTTGGGAAGGAAATCTATCGTCCTTACCTGGTCTGGCCTACAAGTGACCCCAGGCCCACTGCAACGTGGTTGACTCGTAAATGACCTCTGAAACGGCCTAAAAGTCACTTCAGGATGGACAATAAATGCTGGCCAAGCCAGCGATGCCCACATCCCATGAATGAATTTTTTAAAAGTAGAAAGTTCACTTTAATACATTGAAGAAATAAATGATCTTGTGGATTAATTAAATTGACTAATTAAACTACTAAAGTCATTGGCAGCACAATTCATTTCTTCTTCCATACTGTTTGCAACTGTTATTCAGTTGTTTCTAGTTGCTTCTGTTCTTATTGCCTCTCATTTCATTTTGTCATGCTGTTTTTTAGTTCTCCTTTCTCCAACACTATACTATACCTCCTCTCCTATTTAACACTATTTATTCTTTCTCATCTTCATAGTCATTGCGATTGCTTGAAAGACACTGATTTGTTCTTGTGATATGAATATTGTTCTCCTTTTTCCCTGTCTAACCTGTTCTCTTATTGTATTTAACCACCACTTTGCACACTCATTTTCATTTGTATTTGCCTATACCTGTCTCTGGCTTGTTGTTAATGTGGAAAGTTGCTCAAATGACTACACACTAGCTAATTATTTTCTTTGAATTTGTGTTCAACATGTCTCATTGGTCTTGACCAAAAAATAAATATTGATCTTATCCTTCAGATTAGATTTCTTTCATATTTCTTTGTCAGCCATGTTGTCATCCAGTACATGTCTAATAAAGTACATGTGAATACATTTCTGAAACTTTAATGGTTATACTATATAATTTTTTGTGACCTAACTGAGGACAATCTTGAGTAATGCTAAGAGAGTTGCCTGTTGATACATTCTTCGGGCTGCTAACCAAGGGCATTGCTGAAAAGCTGATTGCTTTTTCAGCAATGCAATGTTTTTTCAACGCTTCAAAAATCGTAGTTGAAAGGCTACACTGTGCTATATTGCACAGGATGCTTGGCATTCCAGAGTGATGATCATGGCAAGGCTCATTGTTTAGGCACAGCCTGGATATCAAGGGAACAATTGTTTTATTAGCAAACTCATTTAGGAGTCCATGTTTGATAACTGTGCATGCTTCCTGCTAAACCATTGGACTACACTTGCTCAACGAGAGTTTTTAAGCTGCTCCTTTGTGCAGTGCTTTTAATTCAGATTCTGGAACCTGGCATCCGTTATTTGACTCTTCATGTTATTTTCCATAGCTTAATGGCAGGCTTGTGAACTTAACTCGTTGTATTCAACAGTCCTGAGAGAGCTGGGAAGGTAAAATGGAAGCCTTAGAATTTATTTTTTGACTATATAAGTATGGTTGTGTGTTGGAAGACTGCTCAGTCACCAAAGTAAAACTAATTTCAAAATAGAGATGAGCCAACTTAGATAATTATATGTCATTTTATTGTCTATGGCAGGGAAAGATTTGAATCTTCAAAGATTAAATTGCTAAATAATTAGATGAAGGGAAAATAATTAGAAACGGTCAACATGGATTTTAGGAAAAAAAGATTGTGATCTATAAATCATCAGTGCAAAGGAGACCATTCTTTCCAGCGAATCTGCACCGACTATCCAAAAGAGCGCCCCACCCACGCCCACTCCCCCGTAATCCTACCTAACTGTTGGACACTAAGGGGCAATTTAGCATGCTTGATACACCCAACTGCACGTAATTGGACTGTGGGAGGAAACCGGAGCACCCGAAGGAAACTCGCGCAGACAGAGGGAGAATGTGCAGACTCTGCACAGTCATCCAAGGTCTGAATCGAAACCTGGTCCCCGGCACTGAGGCAGCGGTGCTAACCATTGTACCGCTGCGCTGTCCTGGTAGTCATTTGACGAGATGACACAGATGAGGAAATTCCAGTGAATGACCTGGGTATAGATTTTCAGAAAGCCCATGACAAGGTATTGCACAGGAGACGAGTGGAGAATATTAGTGATTATAGAATTAAGGAAGGAGTTGTAATTTGGATTGACCATTGATTAGAAGTCAGAAATCATAATTAAGGAGAATTTTTCAGAGTAAAGGGAACTGGGTAGCAGCAACAATATATTGAAATACTGTATTTTACATAATGATACAGTATGCAAGGCACTTCATATTAGCTTGATAAACTAAGATTAGACACAGAGCCACATACAGATATTATGATAGATGGCAAAGGAGGTTTTGAGGAGTATCTTGAAAAGAGAGAGAGGTGCAAAGGTTTTGAAGGGAATTTTGAGCTTTGGGGTCTCTGTAGAAAATGGTGTAGCAATTTAAAAAGGGATTGGATTGGATTTGTTTGTTTATTGTAACGTGTACCGAGGTACAGTGAAATGTATTTTTATGCGAACAGCTCAAACAGACCATTTAGTATATGAAAATAAAATAAAATAAAAAGAAAATACATATTAGGGCAACACAAAGTACACAATGCAAGTACATAAACACCGACATTGGGTGAAGCAAACAGGAGTGTAGTATTAATCAGGTCAGTCCGTAAGAGGATCATTTAGGAATCTGGTAACAGCGGGGAAGAAGCTGTATTTGAATCTGTTTGTGCATGTTCTCAGACTTTAGTATCTCCTGCCCGATGGAAGAAGTTGTAAGAGTGAGTAAGCCGGGGGGGGGGGGGGGGGGGGGTCGGTCGGTCTTTGATTATGCTGCCCGCTTTCCCCAGGCAGCGGGAGGTGTAGATGAAGACAATGGAAGGGAGGCAGGTTTGTGTGATGGAATGGGCTGTGTTCACGATTCTCTGAAGTTTCTTGTGGTCTTGGGCCGAGCAGTTGCCATACCAGGCTGTGACACAGCCAGATAGGATGCTTTCTATACTGCATCTGTAAAAGTTGGTAAGAGTCAGTGAGGGCATGCTAAATTTCCTTAGTTTCCTGAGGAGGTATAGCACTGTTGGGCTTTCTTGGTCATAGTGTCGACGTGAATGGTCCAGGACAGATTTTTGGTGATGTGCACCCCATGGAATTTGAAGCTGTCAGCCATCTCCACCTCGGCCCCGGTGACGCAGACAGGAGAGGGAAGTCTGATGTAGGAATCCTTGTTGTCGAGACACTCTAGGGACGAGTGTTGGGCCAGGGAGATAGCGTCTGCTGTGGGCCAGTTGTGACGGTATGCGAATTGCAGTGGACCTAGGCATTCTGGGAGTTAATGCGCTTCATGAACAACTTCTCGAAGCACTTCATTACGATTGTTATCAGGGCCATTGAACGGTAGTCATTGAGGCACGTTGTATCCCCAAGAGGCTAGAATTTGCAGATACCTTGGAGGCACGCGGAGCAAGTCCAGATTATGAAGATGAGGAAGGGTAAGGCAATGAAGAGATTTAATAAAATAATCTTTATTGTTACAAGTAGGTTTATCAGTGAGGTCTGCAATGTAGATAATATAATATAATCTTTATTATTGTCACAAGTAGGCTTACACTGCAATGAAGTTACTGTGAAAATCCTAGTCGCCGCACTCTGGCGCCTGATCAGGTACGCAGGGACATTCAGAATGTCCAAATTATCTAACGGCACATCTTTCGGAACAAAGATACAAAGATACATAGAAGATAGGAGCAGGAGGGGGCCTTTTGGCCCTTCGAGGCTGCTCCGCCATTCATCACGATCATGGCTGATCGTCCCAACTCAATAGCCTAATCCTGCTTTCTCCCCATAGCCTTTGATCCCATTCTCCCCAAGCTTGATCCCATTCTCCCCAAGCATGATATCTAGCCATCTCTTGAATATATTCAAAGTTTGATCAACTACCTCCTGCGGTAATGAATTCCACAGGCTCACCATTCTTTGTGTGAAGAAATGTCTCCTTATATCTGTCTGAAATGGTTTACCCTGAATCCTCAGACTGGGACCCCTGGTTCTGGACACACCCATCATTGGTAACATTTTCCCTCTTCCCTGGGATTGCGGGAGGAAACTGGAGCACCCGGAGGAAACCCATGCAGACACGGGGAGAATGTGTAGACTCCGCGCAGACAGTGACCCAAGCTGGGAATCTAACCTGGGACCCGGATGCTGTGAAGCAACAGTGCCAACCACTGTACCACCGTGCTTTAAACACAAGATTGAGTATTTTAGGATCAAGATGGTGTTTTACCAGGAGCCTATGTAGGTCAATGAGCATTGAGGTGATAGGAGGATGGGACGTGGTATGAGTTGAGACGTGGGAAGCAGACGTTTGAATGCCCTCTGTTTTATGGAGGATAGAATGTGGGAGGAAACCTGAAGAACATTGTTTGGTCAACCTTGGAGATGACAAAACATGAATGAGGGTGTCAGCAACAGATGAGTTGGGCCAGGGGATGGAATGACATGGAACAGAATGACTTGGGAGGAGGGAAGAAGTGGTATGGAAGGGATAGAAAAGCTTGGAAGGATGGAGATTGAATGGGTGGGATTGCACAAGTAGGATGGAATGGCATGGGTTGAGGATAGTAGGGAGGTGATGGATGGCATGATGAGGAGAGGATGGGAATGGCATGGGAAAGATGAAATGACGTAGAAGGGAGTGGATCGCATGGGGCGGGTGGATTAGTTGATGGAATTGGCTAAGTACACTTTTAAGATTCCCAGAGAGAACAATAAGTTTCAAAAATATTTGAATTTCAAGTTACAAGCTGAAAGGATAAAAGAACAAGATTTCATGTTTGAAACCTTAACTGTAACAAATGACTAAAAACACTCTTGACTACTTATACTTTCATACTGCAGAAAGTGACATTCCTCTACTCATTACCATCACACTCCCCATGGCGTTGCAGACCTTTTAGCAAACAGTCCGCAGTTGTTCCCAGTTACCAATTGGTTCCTGTATGCCCTACATTATGTAGTAACTTTGAATTAGCATCTCCAGGTGTTTTCCATAGTTTTCCGAGAGATTATTAAATCTGCTGCCAGCAGTACAGTTTGTTCCAGTGATTCATCTTGCTCCAGCTATGCCAGAACATATCTCCAAGAATCATTAGATGGCTGCAGAATGTGTCTGTTGGAATGGCGATCATCTTCCTGAATCTGACTGTGATAGCTTGCAAAGTTAAGCTGCCTATTTTCTCTGCTGGCCACACAGAACTGTTGCCTGACTAATATGCTTTGATGCGCAGGGAAGCCTGTAACCTGATCTCAAAAATAACTTCTTTTGTCCTTTCCCCCATTGCGATGTGAAGCACATTAACTTTGCATCCAGGTAGAAATGCTAATTCACTATCCCTGACCCAAATTCTCTTTTATCTCTGTAATTTACAACATGATATCTTCAACGCTCTTCTGGATATTGGGAGGCACAAAATCAACT
This sequence comes from Scyliorhinus canicula, assembly GCF_902713615.1. NCBI lineage: Eukaryota > Metazoa > Chordata > Chondrichthyes > Carcharhiniformes > Scyliorhinidae > Scyliorhinus > Scyliorhinus canicula. The sequence continues at coordinate 149,798,274 of NC_052150.1, read as the reverse complement.
CGCTGTAAACTCAGGGACTGCTGACACTGCTTCCAAGCATAAATACCTGATGTCTTCAAAGGAAAACAATCCAATCCTTGCTTTGATCCCAAACAAATGAACCACCAATACTTTGTGTCAGGCAATCTTCATTGTTAAGTAATGGGTTGAGACATTCCAATTAGTAGTCCCATTTATGTTAAGTATCCAATAATTGACTGATATGTAAAGGAGCTTCAGGTGGCCTTTGTGTCAGGTGATGTGAAGATAGAGTTTTGTGCAGAGTCTGTTAAAGTGAAATAAAGGTGTTATGTGAAAAGGAGCAGAACCTTTGACTCTTTATACAACAGCAGCTAAATGTCTAACAAATGGTAGCAGAGGAAGGTTGCTGTGCAAATGTGAAGGGTTGAAAGATACAACTTTTCCAGACCAAACCAAGGAGTGAGTGGGAAAAAAAGAAGATATATGGCTGAACCTAGGATAAAGATGGCCGAATATGACTGCCCCCCTTATTTTCTGAAAGGGGATCGTACGACCAATGGAGAACTGCAGTAGTTATGTGGACTAAGGTAACTGCCTTGGGAAAGAGAACACAAGGTATGGCATTGGCTCTTTCTCTACTTTATGATAGTAAAATCCAAAGCAAAGTGTTTTCTGAGCTGGAATTGGAAGAGTTAGAAGGTCTGGAGACTCTATTACATTATATGGATAAGATTTATAAGAAGGATGACTTGTTACGTGCGTATGAAGCATGGTCGGATTTTGATAGGTTCTGGAAAATAGAGGATTTCTCCATTGAAGACTATATAATGGAATTTGGAAGACTATATAAAAGGCTGCAGAAATACAACCTGGAATTTCCTCACTGTGTTGGCCTTTATATTACTTGACTGTGCTCGTGTGAGCAACATGGATAGGCTCTTGGTTTTGACAGGAGTTCAGTTTGCGGATAAGGATACCTTATCTGATCAGATGACAGCAGCTTTAAAAACGTTTCTAGGGAAACATTCGATTCCGATGATCTGATGATCCAAATAGGTCAGTCTGCAATAAAGCAGAATATGGAAGATACAGTACTAACAGGATGGCAAAATCGCACGGCTACAAACAGGTTCCAAGACTATAGAAGGAGATCGGGACCTGGAAATTATGAAGACAGAAACCCGGTTAGAACCTACAACAGGAAGGTGAACCCCAGAAATGCCCGGGGTATGATAAATCGATGTTTTCAATGTGGCTCTCAATGCCAATATGCTTTCAACTGTCAAATACGTTATAATAGTGTTTGAAGCGAAACATGACATGGAATAGTCAGAAGAGGAAAAAGATAGTAACCAGAAAGAAGGCATTGTCCTATTAACAAGCAGTTTTATGCCGGTAATGAGGGTGTTGGTTGCAGAATCCTTCAATTGTGCTGTATTGGACAGCGGCTGCACATCTACTGTGTGTGGAATTGACTGGTTATGTTACCTGGACTCCTTGAATGCTGAAAATCGTAACAAGGTTAAGGAATTTTAAAGTTCCACAAGTTTCAGATTTGGGGATGATAATACTCTGAAGTCACTGAAAAGTGTGGTGATCCCTTGCAATATTGCCGGAGTGAATCATTTCATTAGCATGGATGTTGTATCAAATGAGATACCTTTGCTTCTGAGAAGACCGTCGATGAAGAAATTGGGTATGGAATAGGATACGGCAACAGTTTTTGGAAAGATCGTGGACTTACAATTTACACAGTCGGGGCATTATCGTATTCCATTACTGACAAATAATATTTTGAGTACAGTTGTTAAGGACGTGTTAATGGCAGTTGAAAATGGGACTTTAGCTGATAAAAAGCTTGTGTTAAAACTGCATAGGCAATTTGCACATCCGTCTCCTTGGAGGCTAAAAAATTTATTAAAGGATGCAGGGGTAAGGGATGAAGACTATACTAAACTGATAGACCAGGTTAGTGATTGCTGTGAAGTTTGTAGGAAGTGCAGAAGGACACCACCATGACCGATAGTAACCCTACCTTTGGCCAGAGATTTTAACAACATTGTGGCCATGGACCTTAAGATCTGGGATAAAGCCAATAATATATTTATTTTGCATTTTGTAGATTTAGCAACCAGATTTAGTCAATCAGCGATTGTGCGAAGTAAAGAAAAGAGTAATTCTGGATCAAATCGTGGAAAAATGTATAGGGATAGGAATGGGTCCACCGGCAAAATTCCTTACGAACAATGAGGGAGAATTTGCTGAGTTCAGGGATATGTGTAAAAACATGAATATCACAGTTATGGATACGGCTGCGGAAAGCCCATTTAGTAATGGTGTGTGTGAAAGAAACCATGCGGTAATAGATGAAATGCTCCAGAAAATTTTGTCAGATAGACCAAACTGCAAGCTAAATTGAGCTTTACTATGGGCGGTGCATACAAATAATTCATTGCAGATGGTTGGGGGCTATAGTCCCTATCAATTCGTGTTTGGTAGAAATCCTAAAATTCCGTCCATTTTAGATGACCAGCCTCCAGCATGGGGAAGGGACTATAATTAGCTCTGCCTTTGCTGAGCATTTAAATGCATTGCATAGCAGTAGAAAAGCTTTTTTGGAAGCAGAAGTCTCTTAAAGAATTTGCAGAGCTTTAAGACATAATGTACGGCCATCAAATACCGTTTTTCAGCAAGGAGACATAGTATACTATAAGAGAGACAATTTTAATGAATGGAAAGGCCCAGGGAAGATCATAGGCATCGATGGCAAAACAATTATTTTGCAGCATGGCAATCAAACTGTTAGGGTACATTCATCAAGGATAATGGGTACAGATTACAAATTTTCAAATTCAAACAGAGCAGACAGACATGATGAGGAACCAGAGTCATCTGGTACGCACGTGTTACAGAACTATGAGGACCAGTTAATTGATATAGACAGGGTTTCTGCATAAGAACCTAACACTTCTGATGAATTGGAACAGGCCATTTTTCCGAAAGGACAACTGCCAAAAGTTGGTACAAAAGTGGCATACTTGCCTGAAGGGTCTAGTCAATGGCAGGATGCAACTGCTATAAGTAGAGGAGCGATGGCCACTGGAAAGTATAAGCATTGGTTGAATGTACAGCATTCAGGGGAGGAAGTCAAGACAATGGATTGGGAACTCGAAGTTCAAAATTGGAGGGCACAGAAACACAGTGCCAGTTAAGATAGTACATCAGATAGTGAACAGGTCCCCAGGAGAACTATTGAAAGGACATCCCACAGCAGAAGGGAAAGATCAAGCAGTAGCAGTACAGAACGAGATACCAGGTGGGAGAGGGGACGTATTTTATCAAGATCTCTGAACACGAGTAAGACTACGAATACTCATAGGAGTAGAAGCCCACATGCATGTGAGATTTTGGTGGCTTCCAATAAATGAGATGGAAAAAGTTATCAAAGATGCCAAACAGAAAGAACTGCATAGTTAGAGTGAATTTGGGGTATACACGGAAGTACCGGTTAGGGGACAAAGAGCTCTATCCCATAGAATGATTGGCATGGAAAAGGTTCTTCCGGATGGAACTTAAGGCAAAGATCAGGCTTGTGGCAAGGGGATCTGAAGAAAACTTAGAAGATCAGGATTTAAGGGTAGATTCACCTACGGCAGGAAAGGTTATTTTAAAGATCATCTTGGCTCTATTATCCACAAAGGCATGGAATGCAAATCTATAGATATAAAAGCTGCCTTTTTGCAGGAGCATTAGCTCCAGAGAGACATTTTTCTCTGCCCTCCTAAAGAAGCAGTTAACACAGAAGGGGTACTCTGGAAGTTGAACAAATGTGCATATGGATTAATGATGCATCTAGAGTCTGGTATTTTTCGGTAAGGTCAGTTTTGTTAAAATTAGGCTGTTGCGAGTTGAAAGCAGATCCGGCAAAGTTTTACTGGCACTATAAAGGAAATCTTTCTGGCATCTTTATGATGCATATCGATGGAATTTCTGTGAGGTGGGACCAGTGATTTTGAAGCTATTGTAATCTCTGGTTTGAGGACAGAATTCGGGGTTGGATGTCAGGCTTCTGGTGCATTTAAATATATTGGACTGGAAATTGGACAGGCTAAGTTAGGGGCAACTTTACGTCAGCAATCTTATTTGGAAAGCATCAGCCCAATAGCAATTAGTCGTGGCCGGGCTTCACAAAAAGATGCAGTGGTTTCAAAGATGGAAAAAGAGCAACTGCGAAGTTTAATTGGGCAACTGAATTGGTTAGGTAGACAGACTAGACCGGACGTGAGTTTTGCTGTCTTAGAGCTGAGTACAAAAATGAATGATCCCAAAGTGAAAGACATAATAAGAGCAAATAAAGTGTTGGCCAAACTAAAAATGCAGGAGTGTGTTTTGAGGTTTCCGGTTGTAGGTGACTGTTGGCACTTGAAACTCATAGTTTATAGTGATGCGTCCTATGCAAATTTATGTGATGGGGTTTCAAGCGCAGGAGGTTTTATAATTTTCCTTTTGGGGAACAATGGTAAATGTTGCCCTCTTCTGTGGGAAACAAAGAAAATAAGGAGAGTGGTCAAAAGCATTTTGGCTGCTGGGACGTTACGTCTTGTAGAGGCGGTGGATATGGCCTTTATATATCTCAGATATTGACAGAAATTTTGGGATTAGGAGATTTGAGTAATATACCTATTGACTATCACATTGACAATAAATCCCTGTGGAGAAAATGTGCACTCTACAAAAAGTGTCAATAAAAACAGGTTAAAGATAGACATCGCAAGTTTGAAGCAGATGTTGGACAGAGGGGAAATAGCAAAAATTAAATGGGTTGACAGTAGCTATCAATTGTCAGACTGTTTTACAAAAAGAGTTCACAGAAACTTTTGGATATTGTTAATCAAAGAAAAGAAAAAGAAAGGGGGAAATTGCATGTATGTTTTTAAGTTTCTTGAAATTTTGTTTTCACCTAATTATTTTTTTTCTCCAAGAAAGGGGAGACTGTTAAGTAATGGGTTAAGAGACATTCCAATTAGTAGTCCCATTTATGTTAAGTATCCAATAATTGACTCTGATATGTAAAGCGGCTTCAGGTGGCCTTTGTGTCAGGTGATGTGAAGATAGGGTTCTGTGCAGAGTCTGTTAAAGTGAAATAAAGATGTTATGTGAAAAGGAGCAGAACCTTTGACTCTTTATGCAACAGCAGCTAAACGTCTAACATTCATAACCGGTTACATGACCGGTTTAAGCTATAGTCCCAAAGTATAATAATATATTTCTCATAATTGTAACAATACTAGTTTGACTGCAAATGTTTTGTAGGTCTCTGCTAGTCAATATGCAAGTCATAGAATTGCTCCATCTGTGTGCATGTTTGGTTCCAAATTAAAATTGATGTTGAATAATGAAGAAGTGCAATTCAGATTCACGGGTATGGTGCTTGTTATCAGAAGCAGGATAACATTTCCTTTATGCAGAGGATGCAAGGATGAGGCATGCAGCACGAGAAATGTGGTTTGAAGCAGAGGTAATGTCAAGTCATGAAAAACATGATTGAAGGAAAAGGAGACAAGAGATTTGGACAAGCGCTTGCATGAAGAGGAAAGATTGTTTCTATGAAAAACAATGCCTTTGATACAGAAAATTATGCCAAATGTCCACAACGGCACAATCCAAAAAAAGTATCAAGCCAAGAAAAGATATTAGTAGTGACCAAAGCTCAGCAAAAGGATGGATGCTAAGGTGTCATTAAAGGCAGTGGGCGAGGTGGAGTGAATCGGGTAACAAATTCCAGAGTATAGGACCAAGGCAGCTAAAATCATGGCTGCCAATTTTGGGGATGTTGGACAGAATAGTGCTGCTTGTTATTGGCATCAGTGTGAAAGCTGACCCCTGTAACCACCCCCTCCCCTTCTACTCCCCATGTCTGTGGCTAATGTTGCCAAGGGGCAGCTTGCGGATAATGGAGGCAAGAAACAAAAATGTCCATTTCACATTTACTGATGTTGAACTCCATCTGCCGCTTTTTGTCCTTTCCATCATTTTATCAAATCTCCATGCTGCTTTCTTTGGTCCTCTGTATTAGTTGCTGACCTCTTATTTGAACTCCCAACAGTGGTTAGCACTGTTCCGTCACAGCGCCAGGGTCCCAGGTTCGATTCCCAGCTTGGATTACTGTCTTTGTGGAGTCTGCACATTCTCCCCGTGGGTTTCCACCAGGAGCTCCGGTTTCCTCTCTCAAGTCCCAAAAGATGTGCTTGTTAAGGTAATTTGGACATTCTGAATTCTCCCTCTGTGTACCTGAACAGACGCCGGAATATGCGACTAGTGGCTTTTCACAGTAACTTGCAGTGCTAATAGTGTTAATGTAAGCCTACTTGTGACCATAAAGATTATTATTATTATAGAATAGGTCTTAACACAACCCGACTAACCAGCTTTTTAACCCTTCAGATAAAATGACACCCTTTAACCATCTTCAATAATCTCTGTACCACATCCACTGCATTTCACTCCTCCTCTCCCTCAATCCACCATAGATATTAATTCCAATTGATTATAAAACCAGATTGAATGCTTGAAATTAGAGCTTCTGCAGTGGGTTTAGAAACCAGGGAAATGTATTAATTAATTTGAGTCTCACTTAACATCTTCTTACTCTCCGAGGGCGGCAAGGAGACAGAATGTACTGTGGGTGTGGGACTTTAATGTCCATCACCAAGCGTGGCTCAGTAGCACCAGTACTGACTGTACAGGTTGAGTCCTAAAGGACATAGCTGCTAGACTAGGTCTGCGATAGATGGTGAGGGAACCAACAGGAAGGAAAAAAAAAACCTACATCGCCTCCTCAACAACCTGCTTAACGGAGATGCAACTGTCCATGACAATATGTGACCACGCAAAATCCTCATGTAGACGAAGTTCCGTCTTCACATTGATGGTAATGCCACACATCTTGTGTGGCACTACCATCGTACTAAATGGAATAGATTCAGAGCAGATCTAGCAATTCAAGATTGGGCATTCATGAGGCACGATGGGCCATCAGCAGCAGAACTGTACTCGGCCACAATCTGTAACCTCATGGCCTGGCATATTGGGTAGCACAGTGGTTAGCACAGTTGCTTCACAACTTCAGGGTCCCAGGTTCGATTCCGAGCTTGGATCACTGTCGGTGCAGAGTTTGCACGTTCTCCCTATGTCTGCGTGAGTTTTCTCCAGGTGGTCCGGTTTCCTCCCACAGTCCAAAGATATGCAGGTTAGGTGGATTGGCCATTATAAATTGCCTAGTGTCCAAAAAGGTGAGGTGGGGGTTACTGGGTTACGGTGATAGGGTGGAGGTGTGGGCTTAAGTAGGGTCCTCTTTCAAAGCGCTGGTGCAGACTCGATGGGCCGAATGGCCTTCACTGAAAATTCCATGATATCCCTACTCTACCATTACCATCAAGCCATGGGATCAACCCTGGTTCAATGAAGAATGCAGGAGGGCATGCCAGGAGCATCACTAGGCATACTGAAAATTAAGGCGTCAACCTGATGCAGCATTGACACAGGACTACTTGCATGCCAAAGAACAAAAGCAGCAAATGCTAGGCAAGAGCTAAGCAATTCCACAACCAATGGATCTGATTGAAACTCCGCAGTCCTGCCATATCCAACAATGGAATGGTGGTGGACAATTAAATAATTCACTGGTGGGGGAGACTCCAATAATATCCCTGTCCTCAAAGATGGTGGAGCCTTGCATATCCATACAAAAGACCTGGCTGAAGAATTCACTCTAATCTTCAGCCAGAAGTGCTGAGTGGATGATACATCTCTGTCTCCTCTGGAGATCCCCAGCTTCACAGATGCCAGTCTTCAATCAAGTCGATTTACCCCACACGATATCAAGAAACGACTGAAGGCACTGGATACTGCAAAGACAATGGGCCCTGACAATATCACGACATTAGTACTGAAGGGTGTTGGGCGGCTGGTGCTGAGGTGTCGGGCTCAGCGCGCGCGGAGGTCGGAGCGGCGGGGGGGCGGAGCCAAACGGAGGTCAAGACAGCAGGCCCGAAGCCAGGGCGCGATGTAGGTGAGATATCCCACATCGGGTGGCTCCCACCTAGAATGTTGTAAGAAGACTGATGTCCGGTCCCAGGAGAATTCTGGAGGAATACAAAAAAGAAGAGAAAGAAGTTTTAAAGAAACTTGGTGAAAGCTTTTTTTTCCTTTTTTTTTGAAGGAAGAATTTTTTGTTTTTCTATTAAAAAAAAATTGAAGGAAAGAAGGGTGAAAAAAAAAAAAGTTGTGAAAGGATGCGAAAAGCAGCGCCAAGAGAGGAGGAAATGCAGGCTGGCCGTTGAATGAGAGGACCAGCAAAAGCGCTGACAAGACGGCGGATCCCGGACCGCATGGTGGGGCCGCACTACTTACGGTGGAGAAGATGACCGAAATGATGGCGGTGGAGCTGGAAAAGCAGTTTGCGAGGCACATGGAGGCTTTGAGTAAAGAGTCATTGGTGGAGGCGGCAATCCCCCGCTGAGGGTAGCTGTGGCAAAGACATCGGCCGAGGTAAGACAGCAGGGTGAGAAGATGAAGGAAGTGGAGGCGGCTGTGTCGCAGCACAATGACCAGTTCACCTCGATGGGGGACGAGCTGCGGAGGGTGGTGGAGGTCAACAGAGGACTCCAAGCAAAGCTCGAGGACTTGGAGAACCGCTCAAGGTGGCACAATCTGAGAATTGTGGGTTTGCCTGAGGGGATAGAGGCCCAAGGCCAACAGAATACTTTGCTAAGAAGTTGGCAGAGTTGATGGGGGTGGGTGAGAACCCCTCCCGGTACAAGCTGGACCGAGCCATTAAGGCTGAAGCCCAAAGTGAATGAGCTGCCAAGAGCGGTGATTATCTGCTTCCATAAGAAGCTGGGCGAAGCAGAAGCGGGAGGTTCAGTGGGATGCTGCTGGAGTTTAGATCTACCAGGACTTGACGGTGGAGTTGGCAAAAAGACTAGCGGCGTTTGGGCGAGTGAAGGTGGCACTGGACAAGAAGGGGGTGCGATTTGCTATGGTATACCCGGCGAAGCTAAGGGTAACGTATCAGGCCAAAGACTTTTATTTCGAGACAGCGGATGTGGCTGAGGCCTTCGTGAGGGCAAAAGGATTGGGACAGACGTGAGGAGCGGAGCTGGAAGAGAGACTGGACTGTGATTGGGGAGCTGGAAAATGTACAAATGTTATAACTTTCTTTTTACTGACATATATTGTAATTTACTTCACTTCACATTGTTACAGAGTCCAAGTTATTAGTTGGGTTGATTGGCATTCTGTGTTGCAACGGTTATATCTTATGTTAGTGAATGGTATGGGTTGGATTGTTGTTTTTGTTTTTTCTTTCTCTGGGACTGGGTAGAAGGGGACGGTATATCTTGGCGGGGAAGCCACCCGCGCAAGCTAACTAAAGTCGGCCAGTGATCGGAGGTGAGGTGAGAGGAGGCATGCGGACATTGGAGCCTGGTTAGCAGGTTTTGGTGGGCCTACGAGGGGGGGGGGGGGGGGGGGGGGGGACATTGATGCTGGAAGATGCTTTAAGAGGGAATGTAGGGGGGCGGGGAAGGGGTTCGATGTTAATAATGGACAGGGGCGGCTCAGGCTCATGGGGCAGGGCCCGGTGGTATGATGATGGTGGATAAGAAGGGTGCGGGGGGTGAGAAGGTTGGGGGGGAAGGGGGCTGTGTGTGTTCATGGCGACTATGGGTGACCCCTAATTCCCTTTTGTCATTTATTTGTGTGAACATGCGGGCTAATGTTTGGGGTTTGGTGGGAGGATGGGATTGTTGTTATTGATATGGGGATTGACATATTTGTTATTGATTATTGTTTATTGTTGGTGGGTGTAAATTTGGGAGAAAATGTGAAAAAGGAGGAGAATAAAAAATATTTTTTAAGAAATAGGTAGATTGTTCTGATGAAAGATCATCAACCTGAAACTCTAAATGTTTCTCTCTCCACATATGCAGCTCACTCGGCTAAATCGCTGGCTTTTAAAGCAGACCAAGCAGGCCAGCAGCACGGTTCGATTCCCGTACCAGCCTCCCCGGACAGGCGCCGGAATGTGGCGACTAGGGGCTTTTCACAGTAACTTCATTGAAGCCTACTCGTGACAATAAGCGATTTTCATTTCATTTCATTTCATTTCATATGCTACTGAGTATTTCCAGCATTCTCTGTTTTTATTGTCAAGATATGTTGTGTGTTCACAAGTTTAATGTCAAAATGTTTGAACTGCTGCGCTGAAATGCTGTAGTTGGTCATTTGTTTGAATGGTACTTGATCTGAATTGAATCCAAGCAACATCATTCTTGCACATTTCGATGGAAATTATGGTCTCCTGACAAGTTTTATTTTACAAGCTTTTGGAATTTTTAGTTCCAGTTGCTTTCAAACTCGTGTGGTGCTGCCCACAAATGGAGACAAGGTTCATTATCTGAGGAGTCGAGAATAGCACTGAATATTGTGCCGCCATTAGCAAACATCTCCAATTCTGATGTTATGATGGAGAGAAAGTCATTTTTGAAGATATTTGACCCTCGGACACTACCCTCAGGCGCTCCTGCAGTGATGTCCTGGGTTGAGATGATTGATCTCCAATAGCCACAGCTATCTTCCTTTGTGCTAAGCATGACTCCAATTGGGGCAGAGTTTTCCCCTTTCTTCCCATTGACCTCAACTTTACTAGGGTTCCTCGATACCACACTCCATTGAATACTGCCTTGATGTCAAGCATAGTCAATCACTCTCCCCTCTGAAATTCACTGCCATTGTCCTTGTTTTGGACCAAGGCTGTTGTGAGCTCGGAGGTCGAGTGCCCACCCAAGGTGGAACCCAAACTGAACATCGGTAAAAGTTCATTGCTGTTTGATAACACTGTCAAGAAAACCTTCCGTCACTTTGCTGATCAAGAGTAATGTGATGGTGGTAAGTGGCTGATAGAGTATAGTTTTATTCATAGTTTTATTCAAATAGGTGCTAGTTGAAGGCATATAGCTAAAGAAGCAAAATATTGTGTCTTGACTGAGAACCCAGTTATTTTCTCATATAATGAATTAACTATTGTATTCCAGTGTTTTGAGAGCACTGAGAGCGGATTGTTCTGTCTAATCAATTAATCAATTATTAAGGTCTCTGCCAAGCTATGAGACATAGCAAAATGTGAGAAAACATATCCAATACTTTTCCTAAGACTGCGTCCATGGATGCTAAGTTAGTTTTGATAGGCTCCAGTCAATCTTAAGTAATGTCGAATGTTTGATTAACAAATCATCCTTTAAATAACAGACATTCATTTAAACAAACCAGGTGGTCTCAGCTGAGAATTAGTAGCCAATGAACGTAAATGAGAGGTTAAACGAGAAATAAGAATTCCCATAAAAGTAGGACTTCGTGGTCGAGATCTTTTGTTCCTGAATTCATAGAATCATATAATTTGCAGTGTAGAAGGAAGCCATTTAGCCTATTGAGTCTGCACCAGCCCTTGGAAAGAGCACCCCGCTTAGGCCCACACCTATCCCCCCTAACCCAGTAACCCCACCTAACCTCTTGGGACACAAAGGGCAATTTAGTATGACCAATCCTCCTAACCTGCACATCTTTGGACTGTGGGAAGAAACCGAAGCACCCGGAGGAAACCCATGCAGACATGGGGAGAACGTGCAGACTCCGCACAGACAGTGACCCAAGGTGGGAATCAAACCTGGGACCCTGGAGCTGTGAAGCAACCGTACTAACCACTGTGCTACCATGCCGCCTATTCTTGAATCATTTATGTTTGTTTGTGTTAAAGTGATTTTCTTTTGCGCTTAATGCTTTTTGCCACGTGCTTGACTTTTTAATGTAATGTTTGATATTTTGTTTCTAAGTTTTTATTGCGTTCTTATTTAAGTGTATACCAGTGAGTAATTAATGATGATAAAGTTGTAATTCTGACACCTCCCACCAAACGCACACTTCCGATTCTTATTAGAAGGTAAAAAAGTACGAGTCCCCACAGTGGCCAGATTGGGTATTTGTTCTGCTTGTGGTCAGGACACACTAGGCGAGTTTCCAAATGTCGGGTAGATGCCAGTGTTGTAGCTGTATTTGAACAGTTTGGCCAGGGAAGTGACACATTCTGGAGCACAAGTCTTTGGTACCACGCACCAAGATGTTGGCGGGGCCAACTGAATCTGTATCCAGTACCTTCAGCACCTCCGGGTGCTCCGGTTTCCTCCCACAGTCCAAAGATGTGCGGGTTAGGTGGATTGGCCATGCTAAATTGCCCGTAGTGTAAGGTTAATGGGGGGATTGTTGGGTTACGGGTATACGGGTTACGTGGGTTTAAGTAGGGTGATCATTGCTCGGCACAACATCGAGGGCCGAAGGGCCTGTTCTGTGCTGTACTGTTCTATGTTCTATATTTTGATATGTGGAATGAATGCTGGCATCTGTGGTGCTGAGGATGTCATGAGGTTGAGATTGATCATCCAGCCGGCACTTTTGGCTGAAAGTGATTGCAAATGCTTCAACCTAATCTTTTCTCTTCGTGGTTTGGCATCTAATTTTGCTGTGAAGAGCCTTGGTTTGCCATTTAAATTGTTTGAATCTTCTCCGAGTGTGTTGTGGCAATCTTTTGATTATGGTGAGACATTATCGCCAAACACGATCCTGTTTTTGTAATCTGCATTTCCAGAAGAGCAGGATATCAACCCTGGGTAATCTCTTCCCTCAATGTTGATGTTCATTTAGGATCCCTGACATTATGCTGCCTGAGCATGAAACTGGAAACCTTTGCTTCTGTTCGACTCAGCTATTTAGGGCCACTCTGTTGAAAGGAGGTGGGTGGGGAGTTCTCTGGCTTTGAGACTTAATTAGCCAGGGATCTTGCTTTAGTGTAAAATTGTTCTAGTCTGTCATTTGATAAAGATCATGAACATTTTGTTGCTTGGCCTGTTATTCACTTTGTGAGATCACAAATCAATTTGAATGTGCTTTTGAAATATTAACCATGTCTGAGTCACTCCCATTTGGTGTTTATGATTATCACAGCCTATTATTTATGCAGCATTATGCACAATATATTGTTCAATGTACTCTATTCTACTTGGGACATACTGGGAATTGAAACATCCTCCTTCAGTTAGTTTGCTGGGGGTTGATGCTCTAATTTTAATTTAAGATAAAGAGTAGTGATCTGCCATTTTAAGTGCACCAATCCCTTTGTTCTATCCCCCCAAAATTACAGAAGATTTATTCTTTGCTTCAGCGAATGAAGTGTGTTGTCTGAATAAAGTATGTACATCATCTGTTAGTAAAGGAGACCCACAGCAGTGACAAAGTTGTACTATTCTACTAATAATTAATCTTATCTAAAAACGCAATTATACATATTAACAGTGTAAAAATATAATTGATGCAAAAATTGACTGTAGAAGCATGGGATTATAGATTCTTGTTCTCTACTCAAATGCATGCTCATAATAGAATGATTGTGTATTAATATGACCCATTTTACTTCCCAAAGAGCTGTGCAGCCAATAGATTGCTGTTAGTGTTACAAATGCAAATTCAGAAACCAATTCCTGAAAACAAGATCTTTGAAGCAGCAAATGAGTGACAATACTCATTAATCAGTTTTAATCAGCTTGAAATGTAGTTCATCTTGGATATTTAAAAAAAAAATGATGCCTGTTTTGAGAAGAGGCCTTATTTACAGCCTAAAGTTGGGTATATATAGCAATTGGCTTGGTTGGCAAGTATTGATGGTGTCACTATTAAAATTTGTTTCTGTGGTGGTTGCTTTCTTTAGTTTATTGGCATCAGTCACCCGTGAATGCACATTGCAACATCCCCAAGTACATGCTGGAGTTTAGTCGTGTTGGTGTTACGATCCCTGTCGAGATGGATAGCTTTTAGAAAGTATTCAAATTTGTGTCTGACTGGGTGGATTATACAACAAGATTTCAAGTTTCACGACTTATGTAATAAACAAGCTAAAACAATATTGTCCAAGCACTCTTTAATTGGCAGCTTGCCCTCTAAACTACCGAAACTTTAAACATTTTTAAACAATAGAAATTCCACCACCATGGCTATAATTCACACTGCCCCTTAACTGGACATCAGTCCAATGCTACTCTCAGTACAGGAGAGCTTACATCCTCTTTCCTTTTTAAACCTGATAGCGTCTATTTTCTGAACTGTATTTCGCTGTGACAGGTGAATTGGAGATTCTTCACTCTAGCCGAATCTTCCAATCTTGTTTAAATCCTGATGTGTTCTGTGTTTTCAACTTGAGTGTGAGTACCATTGAAGTTTGAGTGCAGGAATAGCTGCCTCTCTCTCTTTCTCTCTCGCTCTCTCTCTCTCACACATGTTCTCACTCCCTCTCTCTCGCTTTCTTTCTCTCGTTCTCATTCTCTTGTTCTCTTTCTCTCTCGTTCTCTTTCATGGATTCTTCCCATCTCCATAACAACATGAATCACATGGGTTTTGTATCCAGGTAGGAATGCTAATCAGAAAAGTTTAAATCCCAACTTCACTCTCTTTTGAAATTAGATAGACAGTTTAAAGTATAATCATTTACTAAAACATGAAATTCCTCACACATTCTAACTTGGAGACTACATTCTATTGACCGTCAGCAAAGCTGCCCTGGTCATTGTTTACACGTGTGAATATCTTCCATTATGTTCCAGTAAGATAGCCTCTTGCCTTTAAAAACCAAGATACCCAAGTTTGTTGTTGGGCAGAATTCAGTACTGGTCATGTGAACCCCCTGCACTCCATTTTACTCTAAATTAAAGAGTCAGGCCATTAGCATAAAAACTTTTGAAACTTCAGAGTTGCAACACTGTCCAGGATCTATTTACATGATAGTATAAATTGAGCGATATGACAATGTGCCCTGTTTATGTACAAAATTGACTTTTTTTGTGTGTTTTTCCCAGTCTGTGCATCCCCATCCATTTGAGAGCAGACCAAGTTAATAGTAGATGAGACCAGATGCTTGCGAATTGTTGAGCTGCTTTATATGGGGCTGGTTTAGCTCACTGAGCTAAATCGCTGGCTTTTAAAGCAGACCAAGCAGGCCAGCAGCATGGTTCGTTTCTCGTACCAGCCTCCCGGACAGGCGCCGGAATGTGGCGACTAGGGGCTTTTCACAGTAACTTAATTGAAGCCTACTCGTGACAATAAGCGATTTGCATGACAGCGAGGTTAACTGTTAAATATAATCAGATTTGTGTAGCACAATTGGTACAGATTACCTTTACAAAACAGCGCAGGGTGAAGATGGCACATCTGCCATTACAGCATCACAGGAACTGCTGCGTCACGGTGCCAAGGACCTAGGTTCAATTCCTTGGGTGACTGGAGTTTGTACGTTCTTCCCGTGTCTGCGTGGATTTCCTCTGGGTGCCCCGGTTTCCTCCCACAGTCCAAAGATGTACAGGTTAGGTGGATTGATCACCCTAAATTGACTCTTCATGTTCAACAGATTAGGTGGGGTTACTGGGTTACGGTGATGGGGTGGGGCGTGGGCCCAGTGTAGCCATGCTGGCCACGCAAAATGGACACTGAGCCAAACTAAAATGGAAGGCTGCTGAGAAACAGACAGTTCAGCCAGAACAGCAGTCTGCAAAGAGCAGTTTGCATTCTGCAGCAGCAGAAACCAGTTTGGGCTCAGGTAAAGAGACCTTAGCTAGGTGCAAATGGCAAAACGCTTTGCATGCTAATGAGGCCATCAGACTTGAACACCCACACAATAGATACATTTGGTTCTGAATGGACACATTCCAATCAAGACCCAGACATCGAGGCACCAGAAACCTCCGAACAAAAGGACATAAGAAACGCCCCCTCCATCACGGAGACCCCCTCGCATTGGGGAATTAATCCAGTATCGATAAGAAATTGATCCAATAGGTAGAGCCCGCCCGAGAAGAGGGAAGGACAACGGAACCCCTATAAAAGATAGGGACCTCGTGTTGTCCGGTCTGTTAAACCTGTGCTCCGGCCCCGACTGACACCTGGTATCCTGACTCCAGCCGTTGAGCACCAGCCGCCGAAACCGTAAGTTCAACGCTCGCTACGCGATCCAAGCCCGCTAGACTCCCAAGTGCCAGAACGCTTGCTGAAGGCTGCAGACAAAACCAGGACGAAGGCCTCGTTCTCTGACCTTGCCTGTTCCTGTTAGATAAGTATTCTGTTTGCTTATGTTTAGTTGTAGCTTAGTCTCTTAGTGTGTGTGCATGAGTATTTATTATTAACTGTATAATAAATATTGATCGTTTGAACTTGACTAATCGGTGTATCGTCTTTATTACTTTGAATTTGACCTTGGAATACTTGTGACGTTGCCTATACGGCAGCTGGCGACTCCAGAGCTTAAATAATTACATAGAACAGAGCCTAGCAGTGTTAAGCACACGTCGAACTCGGAGGCGTGTTAATACACTCCAATAAACGCGTTTTACGCCCATAGTAAAACGTGCAACACCAGATAACGTGCTCTTTCAGAGGGTTGATGCAGACCCGCTGCGCTAAATGGCTTTCTTCTGCACTGCAGGGATTCTATAATAATCTCCCGTCAACTGTTGTTTGTCTTACTTCAAAAACAGAAGTTTTTCCAGTGTTCGAGTCATTTTCCATCAGTAAAAGCCATTACAGATTTCCATTTTAACGTACCTGATTACCCTTATGACTTTCCTGTCTCAATAGGCCTTTTCCCCTGTCCCGTGTCCCAATTTTTATTTGTATTTCTTTACAGGCAGATGAGTACAGAAGCCTCATAGTTATGGTACTGGGCTAATGATATTGAAGTCATGGTCAGATCCCACCAGGGCAAATTGCAAAATTGAATTAATTTAATCTTGTAATTTATAGGCTAGCACCAGCAAAATGACAGTGCAAGTTGCTGGTTGTTTTAATGGCAGAACAGGCTCGATTGGCCAACTGACCTATTTCTTATTGTATGAAAACCAGCTGGCTCAGTACTGTTGTATCTATCACTTCAACCTGGTCTGAAATACACTTTCTCCAGTCACACACACACTATTAGTGAAAGTTAAATCGAAGCAAGTTGAGATGAGCAACAATTATTGACTTGCCAGTTTTTGGAAATAAATTTAGAGTAACCAATTAATTTTTTTCAATTAAGTGGCAATTTAACGTGGCCAATCCACCTAACCTGCACATCTTTGGGTTGTGGGGGATAAACCCATGAAAGCACGGGGAGAATGTCCAAACTCCATACGGACAGTGTCCCAGGGCCGGATCGAACGTGGGAGCTCGGCGTCGTGAGGCAGCAGTGCTACTCACTGCGCCACCACGCTGCTCTGACTTGCCAGTTTTGTCCTTTATTTCATGAACAAATGGAAAGAAAAGCAGGGTAAGTGTGGCACGTCTTTCGGGACTTGTGGGAGGAAACCGGACTGCCCGGAGGAAACCCACGCAGACACGGGGAGAATGTGCTGACTCCGCCCAGACAGTGACCCAACCAGGAATCGAATTTGTGACCCTGGCGCTGTGAAGCAACAGTGCTAACCACTGTGCTACCGTGTCGCCTATATATCGATACTCCTTCCAAACCCATTCTCTTGAAAACAGTCAAAACATTTTGAAAGCTCACATCACTCATGTTTACGGTTCTTCAATATTAATATTAATTTTTTTTGGAAAGGGGTTGAAACCCACGCAGACAGGGCGAGAATTTGCAAACTCCACACGGACAGTGACCCGGGGCCAGGATCGAACCCGGGTCCTCAGCACCGTAGGCAGCAGTGCTAATCAGTGCGCCACTGTGCTGCCCCATTACTTTTTAAAAAATAGATGGAAATAGAAAACACAAAAGCTGCATTCTGTAGTATAATTTGAGACTTGTATCCAGTCTCAATGTTTAGAATATTAACACCAAAACTATGTACAACTCTGTGGCAATGTCAATGTAAACTTGCTGAGTTTACTACAATTGATGTTGAGGGGAATCTAAAAAGAAACTGATCTTTCAGGGTGCTGGCTTTAGCAAGTATATCAGATTTGTGTGCAGTTTTGGTGTCCTTATCTGAGGACGGATGTTCTTGCTATGGAGGGAGTGCAGCGAAGATTTACTAGGCTGGTTCCTGGGAATGGCTGGCCTGAGATATGAGGAGCAAGTCGGGTAGGATTATATTCATTGAAATTTAGAAGAATGAGTGGGAATCTCATAGAGACTTAAAATTCTAACAGGATTAGACTGGGTAGATTCAGAAAGAATGTTCCCGATGGTGGGGGAGTCCAGAATTAAGGATCATAGTTTGAGGATAAGGAGTAAACCTTTTGAAACGGAGGTGAGGAGAAATGTCTTCACCCAGAGAGCGATGAATCCTTGGGTATTCACTACCACAGAAAGTAGTTGAGGCCGAAAGGTTGCGTAATTTCAAGAAGGAATTAGATATAGCTCTTGGAGCTATGGGATCAAGGGATGGGGGGGAAGGCAGGATCATGGTATTGAACTTGATGATCAGCCATGATCATGAACGGTGGAGCAGGCTTGAAGGGCTGAATGGCCTCCTGCTTCTATTTTCTATGTAATGTTCTATGTATTTTCATTGGGTTTGTTGCCAACTTCGTGAAATCCCTGCTCGGAAAACTGACAGTCCAAAATCCCATTGATACCAGTACAGAAATGCTGAAGCATAGAGAATTGTAGATTTTAATCCATGTCCAATCAATAGTTAAATTTGAGGATTTAGTAACACATTATTTTTGCATCTCAACTGGCAG